>NC_134853.1:129142023-129442023 GCF_049852395.1 Peromyscus maniculatus bairdii
CCCAAGGTCCCCAAGGTCACCCACCAGGTCTGGCACCCAGGCTCCATGGAGAGAAAAAGAGAGAGAGAGACAGAGAGACAGAGACACAGAGAGAGACAGAGAGTCAGAGTCTAACTTTTGGCACGCAGACGCCCACCCTCTCCAGGCAGGGGAACCAGCATGCTGTTCACATGGCTGGAAGGCTGGAATTGTGAAGCAATCCTCAGCCAGGCAGCTTTGCCTTCACTTCCAGAATGATACTCTGCCTCCTTTTGAGACAAGTGACAGGGCCATGGTGGGACCTCAGTGTCCAGGTCCAGTAGCCAGCCAGCTTTTCTCCACCCTTTTCTCGGGGTTTTTTGGTTTGCTGTTTGCTTTACTCCGAAATCTTTGAGACACACGGAACACAAAAAGACTAGCACAAAGATGGACCCCTCCCTCACCTTAAAGTGCCCTCCTTCCTCCTCACCCCACAAAGAGCCAGAGGGAACCACTCTCCTGAGCTTACAATTCCTGAGCACCTATGGATGCCGCCACCTGTTTGGGATCTCCGTGGAAGTATGGTGCCAGTGGTTTAAGATTTAAACACAGCAACCACACAAATTCTCTCAGTGGCAGTTTCCCACCTAGTCTTGTGTCTGTAGACCTTGTTCGTGCTGAAGCTTTTGCTCTATCTAGTTGATTCTTCTTCTTCCCCCCCCCCCCCTCCGGAGCTGAGGACCGAACCCAGGACCTTGAGCTTGCTAGGCAAGTGCTCTACCACTGAGCTAAATCCCCAACTCCTAGTTGATTCATTTTTGCTGTGGCTTAGTTTTCTGTTCTGTGCTCACATGATGGTTTATTTAGTTCTTGGACATTTAGGTTTCTTCTAAATGTTTCCTTCTTTATTCTTTCTTTCTTTTTTTTAACTGATTTTTTTTTTTTTTTTGAGACAGTATTTCTCTGTGTAGCTTTGGAGCCTGTCCTGGAACTCGCTCTGTAGTCCAGGCTGGCCTTGAACTCACAGAGATCCACCTGCCTCTGCCTCCCTAGTGCTGGGATTAAAGGTGTGTGCCACCACCGCCCGGCCTAACTAATGCTTTTTGTAAAGCCCAGCGTGGGATGTGGTGGCACAAGTCTTTAACCCCAATACTCCAGAGGCAGAGGCAGGGAGATCTCTGTGAGTTCAAGGCTAGCCAGAGCTAATAGTGAGACCCTGTCTCAAAAAAAAAATTTTTTTTTTAAATTGCCAGATTAGTTTCCAGAATGGCTGTACAGTTTTGTCCTTTCACCAGTAGTTCTTAAGAGTCACAGTTCGCCAGTTGGTGGCGCACGCCTTTCATCCCAGCACTCAGGAGGCAGAGGCAAGCAGATCTCTGTGAGTTCAAGGCCAGCCTGGTCTACAGAGTGAGTTCCAAGACAGCCAGGATTGTTTCACAGAGAAACCCTAACTTGAAAAATACTCTCCCCCAAAAAATTATTTTTTATTTTTATTTTTTATTTTTTTTTTTTGGTTTTTCAAGACAGGGTTTCTCTGTGTAGTTTTGCGCCTTTCCTGGATCCCACTCTGTAGACCAGGCTGGCCTTGAACTCACAAAGATCTACCTGCCTCTGCCTCCCAAGTGCTGGGATTAAAGGCATGTGCCACCACCGCCCGAAAATTATTTTTATATACATTTATTTTGCCCACAGTACTAGGTTTCCTGGAACTGGAGTTACAGACAGTTGTGAGCTGCCATGTGGGTGCTGGGAATTGAACCCAGGTCCTCTGGAAGAGTAGCCAGTGCTCCTAACCGCTGAGCCATCTCTCCAGCCCTGAAAATTATTTTTAAAAGAAAAAATACAACTCAGCAATAAACTTAGTAAGAAATCTGTTTATTATATGTGTAACAATTTCTGTCTTTCTGAGGCCTTAAGATTTGGAAGGTAGAGGCAGGAGAATTAGGAATTCAAAGTCATCTTTGGCTACATAAAGAGCTGGAAACCAGCCTGAGATTCAAAAAACCTGTCCAAAAACAAGCTAAGCCTGGTGGCACTTTAATGCCTTTAATCCTAGTAGTGGGAGGCAGAGGCAGGTAGCTCTCTGAAAATTTAAGGCCAGCCTGGTCCACATATCAGATTCCAGGACAGCCAGGGCTACATAGTGAGACCCTGTCTCAAAATAAATATAACAATAACAAAAACTCCATGGTGTGTGTATTTTACATTTCCTTTATCTATCGACCTTTTAAAAATTACATTTATTTTTTGTTTTATGGGGATTAGGGGGCATATGGGCCATGGCTTACATGTGGAGGTCAGGGGACAACTTGCAGGAGGCAGGTCTCTCCTGCCACCACATGGGTCCTGATAAACTGAACTCAGGTCATTGTGTGGCTTGGTGACAAGTGTCCTCACCTGCTAAGCCAGGTCCTCAGCCTATGTTGCTTTTGATGGACGTCTGGACTAGTTCCATATCTTGGCAAGTAGAAATAGTGTGCCAATATATATGGTTGTGCGAGTATGTCTGTGGCGTGCTGACTTAACAACTGTTTGTACATACATCTGGGAGTGGTCTAGCTGGGTCATAGGCTAATTCTATTTTGAGGGTTTTTTTTTTTTTTTTTGGAAAAGTCCATAGCAATTTTCATAGCAGCTGCAATAGTTTACATTCCCACCCGCAGAGAATAAGGGCTCCTCTCTCCTCTCATCCTCAACACTTGTTTCTCCTTGGTTTGGGTTTTTATTTTTTGAGGCAAAGTCCTTGCTATATAGCCCTGACTGGCCCAGAATTTGCTACGTAGACCCAACTAGCTTGAACACTGGGAGTTTCTCTTGCCTCTGCTTCTTGAGTTCTGGAGTCACAGCTGTATACTACCTTGATCACTTGCAGAAACCTTTAATTTCTAGTCATCCCATTTGTTTTTTGTTTTTGTTTTTTTTCAAATCAGGTTTTCTCTGTGTAGCCCTGGCTGTCCTGGAGCTTGCTCTGTAGACCAGGCTAGCTTCTGCCTCCCAAGTGCTAGGATTAAAGGCTTGCAACACCACACCTGGCTATCGCTTTTTTTTTTTCTTTCTTTCTTTCTTTCTTTCTTTCTTTCTTTCTTTCTTTCTTTCTTTTTTTTTTTTTTTTTTTGAGGCAGGACGTCACATTGTAGCTGTCCTGGTACATGTAGAGTTCATGCCTCTGCGGATTTCACATAATGCTCCTTCTCTCATCAAGCTCTGCAGGGTCCTTCAGTGTCCTCTTGATCAGCCAGCCATCTTTATAACAAGATTTGTTGTTGAGCCCTGGGTTTTCTTTCTTTCTTTCAAATGTTTTGAATTGTATGTAGATGGACATTGCGCAAGCATGTATGTCTGTGTACCACTTGCAAAGCTGGTGCCCACGGAGGCTGGAAGAGGGAACTGCCTTCCCCTGGAGATGGAACTACAGGTGGTTGTGAGAAGCCATGTGGGCGCTGCACTCAAACCTGGGTCCTCTGGAAAAACAGAGCTGTCAAGAGCATGTTCTTAACTGCTGGGCGTTGGCCAGCATGCCTCTAATCCTGGGTTTTCTGCAAATGCTTCTTTTTTCCTATAGGACCTGTCTGAGTCAGCTAGTATGACCTTGGAAAGTAGCCATGAGAAGCCAGAAGAGGTTGCTGGAGCCACTGGAGCTGGAGTTATGAACAGTTGTGAGCATCCTGATGTGGGTGCTAGGAACTGAACTCAGGTCTTCCACAGAGCAGTGTGCACCCTTAACTGCTAAGCCATTTCCTCAGCCCAATAGGCATTTATATATAAAGATATATGTGTGTGTGTGTGTGTGTGTGTGTGTATAGATAGATAGATAGATAGATAGATAGATAGATAGATAGATAGATAGATAGATAGATAAAGATATGGAGGGACATCACTGAAGGACCCAGACAGGAGTCACAGAAACTGGAATTTGTCCTGTATGTCCTGTGTGTCTCTCTCCTTTCCTGGTCTAGACTGGAGAGATGGCACTTTACATGTTACAGAGCAGTTTTGTTTGATTCTTTCTCAGCCTGGGTGCAGCCACTTCTGTAACTTACTCCAAGACTTCCGGGCCCCAGGGTGACCATCTGACCCTCTCTCGGGATCAGTGTCTCTGGTCCTCAGCCCCCTCTGACTCCGCCCATGTCACCAGTACCTAGGAAGCAGGAGACAGGAGGACAAGCGAGGATTTGGGATCACACCAGCACAGATTCTGATTGCTGCTTGGCACCTGACTTCCTGTCATCTTGGCTTTTCATAAGGGTGAGACACAGCGTGTGTGAATACTCTGGGAAAATGGCTTCTGGGGCTGGAGGGATGGTTCGGTGTTAGTTAGTTTGCTTTGCAGATATGCTGGAGCTCACTCTGTAGACCAGGCTGGCCTCAGACTCAGAAATCCACCTGCCTCTGCCTCCTGAGAGCTAGTATTAACCTATGAATATTTTTCCCCCGTGAGACAAGGTTTTTCTGTGTAGCCCTGGCTGCTCTGGATCTTGCTCTGTAGACCAGGCTGGTCTTGAACTCACAGAGATCCTCCTGCCTCTGCTTCCCCAGTGCTGGGATTAAAGGCATGTGCTACCACCACCTGGCTCCTATAAATGCATTTTAATGTCACATGCAATTTAACGGCACACTAATACTAGGTCTTTTGTGTTTCTGAGACTCCCTCTAGAGAACAGTGAGCCAGCTCAACTGCTCATGGATAAGAGGAGACTACTCAGGTTCTCTTTTGTTTGTATTCTGGTGATGAGGAGGATCGAACCCAGGGCCTGCACATGCTAGGCAGTTGCTCTACCATTGAACTACACCCAACCCAGAGAATACTTGGGGTCTAAGGTACTAAGAGGAAAGGGCCTCTGACCGAGAGCCCTCAACCCTTCTGTGGGAGGATTCAAGTCTTAGAGAAACCTGGCTGGTACAAGGACGTTTGGAAACATGGATAACAACAAGGGCAGTTGGTCAAACAAATGCTCTTTGCTTTTTGGTTTTGAGACAGTCTCATTCGATGGCCTAGGCTGGCCTAGGGTTTATGTAACCCTGGAGGCCTTGAACTCAAAGCGATGATCTTGCCTCAGCCTCCTGAATGCTAGGACTACAGGCATGAGCCCACATGTGTGGGGGGATGACATTTCTAAACTTTAAAATTACATTTAATTATATATATTGTGTGAGGAAGAAACACACATGCCATGGTGCATGTTTAGAGTTGGCTCTGTGCTTCCACTGTGTGGGTCCCAGATGAAATCCAGCCATCATGTTAGGTGGTAAGCACATTTACCTGCTGATCCATCTCGTTCCCCCAACCCCCAGTGTGTTTTGAATACCTGCTATGAGTCAGATGTTTGCTCTGCTTGGAGTACCTTAGAGATAAGACACAGAGCTATGTTAAGGCAAGAAGGAGAATTTCCTCTTGAGCAATGGAAAGAAGTTGGGAAAGAGCCCAGCAGGCATTCTGGGTCACGGTCCAGTGGAGCAGATGGGGCTACGCTTGTGCTTTCTAGAACATCATTCGCCTTGCGGTCGGAAAGATGGGTTGGAGGAGCAGTAGAGACCAAGGAGATGCGCCCCAGGGGTGATGAATGCCCACATCCCCCTTAATCCCTCCCTCTTCAGCCTCTTCTGTGGCTTCTGTCTTCGGTTGGGATGCAGATTTAGCTGCTGCTAGAGCAATAAACAGTCTCAACTAAAACCAGGCAGCTCCGGAAGAAAAGGGGAGGAGATCTGAAGGGTGTTAAGGTCTGGAGTACAGATGACTCTTGTCCCTGCCTCCTCAAAGTCTGTTCTCCCCTTCGGCGTTAATAAAACACTTGCGTTTTTCTTTTACTTGTTCTTTCTCTCTCTCCTTCCTTCCTTCTTTTCTGTTCCTTCATTCTGATGTCTCCCAGGCTGAGGGGGATCCCTGATCCTCCTGCCTGCACCTCCCAAGTGCTGGGAACTACAGGCCTGTGCCGCGATGACCACACAGGATAAACATTTGATATTCTAGTGAGCTGGGTGTGGCTAGGTGACTGAATTTTAAATGATAAGACACAGCATAGGAGGAATATGGCTGGGGTGGGCAGCCATCTTGGGCCATGCTGTTGATGGCAATATCCTAGAGATGGCAGAGTCAATCAGCCTGGACCCTTGATGAAGTCATAGCAGAGCAAAGGTCTGGCTCTTACAAAGGATGAAATAACTCTTAGAGCAGGCAAATCTGTGTTGTCACAAAGTAATAGAAACTACAAATGAAGCCAAAACACAGGACCTGTGGAGCTACGGGAAGAGCCGAAGCTTGTCTACTGTTTCTGTTTGTTTGTTATACCCTAGACGGTTTTTCTTAAAATGTGGCCTTTGGACCATGTCTAATATAAGAATCACTTCAGTGGGACCCAGGATTGCGAAAGGAGGTGATTTGTAGGATTCAGGTGTTAGCAGTCTCCTCTAGCAATCCCTAGGCTGGTCCTGCTGGATGTTCCTCCTTCCTTCCAGTGTTTCCAGGATTACCTGCGCTCCAAGAGGCCCCCAGAGCAGCCCTACTTCCCCCAGGGATATCTTCCTCCGTCCCAGAGTCCCAGGGTTTACTTCCTGTGTTTAGATTAGGACTCTTGTGGAAGACAGACTCCACCATGCTGACTCAGCTCCCTATCAGTTCTCACTTAGATCACAGAGACCTTCCTGAACTGGCAGACTACCTTTCCAGGCTCTCATCACTCAGCCGCAGGCAGTGCTGGCTCCATCAAGGCCAACACCTTTCTTGCCAAGGGCTTTTGCCCAAGCTACTCCGTCCACTTAGGACTCCCACACCTTAATCTCTAATTCTTTTGTAAATTAGAGTCCTCAGATTTAATGTCATTTTTCAGAGAGGTGTTCTCTGAACTCCAGAATCGGTCAAGTGACACCTGTATGCATACACACGACTCCCTGCTCTTGGCGCTTATCCTAGTTGTAATTATGAAATAATCGGTGTAATTGTTTGTGTTTACCACTGTTCTCTAAGTTCTCCTCAGCTGGAAATGTGCCTGTTTTGTTCACTGATGTACCCTAAGAACAGAGCAAGAGCCTGACACTTAAGCAGAGCTCAAAAAATATTTGTGGACGAGTGAGTATCTCCTCTAACTATAACACCCCAGGGAGTCCCCTGACTGTCCACGCTTACTCCCTTCATCATCCATCGGTCCAACTTGAGGACAACATCACAGGCAGTAATGAGCATGGAACACAGGATGCGTTGATGTGGCAAGAAAATCATCTACCGTTGGAAGGAGAGTTCAACAAAAGACAAAGGCCTTCATCCTAGCTGCAGCCATCAATGACCCCTCACTCAAAAAAACTACTCACCAGAGTCCATGGCTGGTAATCTACAGTAGTGCTCTTATCTATAGCTGCATGTTCCAAACTTCAGTTATCTATGGTGGACTCTGGTCTGAAATTGTTAATGAAAAATTCCAAGAATAACCAATTCATAATTTATTTTTTTCTGGGACAGTCTCACTATGGAACCCTGCCTGTCCTGGAACTTGCTATGGTAGACCATGATGGCCTCAAACTCACATAGATCCACCTGCATCTACCTTCTGAGTACTGGAATTAAAGTCGTATGCCACTGTGCTAAACTCGGATTCATAATTTTTAAATTCCTGTTGTGATTACACAATAAAATCTTGGTCCATTCTCTCCACAGTGAAACAAACTTGTGACTAGTGCATCAATGCGATATGTTCTATTTGTCTAGTAATAGGAGAGGGGGGGTGCAGAGAGAGAGAGGGAGGGAGGGAGAGATGGAGACAGAAGGAGAAAACACTTCTATTACAGTATATTATGATGGCTTATTAGTAGCTATTGATGTTAATCTCTTACTGTGTTTAACTTATAATTAAACTCTATCTAGGTGTGTGTATATATATGAAAAACATGGAGGATGTAGGGGTTGGTATTATCTGTCATTTCAGGTATCCACTGTGGTCATTAGTGACAGTGGTGATGGGAACCTGGAGACACAGCTCCACACTGTTACTAGAAGCAGCCTGAGAAATTCCCATAACCTTTTGGAGACCTTGACTCGGGTAAAACCGGATCCTTGGCTTTGACCCAGAAAGGAATTCCAGGACTAGCCTGTATGGAGCCAGGTTTATTAAAGATATTTAAGTATAGATTTTAAGTATAAGGGTTAAGAGAAAGAGGTGCATGGAAGAAGAATAAGACCTACCCACATGGGCATGGCTTTCTCAAGGGAGAGTTGCAATTAGGTGCCCTGGCATTAGCTACATATACCATCTTCATTGGCTCTCAAGTTATGTCTCAAAGGTTGCTAAGAAACTCTAACTGCGCATGGTGGTACATAACTCTCTCTCTGTGTCTCTGTGTCTCTGTGTCTCTGTCTCTCTCTCTCTCTCTCTGTCCAAGACAGGGTTTCTCTGTGTAGCCCTGACTTTCCTGGAGTTTGCTCTGTAGACCAGGCTGGCCTCAAACTCAGAGATCTGCCTACCTCTGCCTCTCGAGTGTTGGGACTAAACGTGTGTGCCATCACTGAATGGCAAATTGCACACCTCTTTAATCCAGCATTCAGGAGGGAATCTCTGTGAGTTTGAGGCCAGTCTGTCTAAACACTGAGTTCCATGCCAGCTAGGACTGTATAGTGAGACCTTGTCTCATAAAAAAAAAAAAAAAAGAAAAGAAAGAAAGAAAGAAAGAAAGAAAGAAAAGTGATCCCTCTGTGTGTGTGTGTGTGTGTGTGTGTGTGTGTGTGTGTGTGTGTGTGTATGTGCAGGCACACACTCACATGTGTGTCATAGTGCATGGGAAGCAGCCAAAGGACTACTTGTGGAAGTCATTTCTCTCTTTCCACCTTCTGGGATTGAACGAAGCCTGCCTGGCTTGGTTCCAAGTTCCTTTATCCACTTTGCCATCTCCCAGCCTTTCTCGGTTTGATAAATGGCATTTATAGGGTGGCTCTGGAGGTGGCTTGGATGGATTACAATCTGATAAAAGTAAAAGCAGGAGCCACTGGGATTGCACAAGGACGTTGGGACGTACCCCTTTGCTACAAAGTTTCTGGTGAGATTCCCAGAACATTGCAAGTTTCTAGCCGGGAAGAAGTAAAACCTTAATCAAGTGTGATTGTGCTGGAGCCCTAGATTGTCAGCTGCCTAGAGGCTTCAGCCGAGGCTAGAAGGAGAGGACTCTGTCCCTCTCCCCATGTTTCCACAGCTGTCCTGGTGTTTCTGTTCTGCCTCACCAAGCTCCTGTAATAGGGAGGACTACTATACTCTAAATTAATGGCCGACAGCCAAAGTATTAGTAACATGTTCAAAGCAAGTTACTAAAGTATTGATTAGTAATTAGGGCTTAGCATGTAACTGAACTGTCATGTAATACAGCCTAATGAATAAGTATCTAGATGATAAGCCAGTGTTAGGAGATCATTAAACTGTTAGCAGATCATCATATATCAACTACTCTAGGGTTAATTGATAAGCAAGGGATTAATTGAAAACCACAATGTTGGCAGATAATGACTAATTAATGGCTAAGGTGAGAGTTAATAAAGATTTAAAATGGCATCTTCCTAAGAAGAGTTTCATGTATGTTGGAAGGAACTGGAACCAGCCGGAAACTAGTAAAGTCAATAGGAATACATGTCTAATGAGAAGTATAGAGTTGCCAGTGGGACTCATAACTTTTCAGGAAATGGTTTTTTTTTTTCAATCTTTGGTGACCATGTATATTCAATATGGCCACACTGGGAAAAGGAACGAAGTCCAGTGACCCTCCCCTAAGTTCACATTCAAGGTCCTGATGCAAGATTTAGGTTTAAACAGAAAGCAAGATGTAGGTATAACTAAACAGTTCCAGTCAAGGGGTGGTCCCACCCATCACTCATCCATCTTTGCCTGGGTGCTAGACTCTCCTGTAAGGTGGTCTGGCACGTTGTCATACTATGTGAAATCTCTTTCTGAGGGACAAACTCCCCTCTAGCTGAGGGTCCCCATCTTATCTTTCTACTAGCATGAGACTGGGGGGACTTCCGATTTCTTGGAGTCCACTGTTTTAGTAGTCTGGTAGGCAAAAGTCATGATGTCTTTCTTTAGAACATCTTCGCTCCCACTAGAATGGTTCAGTTTGAGCACTAACTAGCCCTTTGGAATCAAATCCATGCCCACAAACCTTCCTTAGTGCAGACCGTCTCTGCTTTGAAAAGGCAAAATAAATAAATAAATAAAAATAAAATAAAAAACCAAAACAAAACAAAAAACCCCAAAACAAAATAAAAAATCACAAGCAACAAAACTCAAACCATCGGAATAAACTTTGACCCCTCACACTTCGCCGGTGCCCAGCTGTGAGGCTACGGAGACAAGGTCTGCTCCATTCCTTACACCGACTCTACACTACAGCGTAACAGCCTTCAACATATCACACCCCTAATACAAGCCTCCTCAAAAGACAAAAGGAAAATTTGTGTTATCCCTCTAACAGTCTACATTTTGAAAAAAAAAAAATTTAAAAACTTGTTTTTTCAAAGCTACAGGCATTTTATATGGAATTCGGGAAGTTAGCCCTAGGGACTCTGAGGTAAGGGGTTTTAAATTCAAGGCCAGCTAGGGCTACATAAGGAGATCATATTTCTAACTGGAACAAGATGAGGCCAGGGAAATGGCTCAGTTGATGAAATACATGAAGACGTGAGTTTGGTCCCCAGCATACACATAGGAAGTCAGGCATGAGTAGTGGAAGACAGAGACAGGAGGATCCCCAGGGTCACTGGCCAGCCAGCCTGGCTTAATCAACAAGGCCCGGATTTCTATAAGAGATTTTGTGTTCTCTAAGTATTGCAATGTCTACAAACTTGTGGATTAAACAGTTCAACTTTCTCCCGCCTCAGGGATACGAGAAGAAAAGCAAACCTTGAATCATGGCTCCAGCTTGCTTATTAAATGTTCTTAGAGACAAGTGTGGTGGCACACCCTTTTAATTCCAACGCTTGGAAGGAAGGAAGGCAGGTGAAGCTCTGTGAGTTTGAAGGCAGCTTGGTCTACATAGAAAATTCCAGAATAGGCTGGAGAGATGGCTCAGAGGTTAAGAGCACTGACTGCTCTTCCAGAGGTCCTGAGTTCAATCCCCAGCAACCACATGGTGGCTCACAACCATCTGTAATAAGATCTGGCCCCCTCTTCTGGCCTGCAGTCACATATGCTGTATACATAATAAATAAATAAATAAATCTTTGAAAAAAAAAAAAAAAGAAAATTCCAGAATAGTCAGGACTACATAGACACACTGTCTTAAAAAAAAAAAAAAATTAAAATTCTGACAAGGAAATAAAGCCTGGTCTAGTTTGGCTCCAGTTGGGTGGGCAGGGACCCCAGATGCCTTCCCTGAGAACATAGCACCCAAAGGAGCTGCCGTGTGAATCCTTACTGATGACCTGTAGTCTACAAATTCATATCTGCATTGTTTACATTTCTCCCGGCGGTGATCTGGCTAATGCAATTCAAGGGAGAAAAGATTTCTCCTGGCTCACAGTTTCAGGGAATATCAGCCCCCCATACTCAAGAAGGCATAGTGTTAGGATTGACTGTTGTGTGTGGGGTGGCTGGGGTCATACGACCAGAGCAGTCTAGAAGAGCCTGAGGTCCAGCCAGAATCCTGCTTGAAGTCCTGCCCCTGTGGCCATACATCTGCCCCGTACATAATAGGTTCCACAACCTGCCCACTCTCAATCAAAACAGTGCCACTATCTGAGTGCCAAATGTTCAGGTACATAGGCTGTGGGGGACGGCTCACATTTAAATTATAATACCCTTTACTTATTTTTTTTTTTTTTAAATTTTCAGGAGCTGAGGACCGAACCCAGGGCCTTGTGCTTGCTAGGCAAGTGCTCTACCACTGAGCGAAATCCCCAACCCCTATTTTTTTTTTATTGTAGTGTATGTTTGGTCAGAACATTTTTATGAGCATTAATGTTAGCTTGAGTGAAAAAAATTAAAAGGGCTGGAAGCTTTTAACGTTTACTATTTTATATTAATCTGTATTGCTTGAGTTTTTTAAAAAATGATTTATTTATTTTTCATTTTGTGTGCATTGGTGTTTTGCCTGCATGTATGCCTGTGTGAGGGTGTCAGATCC
Organism: Peromyscus maniculatus bairdii; assembly: GCF_049852395.1. NCBI lineage: Eukaryota > Metazoa > Chordata > Mammalia > Rodentia > Cricetidae > Peromyscus > Peromyscus maniculatus. The sequence continues at coordinate 129,154,072 of NC_134853.1, forward strand.
CCTGGAACTGGAATTACAGACAGTTGTGAACTACCATGTGGGTGCTGAGAATTGAACCTGGGTCCTCTGGAAGAGCAGCCAGTGCTCCTAACTGCGGAGCCGTCTCTCCAGCCCTTGTTTGGGTTTTTATTAACACACTCTCTCTTTCTGTGCCTTTCTTTTTGCCTCTCTGGGAACGGAACCCCGAGTCTTGCAAGTGTCTGAACTCTACCCTTCTCCCACCCCACTCCAAGACCTCGCATCTTTTGTAATTAGATAACAATACACACAGGAACAGAGAACAAAAACAACAAACACATTTGGCCTGGATTTCCACCGGCTAGAAATTTGTGTTGAGTTCAAGTTTTATTATCACAAGTAATGCTTTGTTTATAGGCAGAAAACATGTGCTGAATGCTTCCTCTTTGGCTAGCGCTGCCCCAGGCACGTTCACAGGTATTAGATGCTAATCCTCACAACCTTCCTGTGAGGTAAGACTTGGCTCCCCTTTACAGAACCTGGCTAGGAGATGGTTGCTTCATACCCTTCTACAGGGCTTCTCATAGCCTGGCCGTGTTTCCTTTGGCTGGCGGCCTACTGGCCGGTGGTTGACAGTTCAGAACTCTCATTGGCCAGGAGTTCCTATTCCTTGCTCTTGGATTCAAATCATCCAAGTCTTAGACTTTTTCCTCTATGTGAGTGAAGAGAGGAGAAGCCCAGGCTCTCTGCCTGTGAAGCACCACTTGAGTTTGCTGAGGGATGGGAGTGGTGGGGAAGTGGGAATCCGGTCATAACTCTTCCCGTCTCTGAAGGATGAGCTTTGCCACCAGCTCTGTGATCCGGGGCTTGATCTCCTGCATGGGCACCGTCGGATCCCAAGCCCCCACCACCTTTCCATCTGGGGCCACGAGGTACTTCCAGAAGTTCCAGGTAGGCTCCTTCCCAGAAGTCTCTAAAGAAGAAGGAAGCAGTAGAACGGTGTGCCTCTCTGTGCTCTCTCCTGGGATCCCACTACTGGTGTGCCTCTCACACCCAGGCCCCACTCAGACTGCTAAAATTAGAGCCACTGAGAACAAGACCCAACTCCCAGCACTTTTCCAGAACTCTCCAGGAGATTCCAATGTGGGATCCCCATTGAGAGAGCCGACTTTAGGATTCTGGGAAGTCCACGATAGAACACTATCAATCATCCTTTCCTAATCACCCCAAATGGCCGCGCCCTGTGCGCTAGTCTGTTTTGTTTTGAGTCAGGATTCTGTGTAACCCAGGCTACCTTACTTAGTCTTGCTGTCTAGCTGAGGAAGTCCTGGAAGGCCTTATCCTTGCTTCTAACTCCCGAGTGCAGGCCTGTACAATTCCCTGCTTCCGATGAAATCTTAGCGGCTTCTAGAGCTTAGTTCATGTACTGGCTGAATCAAAATCACGGTCAGGGAGTGGGGCCTGAAAAGAAATTCTTGGGCCCTGCGAGAGTAAGGTTCGGGCTTATACAATCATAAGATCTTTCCAGGTGCTTCCAAAGCAAGGCCCAGACTGATCTACAATCGCAGGAACTGGGAGAAAACTAACAAAATACGTAGGAGGGGGAGAAGTAGGACTTAACCAAAACACAAAGCTCACCAGATTCCAAAGCTCACAAGCTCTGCCACTGAGACTGGGGCATTCTGAATGCCTTTTCATTCTTTCTTTTGAATGAGTAGAGGTGATTTGCTTGCACGTATGTCTGTACACTGTAAGTGTACGGTGTCTGAGGAAGCCAGAAGAGGGTATTGCATTCCCTGGGACTGAAATGGCAGACGGTTGTGAGCTGCCATGTGGGCACTAGGAATCAAATCTGGACGAGCAGCCAGTGCTCTTAACCTCTGAGCCATCCCTCTAATCCCAGAATCCCACTTTTTAATGAGCAGGCTCAGACCATCAAATGTTTGACCCTTGGTCAACCAAGCCTGCCTCTTTCATAGATAGCAAGTCCCACAAAGAGATAACCTACGTCGTAAAACTTATTCCTCACAAAATAATCTGATACCTGCCTAACCTTCCAGAGAGACTGCACTGTGTAGATGTCCCACCTGATAAGACCTAAGCCATCAGAGTGCAGTTCCATCGAAACACTGCCTGACTGCTCACAGAGCCCCCCATCCCCACGTACATGAAAGCACCCCCTTACACCATCTCTGCAGCTTCTACTGCCTTGTCTGTTGCAGTTAGACCACAGGGTACCTAACAAACTCTACTGCCTGTCTGTCCTTGGTGATTTCATTCACAGCCCACACATCATGCCTGGCACTGGTATTCCAGGCATGGCAATTAAGCTAATCTTCCAGAGAGAAGGTTTCCCTCTTAGTGACTTTCAGTCATCTGGTCACCCTTCTCCAGGTGTGTGGCGTCTCATGGCTGTGTCTTGTTTCTCTCTCCTCAGTCTACAAGCTCAGCTAAGGAACGCTGACCAAAGCGTGATGACCCAGAGGCAAGAATTCAGGGAAATCCTAGGGTGAGGCTGCGGGTGTGGAGAGACTTGGGCAGGATTCCTCCTCTGCTCATGCCTGCCTTCACTTTCCTCCAGGGGTCAGGAAGAGAAAGGTGACCCAGCCAGCCAGCAGCTTCTGCTGCCCCGGGGAGTCCTGGCCACAGCCAGGGAGGGAAGAGGAGAAAGGACAGGACTCACGGGTTAGGTATTTGAAGGCAGGGTGGGCACCAGAGCCGGTGACTGCGATCTTGCTGAACATGGGAAAAGAGACACTGTAGGTGTGGCGGGCAAAGTTCTCGATCTCCCTGTTGGTGTCTGGTTCCTGTTGGCCAAACTGGTTGCAAGGGAAGGCAAGCACGTTAAAATGGAAGGGACCCAGGTCCCGCTGCAGCTGCTGGAGGGCTCGGTAGTTCTGGTCTGTGAAGCCACATTCGCTAGCTACGTTTACCACCAGGGAAACCTGCATGGCAAAAAACAAACAAAACAGAAGAAAGCTCAGAACCATATACAATCCAGCAAAGAGGCATGCACTTGTGTCTGCTCTGATATGTCCACGTAGGTGATTCCATCTCACATGCAAGAATGCTACGTATATATGTAAATACGTGTATAATGCTCTCACATAATATACCCGCATATGAAATCAAGCATGTAGGGTCCTATACACATGTACACACATACAGGAGAATCTGTGACTGTAAGCACACAATTCACCTAAATTAATATGCACATGCTCTATGATGCAAACCTACATTAGCACTGGTACACGGATCCACAAATGCATATAGCACATTCACAGAGAGGCATGCACACAGAGAGCACGGATCAATAGGTGATGCTAGGGAGGAGAAAGGCACACTTGGGTTCAGTTTGGTTCGGTCAGCTGGGTACTTCCAGGAATTCAGGCGGGCTCCTTCCCAGAAGTCTCTAAAGAAAAAGGAAGCAGAAGAGAAGTGTGCCTCCCTGTGCCTTCCCCTGGATGGGGCTGCCAGTACATGGGTACATAGACAGAATGACCCCCAGGACAATCCTTTTCATCTCCTCCCTTCCAGCAAACAAATACTTTGATCGCTGAGCCCTAATTATATTAAAGGCTTTAGGCAATAAATACAAAGCTAGCTGATGGAACTGAGTTATAATGTAATTCGAATTTTGGCACCAATGCCACATTTCCAGCTTCTAGCTATGCATTACTGAAAGATTACAATCCTTTGCCTGGGCACCCTCGCCATAGCTCCAGGACTGCTTTTGAAACAAGCTGGGATAATATCATCCGGCCACCTAAAGAAGACCATTTCCCAGGGTCAGTCTGGAACACAGGGCACAGATTGCTGAAGCTAGATGGGATTCTCAAATTCAGCACTACTAAAATTACAGGTCTTCGTTGGGGGCACTGTCCTGTTTATTGTAGACTATTTGGCGTCATCCTAGCCTGTACCCACTAGATGTTTAGGCTTGACCACCAAAAAACGTTTCCCCATGGGTTCTGTGGCGCAGACCTGCGCCACAAATTCCTAAATGGTCTTTTTTTTTGGGGGGGGGGGCGTTTCAAGATAAGGTTTCTCTGTGTAGCCTGGAACTAGCTCTGTAGACCAGGCTGGCCTTGAACTCACAGAGATCCTCCTGCCTCCCGAGTGCTGAGATTAAAGGCATGTACTACCACCCGGCCTAAGTGATCTTGTAATAAAAAATCCAGGACCAGATATTGGGGTAAATGCTGAAAGATCAGAAAGATAAAGGAACAAGCCACTGCCACCTCTTACCTCTAGGACTCCTCAGCATGAGAAGGTTCAGTTCCTGTCTCCTCGTGCCTTATATACCTTTCTCCGCCATATCACTTCCTTCCTAGTGCTGGGATTAAAGACTTGTGACTTCCAAGTACTGGGATTAAAGGTGTGCGCCACCACTGCCTGACTGTTTCTCTCCTGGACTGAATCAATCTCATGTAATCCAGGGTGGCTTTGAACTCACAGAGATCCAGACGGATCTCTGCCTCCCAAGTGCTGGGATTAAACGTGTGTGCCACCACTGCCTGGCTCCTATGTTTAATCTAGTGGCTTGTTCTGTCTCTGATCTTCAGGCACATTTTATTCGGGTACACAATGTATCACCACACACACCTGTAATCCCAGCGCTAAGGAAACTGAGACAGTAGAATTGCAAATTGGAAGCCAACCTAAACCACATAGTGAGACCATCTCTTGGCCAAAAATAAACAAACAAACAAATAAATAAATAAAATGGAAAAATATATAAAAAAAAAAATGCTGCATGCCTTTAATCTCTGCACTTAGGAGGCAGAGACAGAGGCAGGAGGATCTCTGAGTTCAAGGCCAACCTGATCTACATAGCAGTTTCCAGGCTAGCTACTGCACAGTGAGGTACTATGTCTCAAAACAAAACAAACTGGAGAGATAGCACTTTGCTGTCACGCCTGATAATCTGAGTTTAATCCCAGGGCCCCACAAAGTAGAAGGAAAGAAATGACTCCCCCAAGTTGTTCTCTGGCATGCACGCGCGCTCGCACCCCCCCCCCCCCACATAATGTAATAATAAAAAAAGGTTTTCTTCTTCTTCCTTTTTTTTTTTTTTTTTTTTTGGTTTTTTGAGACAGGGTTTCTCTGTATAGCTTTGGAGCCTTTCCTGGAACTCACTCTATAGACCAGGCTGTCCTCAAGCTCACAGAGATCCACCTGCCTCTACTTCCCAAGTGCTGGGATTAAAGGGTGTGCCACCACCACCTGGCCTAAAAAAGAATTTTTTTGTTTTGTTTTTTTTGAGACAGGGTTTCTCTGTGTAGCCTTAGCTGTCCTAGAACTTGCTCTGTCTGTAGACCAGGCTGTCCTCAAACTCACGGAGATCTGCCTGCCTCTAACTCCTGAGTGCTGGGATTATAGGCATGCACCACCATCCAGCTAGCAAAAAATCTTTTTCAAATTTTGCCCCAGCCGAGAATCATTGAGCTAATCTGACCCATTGCATACTCTGCCCGGGATGGTAAGAAATCAGGACTCTAAATTTCCTTCTCCAGGTAAGGGTCTCCTACCTTCTCTCCTGCTGGACCTTATTGAATGCATTTTAAGATGCTTCTTTTTCACCTTATCATGTGTATCTCCCTAGTCTTTGTGAAGGGGGGCCTCTTGCTTCTCATTCCACCCATGAAACCGAATAGCTTCTTCACATACACGCATACACATGCACAGGAACAGACTCAGATGTGTAGATAGAAGCCAGCAGATGAACCACACAACCCCCCTCTCTCTTTCTCTCACTCATGCATTCCACCCAGGAAGTCAGCACATTCCCAAGTGATGACCTCAACACTCATGCTGAACCATGGACTAAATGACTGTCATCCTAGTTATCCTTATGACTGTCACTCAGTATCAGGCATGGAGTAGGAGGCAGGAAAGGTTTTGTAATGAACAAATGAAGGTATGCCCCAAGCAGCAGGCCCAGCTTCAGCTAACCAGCCACCCTGGACTGACTGCTCCTCGGTTTCTTTCTGAGTTTAGCAATTAAGGGCAGAGTCTCTAGAGTTGTACTGCGGGGGTTCAAATTCTAACTCTACCTCTTAAAACAAACAAACAAAACAAACCAGGGGGTAGGGTGATCCTACACAGTGTGGTGTGCAGGTACGGAGACCAGAGAGTAACTTCCAGGAAGTGGTTCTCTCCTTCTACCATCTAAGTCCTGGGAATTGAGCTCAGGCAAGTCCTCAGGCGTGGCACACCCACTGACTGAACAATCCCACTGACCCTCTAACTCTACCTTTTTTAATTTTTTTGAGATGGGATCTCATTACCTAATGTAGCCTTGGCTGGCCTGGAACTTGCTATATTGGCCAGGCTGGCTATGAACTCATAGGTAATCTGCTTGCTTCTGCTACCCAAGTGCTGGGATTAAAAGTGTGCATCACCATTTCAGGCTAACTCTATACACTATTCCTTTTAGTAGTTGAAAACATCTTGTCTATTTTTTTTCTTTCATCTCTTATTGCTATTGGGGTTACCTGGTTCAGTTTTTAGTGCCTCATTTATTGTCTTTTCTCCTTATAAGCTTGATTAAAACATAAACTTCTTCTGCTCATCGCTATTCATCTTTAGGGCTTCGGTTTCTAGCTCGTATACAGTAGGTGCTGAGTAATAAACAATGACTCAGTGACTGGAGGAGCTGCTCAGGGTGTATCTGGGGTCTCTGTCCAGCCATACTAGAGGGGAGGAATGGGCCCTGCTCTTTGCTACTCTTTGTCTGGAGTTTGGATGAGGTCACTGACCGAGACCTACAGTACACACAGCAGCGTAAAGCTTACCAAGTACTTCCACGCTGACCTCTCCCTTTGAAACAGTGCACTGGGCAGAGCAAGGACTCCCAGCATAACTGAGAATTTCAAGGCGATCAAAATTAGTTTTGTCCCCACAGATGGCCCTGCACCCAAGAAAAGCATGCTGATAGCCATTCTTTCATGATCCATCCAAATCTGGATGATGGGCTCACGGGTCCATTTATGTCCAACGCCACACACATCTTCACACCAGGGTCTTCATCTCAAGAGGCAGAAGATTCTTTGGAAGACTTTTAAAATTTAATTAATTATTATTATTTTTTTCGAGATAGAATCTCACTAGGTAGCCCTGGCTGTCTCTACTTGGAGACCAAGTTGCCCTCGAGCCCACAGGGATCAGCTTGTCTCTTCCTCCCTAGAGCAGAGCTGGGATTAAAGGCCTGCAACACCAGACCCCGCTCTTGAGAGGATTCTTCATCACGAACAACGTTAGCAACTCTGAACTAAGTTCAGAGACCCTCTGGGCTCTCCTGGGCCCCATCAGCCTCATCTACCACCATTTAGCCCAGGGGTTTGTATCCTTCAGGTACCACTGTTGAAATCCCTGGTCCTCCCCACCCTTCTTACGGTTTTGCTTGTTTCTGGACTTGGCCAGCTCTCTTTGTCGCAATCTGTCTTGAGTTATTATTATTATTATTATTATTATTATTATTATTATTATTATTATTATTAAAAAGACCCAATCCTGATACACTTCCTTACTGTGATTCAGTCTAGCAAGGAGGAGCCTGTCTGACTGGATGGCCAGCAATTCCATCACAACTGCCTCTAAGGGGTGGGCCTTGAGAGGACCAAGGATGGGAAGGGTGTAGCTGGGGTTCTCTTCCAGCTTTTTACTGTTGTGTGGTCCTTTGCCCACGTCTTCGTTCTCAGGGCCTTAAGTGTGCATTCTAAGACTCAAGCAAGGGTCCATCTTAGATGGTCATTCCCTCCGCTGCACATTTATTTGTCTCTCCGCGTTCTCATTGGACCCACTGTTCTAGGCGCAAAAGTCGGACTGGAGGGGCAAAGGCTAGTGTTACTTTTACTCTTAGGAGAGGCAAAGCCCGGGCGGCCCTAGAGAGCGCAGACAGCGCCTGTGCCACGTAGCCGCGGGCCTGAGTAGGCAAGGGCCTGGGGGCGCCAAATGGATGGATCGCGGGGCTGGGATCCCCAGGGTGGTGTCCGAGCTGTGACACACCCGAGGGGAGCATCCCCCGAAGAGCCCCGGCCCGGGTGCCCCATCAAGCCCTGCTCCCGCCCAGCCAGGCCCGCAGGGGACCGTCACTCACCGAGCCGCGGTACTTCTCCAGCGACACCAGCTTGCCCCGGATGTTGACCGCCTTGAAGTCGTAGAAGTCCTGCTCGGATTGCACGCAGGCCGCGGCCCATAGGAGCAGCCACGCCGCCGCCACGGCTGCAATCATGGCTCGCTTCCGAGGTGGCGGCTTGGCGAGAGAAGAGACCGGGAGGGGAGACCCCGCGTTAGGGGCGGAAGGAGGCGGCCCACTGGGCAGGACGCGCCCCCTTCGCGGTCGCCTCTGCAGGCATGGAGTCCTGCCTCTGGACCTCAGTTTCCCCAGCTGTTCTGCGCCGGTCAGCTAAAGATCCAAGGATCCTGTTTTCTTGAGTCTGAGACCAAAATTCGCCTCTATGAATTTGCTCGCTCATGCTCAGGATGCAGAGACTTAATAGGGAAAGAGAGGAGAAAATCTGTGAGATTAGCTTCTACATAGTGCCTGGCCTGGGGGGATCGCTCTACCACTCTGAGCCTCAGTTTCTTCGCGGGAATACACAGTATAGAATTGGGAGTACCGGACTGCAATAGAAAAACGATGGGAAACACTTTGATAGCCGAACGATGTATGCGAGCTTTAGGTTAACGAATGTAGTGTTTTACCCAATTGGAGAGGTCAGAGGAGACAAAGGAGCCTGAGTCTACAGCGGTTTGGATTCCTGCAGCGCAGGAGGTTTGGGGATAATCTTTTGGTTCACCCAGCAGACTCTGAGATAGCAGACCTTTTACACAGTCCTGTCAATCACTGGAATAGTGTCTCCTGGCAGGAGGCGCATCTCGAGAAGGCTCCTTATCTGGAGCAGCTGACAGCTAAAGGCTTTTTGTGAACTAACATGGCTAGCAGCTGGAATCTCAAGTCTTTAGTGACAGGAGATCTGGACAACACACTACAGTGTTTCCCAGGCTCAGAAAACCTCTATGACAACCACGAAGGGCTGAACATCTGTTGGTGACTAAGTATGAGTTAACATACATTTGGAGGACCTGTTCGTGCCACGTTCAGCTCTAGGCGCCTTTTGTGCCATGGTGATGAACAAGATGTGTGGTCCCTATTCAGAGGGAGATGGAGATAGGGCACTAAGTAGCTCACAGTTAACTCTAAAACTACTGTTAGGGCAAAGGTAAGGGTGAGGTGGGGGAGCGACAGGAGGTTTGAACGGACGACCGCTGACAAACGAGTAGACAATATTGAAGTAAAAGCAGGAAGCATGTCCGAAGGTTGCCAGGGAGAGCGGAACATGATACACTGGGCAAGAAAGGCTAGTTTGGCTGGAGTGGAGAGAACACCCAGGGGGTGGCGATGGGGTGGGGTGGGTGAGGGGTGTCACATATCTTGGTGGGCCACAGTAAAGTTTATGGGTTTGCTGGGCATGGTAGCCAATGACTTTAATTCCAGCATTTGGGAAACAGAGGCAGGGAGATCTCCTAGTCAGAGGTCAACCTGCTCTATATAGTTCCAGGCTAGCTGTTATAAAAAAAAAAAAAATACAGGCTTTAAATCCAGAAATGAAGTTTTATTCTTTGTTTCTGCCAGCTTAAGCATCATGGCAAGTCCTACATATTGCAGATAGATTCCTCTGGCTTCTCTGTGGTGAGTAGACAGGAAAAGGCAAGAGCAGATGCTGGAGGAAAGGAAAATGGTGCTTTAAGGCCCAGAGATGGTGACAGCAGAGCCCAGTATTGAACCAGGAAAGGGGCTGTCAAAGTCGGGAAGGCTGAGCAAAGGTGTCAGAGTAGGGAGCTGTGACTAGGAAGGCACCCAGCATGGGGGGGGGGGCGGGTGAGCCTGGAGGAGTCTCCAGGGGCCAGCTGGAGAAGGCCGCATGTGCCACGTCACTCTGTAGGCTGTAGCTAGCAGATCCGAAACTGAGTACAAGGTACACAGTAAGATTTGAAACCCGGGCACTCAGATTTCAGAGTAAGCTGTCTTTCTGTGCCGTCAAGATAGCCTCTCTCTCCAGGAGCAGACCAGTTTGCCCACAGAGGTGGGATACAGGACGACAGAGGTGTTCCAGGCGAGGTAAAGGCCCAATCAAGTGTCCTAGCCCTTCTGCCTCCTTACCCCCATCTTGTGGGAATCTTGAGGCCTGTGATGGGTCTAATTAGCACGAACAGTTGAGCTGACAGTCACTTTGTGTAGTTGTCCACTTCCATGACTGCCTTGCCCATTAGGCTCGGAGCATCTCCAAGGAAGGCCTGCATCTGGATCATCTTTGTGTCCTCTTTCCATATCCTAAGTACTCAAATAATGTTTACTTTAAAAAAAATCTTCTGGTGACTTCTACTACGTGTCCATGCTAGACTCTGATATGAGATGCTGTTGATTTTAGCCAACAGAGTGTAATCTGTCACTTTCTTTTCAGTCCACTACGTATTTCTGATGTTTTTAAAAGAGCACAGTTATTTCCAGGTGGCACATCTAACAACTAGGAGACTGGAAGACAGAGACAAATCACACTGAATCTCAGCTGAGCATTTGAAAGCGTTGGGGACTCACTCTAGGATCCCTAGTCCTCCTCTTTCCTACAATAAGCTCAAAGGCGTTATTCATTAATATTTAAGATGCTCACAATATTTGTTCATCAGACTGTTGAGTGCCTAATATGAGACTATTTAAAGTTTTTAATATAGTAAAAAATAAAAATAAATGTATTGAATTTATATTCCTGTGGAAGAAATAGCTAAAAACTAAAACATACATAGAAAACCTTTAGCACTTTAGATAAGAAGTAGGGTAGAGGGGTAATACGGGAGGAAGAATGATCGCAATATTGTATGGTACCCTGTTCCTCATAGCTTGGGTCCTTGAACCTCAGCTCAGGGTAGCAAGGGAACGAAGTAGACAGACATACAGACACACATACAATGAAGCTGGATGACGGGGTTTTTGTTTGTTTGTTTGGTGGTGGTGTTTGTTTCTGCTCTTTTGGGGGGCCCACCACCCAGCTCCCAAACAAATTACAGACAGAAGCTTATTCTTAATTATAAATGCCTGGCCTTAGCTTGGCTTGTTTCTTGCTAGCTTTTCTTAACTTTAAATTATCCCTGTCTATCTTTTTCCTCTGGGCTTTTTCCTTTTCTTACTTCTGTAATCTTACTTTCATTCTTACTCCATGGCTGGCTGTGTGGCTGGGTGGTTGGTCCCTGATGTCCTCCTCTCCTTGTTCTCTTGTTCCTTCATCATTCCTCTTCCAGATTTCTCCTTCTGTTAATTCTTTCTGCCTGCCAGCCCCACCTATCCTTTCTCCTGCCTTGCTATTGGCCATTCAGCTCATTATTGGACCATCAGGTGTTTTAGACAGGCAAAGTAACAAAGCTTCACAGAGTTAAACAAATGCAACATAAAAAAGGTAACACACCTTAAAATATTGTACAACAGGCTGGGTTTTTTTTTTATGTTGTTGTTGTTTGTTTGTTTTTCGAGACAGGGTTTCTCTGTGTAGCCCTGGCTGTCCTGGAACTCTCTCTGTAGACCAGGCTGGCCTCAAAAATCACAGAGATCCACCTGTCTCTGCCTCCCAAGTGCTGGAATTAGAGGTGACCGCCACCACCACCCAATGATTTTTTTTTTTTTTATAACACTACTGCTATCACTGAAACCTGAAACCTTAGCATGTTTATTAGGTACAGCACAGGGGGAAGGGCTAGTTTAGTCTTCCTAGGAGGTCTCTGTAGGCGAGCAGTCTAAGGCTGTCAGCACCTGGAGGAGGAAGCTGCAGTTGCTAGTCTTTGCACATACTGGTCAGTCGTTCATAAACACTCATACCCAGTCTCCTGAAGAAAACTCTGCCATCCCTCTAAGCCTGGTCCATAGATAATGGCTTTACCAATTTCCCATGGCCAACAGGACTTGCTCATACCAAAATACACCCTCCCTCAGAATTTCACTTACTCAGGGCTTCCTCCATTCCCTACAGTATGTGTTCTTTTTTCTATTGTTAGTGTATATATGTATTAGTCAGAGTTCTCTAGAGGAACAGAATTGATTGAATGAATGTGTGTGTGTGTGTGTGTGTGTGTGTGTGTGTGTGTGTGTGATTTATTATAATGGCTTATAGGCTATGATCCAGCTAGTCCAACAAAGGATGTCTTCCAATGGAAGGTCCAAGAGTCCAGTAGCCAGTATGTGCTGGAATCCTGAAGTAGGTCCTAATGCTGGTAAAGGAATGGACTTGCCAGTGAAAATGAGAGCAAGCAGGCAAAGGGAACAAGCTTTCTTCCTCCATGTCTTTTAATAGAGGTACCAGCAAAAGGTGTGGCCCAGATTAAAGGTGGATCTTCCCACTTCAAAATGTCTGGATTAGGGCTGGAGAGATGGCTCAGAGGTTAAGAGCACTGACTGCTCTTCCAGAGGTCCTGAGTTCAATTCCCAGCAACCACATGGTGGCTCACAACCATCTGTAGTGAGATCTAGTGCCCTCTTCTGTATACATAATAAATAAATAAATCTTAAAAAAATGTCTGGATTAAAAGAGGGTCTTCCCACTTCAAATGATTTAATTAAGAATTAATCCCTCATAGGTGTACCCAGCTGCTTGGCTTTTAGTTAATTCCAGATATAGTCAAGCTGACAACTAAGAATAGCCATCACAAGTCTATACCTTGTCAACCTGACAATCAGATCTCCTTATGTCATGCTTAATTTCCAAATAAAACAATAAGCAGGTCATAATTATGCCTAACATGATATAACTATTCCTTGTATAACTGAAAATACATTAAAATTTTTAGAAAAGATGACAACATCCCTTGAGGGACATTCTTTTGGTATTTCAAAACTTAAATATGATAACCACTGATATTCTCTTAGTTGATGTTACATTACATGATAAATAGAGGAAAGAAAACCAATATCTGTACAAGCATATTCTTAACAAAATAAGACATAAAACTCTTGTCAATTATAATCCTTATTTCTGCAGCCTGGTCACATGGCTTTAGCTGGTATTTATAACTATCATCCTCTATTACCCATTCGGCATATCCTCGACCCTCAGCACGCACTTCATTGGGTCTTGGCTCTTTTCCTGGAGGAGTGACCCATACTTTCATTCCTGAGAAGTCTGTGCCCTTTGTCTTCCTGCCTGGGTCAGGCTGTTGAAGTTTCCCATTGAGTTCAATCACAGGACATGGTAGCACCAAGAGACACCCTAAAGATTCTCCTGCATTCTAGACATAATCGCTCTTATGTCCATTGTGAAAAGGCAATCCAGTTTCCCCTTGGTAATCTGGATCAATCACCCCTTCTAATGCTTCATTTCTTTTCTCAGCCTATTGGTTTAAAGGCATCAGAAGCCCAAAGTGGCCAGTGGGACATCTCAGCTTCCAGTTTAATGGAGTGTTGTGTCTCCTGACAGGAGCACTCCCTACTCTGGAACCAAAACTTCTAGGCCAGAAGAACTTAACATCACTGGAACAGAAAGCAAGAATTTCCCCGGTGAGTCACTAGGAGTGATAGTGTGTGGTGATATTTTGATTGTGCTCTAACAAATAAAGCTTGTGTGGAGATCAGAGTGAGGAGCTAGCCCCTAGTTAACCATAGAGGCCAGGCACTTTAATCCCAGCACTTGGGATCTCATGCTTTTGATCCCAGTACTTGGGAGGCACATGCTTTTAATCCCAGCACTAGGAAGGAGGAAACAGGAAGTGATATATAAGCTCGGCCCCCTGCTATGGGATGTCTTTCTGTATGCTGTTAATATATGTGGCTCCCATTGGATGCCGTCTAAGGAGCAACATGTAATAGGACACAGGTAAAGCCATGGAACACATGGCAATATGTATATTAATAGAAATAGGTTGAATTAAGTTATGAGCTAGCTAGCAAGAAGCCTGAGCCATAGGCTATACAATTTGTAATTAATATTAAGCCTCTGAGTAATTATTTTATAAGTAGCTGCAGGACTGTGGGTGGAGAGATTCATCTGGACCTGCGGGACAATAGGTGGGACTGAAGAGACTTCCAGCTACAGCCGCCCTTTCAGGCTGAGGAGCTGGTGAGGTAAGAAGTAGCTGTGGCTTGCTTGCTTGTCTCTCTGATCTTTCAGCATTTACCCCTATATCTGGCTTTGGGTTTTTATTATTAAGACCAATTAGAATTCGCATTACAATAGAGAGCAGAATCATTCCCTTTTCCACCCCTTGATTCCTGGACCCGTGGATCCTGGCTATGAGAGAAACCGTACCATAATATTGGATGCTGATTCAAAGCATACGCTGCCTAATGGAGAACTCTGCCCCAGCCCTCCAGGCTGCTGCCATTGGTGCTGTAAGTTTGTCTTCAAAGGCTGTCCCACTTTTCTAACATATCAGCTGCTTCAGGATGATGGGGAACATGGTAAGACCAAGTGGATTCCATGGTCGTGGGTACACTGTCACATTTCTCTGGCTGTGAAGTGAGTTCCTTGGTCAGAAGCAATACCATATGGAATACCATGATGATGGATAACACATTCTGTAAGTCCATGGATGGTGGTTTTGGCAGAAGCATTACATGCAGGAAAGGCAAATCCATAACCAGAATAAAGATCCACTCCAGTAAGAACAAAGCGTTGTCCTTTCCAGGGAGGAAGTGGTTCAGTAGAGTCAATCTGCCACCAGGTCACTGGCTGGTCACCGCGGGGAATGATGCCATATCTGGGACTCAGTGTTGGTTTATGCTGTTGGCAGATATGGCACTCAGCAACAGCTGTAGTCAGGTCAGCCTTGGTGAGTGGAAGCTGAAGTTATCAAGCCCATTCATCACCCCCACCTCTGCTGCTCTGGCCATGTTGTTCAAGGGCCCATTGGGCAATGACAGGGATGGCAGGGGAAAGAGATTGACTATACACAGACTGGGCCAGTCTATCTACTTGATTTTCGGACTCCTCCTCAGCTGAAGTCACCTTTGGATGAGCATTTACTCCGGACACAAGTATCTTCACATCCTTTGTCCATTTGGAGAGGTCCATTGACATACTTTCCCCCAGATGTCCTTCTCACCAGTTTCCTAATCATGCTCTTTCCAAGTCCCTGACCATCCAGTCAATCCATGGGCTACAGCCCATGAGCCAGTGAACAATCACATCTCTAGCCATTTCTCCTTCCAAACAAAATGTATGACCATGTGTACTACCCGAAGCTCTGCCCACCATGAAGATTTCCCTACTCTGGTACCTTTCAGGGTTCTAGAAAGGGGTTGTAATGCTGCAGCTGTCCACTTCTGGGTGGTGCCTACATACATGCAGAACTAGCCGTAAACCAGGCTCTAGTCTTCTCTTCTTCAGTCAACCAACCACAAGGCACACACCATGAAGCTATACTTGGCAGTAGACAGCATTGTAACAGGACTAGAAACCATAGGCACCTGGGCAACTTCTATATGTCCCTTGCTTGTTTCTTCAGGACCTGCTCAGACCCGATCACATATATACCACTTCTATTCAATAACAGATAATAGATTGCTGCTGTGCACATCCTACTTTATGGCTTGGTGGGTCAGATAACACCCAGCTCCTGAAGGGCAGCTTAGGTCACATGGTAACTTGGTGACCTGCTGTGGGATGGTTTGTATGTCAAATTGCTCTGATTGGTCAATAAATAAAACACTGATTGGCCAGTGACCAGGCAGGAAGTAGGTGGGACAAGGAGAGAGGAGAATTCTGGGAAGCGGAAGGCTGAGGCGGAAAGACACTGCCAGCCGCAGCCATGACCAGCAGCATGTGAAGACGCCGGTAAGCCACCAGCCACGTGGCAAGGTATAGATTTATGGAAATGGATTAATTTAAGCTATAAGAACAGTTAGCAAGAAGTCTGCCACGGCCATACAGTTTGTAAGCAATATAAGTCTCTGTGTTTACTTGGTTGGGTCTGAGCGGCTGTGGGACTGGTGGGTGACAAAGATTTGTCCTGACTGTGGGCAAGGCAGGAAAACTCAAGCTACAAATGGCGCCCAACGTGTTGGCAAGAGTTTCCACCTAAAACCTGAGAAAAGATTCTAAAACGGAACTAAAAACAGCTTCCTAATTGTCTCTCTCAAATGAGCAGCAGCCTGCCGGTTTGAGTTACTGGTGGTTTCCTAGCGTGTGCGCTTGACCTGCAGTATGGCGGGAATGAGGCCTCTGCAAGTGGCACATTAAGCTGCATGGTGGATTTAGCCTTTGCTAGTACAAAACAAAAAAAGAGGTTTCTGGGCTACACACTGCTTGGATAAAAGCATAGAGCCACGATGGCTCCCAGAGCTGGCGGAAAACATACCACCGCCATGTTGGGAAGCTGAAGTGGGTGGAGCCAGCAGCCACAGCACCGTTTCAGGCTTAAAAGGCTGCAGTTTAAAGCAATAGGCTCAAGGTAATATAAAAAATAAGCCACATACAGATGGCTACCACACAGAGAATCTGGATTATGTTCTTTTTGATATTTGTAACTGAAGAAAAACATTTGATTGCAAAAGCTGTTGAGTTATGCCAAAATGTGTATTTTAAAGGTACCTTAACTTCAAAATTTGGATGTAAGGATATGTTGCTTTGGAAAGGAGACTCTGCTTTTGTTTCTACAGAAAGCCAGAGGCTATGGATTTGTTCCAGATTAAGATACATCAGGTTTGACCAGCCAAGACCACCTGAAAGGTCTCTGATGACACCATGGCCCAGATGATCCAACATCCAGAATCGTTTCAAGGCAACTGGCTCAGACAATACAGTCTCACGGACTACTCCATGATCCTAAAATTTTCTTTGTGTCCCCATAAGATACAGCGCCCCCCTCCAGCAGGAAGTAGTAAGAGAAGCTACGCCCAAATTCCCAAATATACCAAGCTGGCTTTGGAGTTGTATAAAAGCTAAAACCTTCCTTTTTAAAAAAAGAAAAGGGGAAGTGCTGTGGGATGGTTTGTATGTCAAATTGCTCTGATTGGTCAATAAATAAAACACTGATTGGCCAGTGGCCAGGCAGGAAGTAGGTGGGACAAGGAGAGAGGAGAATTCTGGGAAGCGGAAGGCTGAGGCGGAAAGACACTGCCAGCCGCAGCCATGACCAGCAGCATGTGAAGACGCCGGTAAACCACCAGCCACGTGGCAAGGTATAGATTTATGGAAATGGATTAATTTAAGCTATAAGAACAGTTAGCAAGAAGTCTGCCACGGCCATACAGTTTGTATGCAATATAAGTCTCTGTGTTTACTTGGTTGGGTCTGAGCGGCTGTGGGACTGGTGGGTGACAAAGATTTGTCCTGACTGTGGGCAAGGCAGGAAAACTCAAGCTACAGTGACCCATTGTTAAACATTCAGTTTCCACTAGGGCCCAATCGCAGGCCAAGAGCTGTCTCTCAAAGGAAGAATAGCCAGCAAATTAGGATAGAACCTTGTTCCAAAAGCCCAGAGGTCTCTTCTGCGGTTCCCTACAGGGGCCTGCCAAAGGCTAAAAACCGCATCCCTGTCGGGTCTGCAGGATCACATGGTCCAAGCAGTAGCGCAGCCTGCACAGCACCCTGGACCTGTTGAAGCGTCACTCCTGTTCCAGGCCCCACACAAAGCCAGCAGCTTCCCAAGTCGCATGGTATATGGACCGAAGTCACACACTCAAGTGAGGAATGTGCTGTCTTCAGGATCCAAACAGGCCCACGAACTGTTGTGCTTCTTTCTTGGTGGTGGGAGGGGCCAGAGGCAATAACTTATCCTTCACCTTAGAAGGATATCTCTACATGCCCCACACCCCTGGACTCCTAAGAATCTCACTGAGGTAGAGGGCCCTAGAAATTTGGTTGTGTTTATTTCCCATCCTCTGATGTGCATGTGTGTTACCAACGAGTCTAAAATGGTTGCTACCTCCTGCTCATTTGGTCCAGTCAGCACAACGTCATGGATACAATGGACCAATGTGATAGTTTGTGGAAGAGACAGATGATCAAGATCCCTTTGAACTAAGTTATAACACAGAGCAGGAGAGTTAACATATCCTTGCCAACTGAAAGCACATTGCTTCTGGTGGTCTTTATGGACAGGTACTGAGAAAAAGCCATTTGCTAAACCAATAGTTGCAAACCATGTACCAGGAGATGTGTTGATCAGCTCAGGTAAGGACACCGCATCTGGTACAGCAGCTGCAATTGGAGTCATTACTTGATTGAGTTTTTGATAGTCAACTGTCAGTCTCCATGATCCATCCGTCTTCTGCATTAGTGAGAAGAGTTAAAGGGAGATGTGTTGGGAACTACCACCCCTCATCTTTCAAGTCCGTGATGGTGGCACTAATTTCTGCACTTCCTTCAGCATGCGATACTGTTTTTGAGCCATTATTTTCCTTGGCAGAGGCGACTCTAAAGGCTTCTATTTAGCCTTTCCAAACATAATAGCCCTCACTCCATAGGTCAGGGAAGCAATGTGAGAATTCTGCCAACTTCTAACTATATCTCTCCCAATTATACATTCTGGAACTGGGGAAATAACCACAAGATGAGTTCAGGGACCCACTGGATCTACCATGAGTCAGACTTCAGCCCAAATTCCATTAATCACCTGATCTCCATAAGCCCCTGTTTTAGCTGGATGGCTGAAATGTTTCTTCAGGTCTCCTGGAATCTGTCAATTCAGAATCAGTATCCGACAGACCGACCCAGAATATCTGATTGTTTCCTTTCCCCCAGTGGACATTTACCCCTGTAAACCGTCATAGGTCCCTCCAGGGAAGGACCGGAGAAAGGCTAATAGTACAACTATTAGGGATTTTATCAAGGTCCTGCCTCAGGGGAACCTGGCAATCCCTTGTTAAAAGGGTTCTGGGTCTGCAAACTCTCTTAAGTCTGGGAATTGGTTCACGGGCCAAGATTCCCTTTTGCCTGGATCTCACGCAGCCTTTCTTTCATTTGATTGAGAAGTTTTCCACTTATACAGATCCAACAAAAATACAGTAGCCTTCTTATCTATTTCATATCTAGAAACACCATTATTGATTAGCCAGTGCCAAATGTCACCATAAAATTCACTTTGTGCCAGGTGGTAGAGGCACATCCTTTAATCCCAGTACTTGGGAGGCAGAGACAGGTGGATCTTTGTGAGTTCGAGGCCAGCCTGGTCTACAGAGTGAGATCCAGGACAGGCTTCAAACTCACACAGAGAAACCCTGTCTCAAAAAACACCAAAAAAAAAAAAAAGGGGTGAGCTTCCATATTAAACCTAGAAACTCCACTCAGATGGCCAGTATCAACGAACTCAGCCTGATCTAGTTTCCTGTTCCTTACATCATTATCCCACACTCTTAAAAACCATTCCCACACTGGTCCCCCAGACTTCTGCTTGAATGAATTAGCAAACCTAGTTAGCTCTTTAGTAGTGTAGTGTACTTCCTCAGGGACTATATTTTCTACCTCCTCCCGAGGAGCCTGCCTAGCCTAGTGTGTTATAGGTCTAGAGGCAACTATTGATGGGCCCTGAGAAATGTCAGGAGTGTTTTGCCTGGCGTCTCCTTCAGGATAAATCCACTGCTAGATTAGCAGACAATGAAGGGTTAAGTTCCTCAGTCAAAGGTGGGAAAGGTAATATTTCAGGGCATGAGAGTATATCTTCTGCTGTGGGTGGAAAGGCTACTTCCTCAGCTGAGATAAACTCTTGAAAATCTGTGGGTTCAAAGTTCTCAGCCTCAATAGGATCCTTCCCAGATTACAGGATCCCATTCTTTACCAATTAATGCCTTTACTTGGTTATCAAGTTGATAATGAAGGCTATCCATCTGTCATAGTTAGAGTTTCCATTGTTGTGAAGAGACACCATGACCACGGCATCTCTTATAAAGGAAAATGTTTAATTGGGTGGCTTATAGTTCAGAAGTTCAGTCCATTATCATCATGGTGGGACATGGGAGCATGCAGGCAGACATGGTGCTGGAGAGTTGGCCGAGAGTCCTGTATCTTGATATGCAGGAAACAGGAAGTGAACTGAACTACTGGGCATGGCTTGAGCGTATATGAGCCTCAGAGCCTGCTTTCACAGTGACACACTTCCTCCAACGAGGCCACTCCTACTCCAATAAAGCCACACCTCCCAACAGTGCCACTCTCTATGAGCTTATGGGGGCCACTAACATTCAAACTACCACACCATCACAATATGTTCGTACAAAAGAATGAGTTTTATTGTGACATTTGCATACCTATAGACAGTGTGTGTTGATCCTCAGTTCCCTTCACCCTGTCTTGTTTCCTCTCTGCCCCCACTGGTCACTTCATCTTAGAGGGAGTCTCTCTTTCAAGCTGAAGAGATGGCTAGCATAGGAGATGAGTTCTGTTTCCAGCACCCAGGCAAAGACTGGGAGCAGCAGAACACACTTGTAATCTCACTGCCGGGGAATCAGGAGGTAGATCTCCTGGGCTTGTTGGCCAGCCTGGCTTAATCACTGAGCTCCAGGTTCAGTGAGGACTCTTATCTGTAACACAAATCTTAAATGGTCTTATAATATAAATCCAGGACCAGATATTTGGGTAAATGCTGAAAGATCAGAAAGACAAAGGAACAAGCCACTGCCACCTCTTACCTCTAGGACTCCTCAGCCTGAAAAGCCTCCGCCGATAGGGCCTCTAACCGAATAAGCTTCCTCTGCTGAAAGGCTTCAGCTGAAAAAGCCTCTAGCTGAAAGGGATGCTTCTGCCGAAAAGCCTTTAGTTCCTGTCTCCTCACACCTTGTACACCTTTCTCCACCAAGCCATTACTTCCTGGGATTAAAGGTGTGTGTGCTTCCCAGTACTCGGATTAAAGGTGTGTGCCACCACTGCCTGGCTCTGTTTCTCTCCAAGATTGAGTCAATCTCATGTAGTCCAGGGTGGCTTTGAACTCAGAGATCTAGACAGATCTCTGCCTCCTGAGTGCTAGCATTAAAGGTGTGTGCCATCACTGCCTGGCCTATGTTTAATCTAGTGGCTTATTCTGTTCTCTGATCTTCAGGCAAAGTTTATTAGGGTACACAATATAATCACCACACTTGTCTCAAAAATTAAGGTAGAGAGGCTGGCTGTGGTGGTGTACATATTTAATCCCAGCACTTGGGTGGCAAATGAATCTCTATGAGTTTGAGGCCAGCTTGGTCCAAGTAGTGAATCCCAGGCCAGTCAAGGTTGTATTAGTGAGACCTTCTCTAAAAATAAAAGAAGTAAAAGTAAAGAATGATTGAGGAATGCGCATGTTCACACACTTAGTAACTAAAAAATTAAGAAGTCTCCCTTTTAATTTCATGTCTTTTTGGGGATTACAGTTTTATGTCGATTCATCAGGAAGCCTCATTGAGAAAGCGGCACTTGAGCAAAGACCTGAAGAGTGTACAAGAGAAACGGAAAGTGGAGAAGAATATTTCAGCTAGTCGAGACAGCAGGTGCAAAGGCCCTGAGGTGAGAGCATGCGTGATGTAGTTGAAGGACAGCTAAGAGGCCACCAGTTAGCAGGAGTGAAGTGAGGGACACCAGGGGAGTAAGGGAACGGGCAGGCGGACACTGTGGCTTCATATGAGCCACTGTGGAGACTTTGCCTTTGACTCTAAGGGAGACCAGAAGCCATTAAAGGGTTTTTGGTTGGTTTTTTGTTTGTTTGTTTTGTTTTGTTTTTTGAGACAGGGTTTCTTTGTGTAACTGCCCTGGCTATCCTGGAACTCAATTTGTAGACCAGGTTGACCTCAAACTCACACAGATTCACCTGCCTCTGCCTCCCAAGTGCTGGGATAAAAGGCGTGCACCACCATGCCTAGCCCAGTCAACGGTTTTTAAAGAGGGAATTGACATTATTCTTTTTGCGTATGCTAGGTGCTATGGTTTGTACCCAGAGCTGGGTGTGGTAGACAGCTCACTCGTTCCTAATGTTCCAACAGAATCACTTGGCGTTCTGAGGAGGCCAGTTAAGAGGCCATGCAGCTCTCCATGTGCAGGGTCTCGTGGAGTGGCAGAATGCAATCAGAGTCTGAATTTATTTTGAGAATTGAGGGAAAGAATTTTTTTTCTTTTTCTTTTCTTTTTGGTTTTCCGGACAGGGTTTCTCTGTGTAGCTCTTGCTGTCCTGGAACTCACTCTGTAGACTCGGCTGGCTCGAACTCAGAGATCCGCCTGTCCCTCTGCCTCCTGAGTGCTGGGATTACAAGCATACAGCACCACCACCCAGCTTGGGCAAGTATCTCTTAGAGATTGGATACAGTCTGAAAGAGAAGAGTCAGAGAGGACATTGAAGTTTTTGGGTGGAGCAACGTGAGGCTATAGACCTTTTAATTGAGATGAAGAATGTCTACAGAGGCACCTGGTGAGGAGTGGACAGTCAGACGTCAGTTCTGGTCAGTTTTGGACAAGCAAAGTTCAACTTACCTATTAGCAGTGGAATGCTTGTAAATGTTTAACAGCTAACCGCAGACGGAAAAGAATGGTGTCTGTGTTCGTGGGGGGTGGGGGGCGTGCATGTGTGCATATGTAAGTTTACTGATAGTGAGATATGTTACACAAATAATAAAATGTACAGTAATCCTTATTGAAGATTTGTGTGTGTGTGTGTCTATTACTGAACTGTATCCCTAACTTAGGCTTTGAATATTATCTTTGTTCCATTTATATAATTTAATTTTAGTAATGGCTATGGTTAACAAGAGGTTTACAAAAGTCCTTGAAAAATAACATATGATGTCGGAAGCCGGCTCAAGACACCATTCTTGTGTGTCATGAGGCTGGAGACAGGAGTGTTGAACTGGAAGAGGTCTAAGTCAGAGCCATAAATCTGGGTATGGACAGCATGCAGATTATTTACTGTCTGGAGACTGGAAGAAGATGCAGAGCTGGTACAGACAGACAAACTAAGGAAGAGCCTCTGGGATTTCAACATTCAGCCTCAGGAAGATGAAGACATCAGGGGCATGAGAAGGAACCAGAAGAGGCTGAGAAATTTAGCCAGAAGAGAGCAAAACAGCTCAGAGTTCATCGTCATGGAAGCCAAGGGAAGAATTTGTTCCGGGGTGGAGAGCAATGAGCTAGTCAGATGCCGCTGATAAATCCAGGAAGAGTAAGGCCGAGAACTGAAGAGGCCGGTGGTGACGGTGGCACATATCTTTAATCTTAGCACTCAGGGGGCACAGGCAGGCGGATCTCTGTGAGTTCGAGGCCAGCCTGGTCTGTAGAGTGAGCTCCAGGACTGCAAGGGCTACACAGAAAAACTCTTGTCTTGAAAAACCAAAAAAGTGCCACCTCTTCCTCCCTAATTGCAGGCTTTATTAGTCAGAACCTAGATAGGAAGCTCATCGGATAGAGGTTTATTTACGAAGGGTCCTGTTTTCAAATGTCTAGGTAGAGAGCAGGGATCATTCGGGAAACTTTCTGAACTGTTAACACCTCTTGACCTAAAATTGGTGCAGTTAGTTACCAGAAAGGAGACTGACAGCCAGCCATGGGCTAACTTGCAGGGATGTAATCGGGGAATGAATTTTCCAGCTTACCCTCTCCCGTCTCCAATCACCTTCAAGACTGCTCTGGCTTGAACCGAAACTCAGGATAAAGAAATGGTTAACTGCGGTGCCTATTAGCATCCGACAGTGTCTGCCTGGCCTCACTCAGTACCTGTGACTTCTCTCAGCACTTCTTGCCCCACCCCAAGGGGCTTCACTTCCCCTCCCCCAGCTAGATTCCTATAGAAACTCACCATTTTGGCCACACTCTCTGTTCTCTTGGTTACCTTGGCTCTCTCTTGGTCCTCGTGGCTCTCTCTCCTCTCCACTTCTCTTCCTTTCTCGCTCTCCCGCCCTCTCTCTCCTGGTTCAGTCTGGACCCTTCCAGATGGCTCTGGCTCTACTCTCCCTCATATTTAAAGTTTAAAAACCTTCCCTTCAGCCCAGTGGTGGTTGTGGTGCATTCTTTTAATCCCGACACTTGGGAGGCAGAGGCAGGTGGATCTCTGTGAGTTCCAGGACAGCCTGGTCTACAAAATGAGTTCCAGGACAGCCAGGAATGTTCCACAAAGAAACCCCGTTTGGAAAACAAACAAAACAAAAAACCTAACTTCTCCTCAACCATACCTTGGAGCAGTCATATCCTGATTTTCATTCATATAGGTGGTGAGATAGACAAACACAGGGTACCCAGCACAAGGATCTTACTCTGAAAAACAACCTCTGGCCAAAGTGTAGGTCAATGCTAAAACACTTGCCTGGTGCACATCAAGTTTTGGTTCCAGCTCCAGCTCTGCAAATAAATGCAAGGCCAAGAGTGGTGGCATATGCCTGTAATCTCTGCACCTGGGAGTTGGATGTGGGAGTTCAAGGCCCATCTGGGCTAAATATTGAGTTCAAGGCCAGGCTAAGTTGCAGAAGGCCCTGTCTCTCTGGAACCCCATTGTAGTTGTTTGAGAAGAAAATGGCCTGTAAAGGGATTAGCCTTTTTGTTTTGTTTTGTTTTGTTTTTGTTTTTTGTTTTTTGTTTTGTTTTGTTTTTTTTTTTTTGGAAATCTGGCTTTGTTGGAGTAGTTAAGGCCTTGTTGGAGGAAGTGTGTCACTGTGGGGGTAGACTTGAGGTCTTATATATGCTCAAGCCCCACAAGATGTAGATCTCTCAGCTGTCTCTCCAGCATCATGTCTGCCTGCACGCAGCCATGTGTGAAGAGACACCATAACCACATCAAGAGACCCCATAACCACAGCAACTTTCATAAAGGAAAACATTTAATTGGGGCTGGCTTACAGTTCAGAGGTTTAGTCCATCATCACCACGGTGGGAAACATGGCAGTATACAGGCAGACATGGTGCTGGAGAGGTAGCTGAGAGTTCTATGTCTTGATCACAGGCAGCAGAAGGAGGCTGGATGCCACATTAGGTGTAGCTTGAGCATATGAGACCTCAAAGACTGCCCCCATAGTGACACACTTCCTCCAACAAAGCCACACCTACTCCAACAAGGCCACACCTTCTAACACTGCCACTCCCTATGGGCCAAGCCATCAAACACTTGAGTCTATGGGGGCCGCACCTATTCAGACCACCACAGATGCTCTACAGTGAGTTTGAAGTCAACTTGGGGGGCCACACAGACTCTGTATTTAAACACCAAATACATACATACATACATACATACCAACAACAACAACAACAAAAAACCAAAAGTTAAACACCAAATTCTCTCTGAACCTCTTTTAAGTAGTCCTCTGCTCCATGCTTTCCTAGAATAAAGCACTTAACACATAATCATCAGTCTTGCCTGCATCACAGACTCACCCAGGAGTTTTTAAAAAAATGCTCACATCTAGGCTTCACCCTAGACCAGTCAAATCTGGATGTCGGGGCACAGGGTCACAGTGTCATGTTTTGAAAATCTTCCAGGCGATTCTAAGGTGCCGCCATGATTGAGACTCTATCACTGCCTGTGTGGCTGCGCACCGCAGCACAGGACACAATACGGAAGAGTCGGGATGTGAACGTTCACATTAAAGGGTGGGTTATGATGTAGGAGCTAGGGAAGTAGTGGTGGAGAGCTTGTCTAACATGCACATTGGGTTCAATTCTCAGTACCACATAGACAACAAAGTATTAGGATGTGGAATTTCATTATAGTTTTGGTGTGTATTTGGTGTATATAACATCTAGGGAATTATTTTTCCAATGGTAAGTAACAACCCATTTAGGTCATGGAATTAATTTAGTAGTTCAAGCTATCACGGGGGGGGGGGGGGTTGGGGGGGAAATAGTTAAATAGAAAATATGGGGCTGGCAAGATGGTTCAGTGAGCAAAAGTGCTTGCTACCAAGCCTGGCCACCTGAGTTTGATTCCGGGGATCTGCAAGGTGGAAAGGAAGGACTGACTCCCATACGTTGTCCTCGGACATCCATATATGCTTGCATATTCACACACACGCACGCACGCACGCACGCACGCTAATAGAAAAGGGAAAATTTCAGGGTGTTTCATAAAGTCAGGCTTAGTACATGGCTGTAAAATACCATGAAACTATTTTGTTGTTGTTTGGTTTTGGGTTTTTTTTTGTGTGTGTGTGGTTTCATTTAAAATGCTTGAAACCCACTGACCTAAGATAAGAACTATAATTGTGCTTCTGTCTACTTATTTTTAAAATGTGAATAATACTAGTAGCTCCTGCCTCCTGGGATTTTAATAAAGATTAAGCGAGTTAGCATATATGAAATGCTTGGTGTCTACCAGAGAGTAGATAATCAACAGTAGCTGCTCACATTGTATAATAACAAATACATTTTCACAGAGGAGAATATAAAGTTTTATTGATGGGGTGGTTACTGCATGATATCATGCATGAGCACAGATAAGAGCGGTGCTTACTCTATCAGGTCCATCAGATGCAGTAAACATTATAGCAATAGACAATCTTCTGCAAATAAAAAGGAGTAGGCCTGTCTGGCCTTTCTTATCTTGAGGCCAAGCGTGGTGGTGGAGGTATTGTGTTACCTTCTAACAGAAATCATTCCTATTAACATCTTTACTGCATCTGACCAGTACCCTGCAGGCTGTCCATGCACCTGCTCTCGGGAATTAACACAGCTCTGTCTAGAGGCCCCATGGGAAGGACTCAGCAGGTTCAGTTATTTAAATACCTAAAGCACTTAGCACCATGCCTGGCGCTCAATAAATATGGACCAACTTGAACTCAACTGCTGATAACTGGCCTTGATCAAGTCGCTCCCACTCTCTGAACCAAAATTTCCTGTGTGGAAATAAGGGAAACTGCAGGGAAGATTCGAGATAGAAGCATTTCTGATTCTCAAAATGGGGAAGCTGAGACCCAAATAGAGGAAGGGATTTGCCCAAGTTCAAACCACAAATTAATAGACAAACTGAGGTTGTGGCTGAAGTCTCCATTGCACGCCAGAACACTTTCTGCGAATGATGTGTTGCCGATCCAATTTTATAATCCCCGGGAACAGTTGGAAACAGCAAACCGAAGCTCTACCTAGCAGCAGGAATAGGCCTTGGAAACTAGTGTGGGGTTAAAAGTAAAGGAGATAAACATTTATACCTATGAGCACATGTCATGGTTTAAATCTGAATGGTTCCCAACAGGCTCATGTTTTGAATCTTGGTCCCAAGCTCGTGATGCTATTTGGAGGGCCATGGAGCCTGGAGCAGGTAGGACCCGTCTTGTGGAGTAGGTCATTAGAGGCAGGCCTTTGTAGCAGATTCTGGCTCTGGCACTTGCTCTCTCTGTTTCCTTTGTTAGCATCATGCCTTCCCTGCTGTTGTGGATTGAAATCCTAAGAAAATGGTGAGCCAAAAAGCCTTTCTCCCTTGAAGCTGCTTCTTCTGTCAGGTGTTGTTCACAGTGACGAGAAAAGCAGCTAACACATGCGCGTGCGCGCGCGCGCACACACACACACACACAAAAGAGCTCACAACTAAACACATAAGATGTGTTTGCACGTCTACTCCAAGTATGAGGCCAGCCTGAGTTACATAATGAGTTCCAGGCCATCCTGGGATAAAGTAAGACCCTGTCCAAAAAAAAATTGAAACAAAACCAATAAACTATCTGGTCATGGTATGCCTTGTTCAAATACCCATCCGTGATGTAGTCGCTGACCAAAAAGCCTGGGTAGTGTGTGGCAGTGTTTAAACAGACTGGGGTTGGTAGCTTATATGTGTAGCACAGTTCTGCCAATTTCTGTGGGCTTTTTAAGCAAGTTAATTGATTCCACTGTGCCTCTGTGTCCTAATCTGTAAAATGGGGATAATAATAGCATTGTGGGGTTGGTGGGTTAAATACATGGATGCTTAATAAATGAAATATTTTGCATTGCCGGTCAGAACAAAGTCATTATTCATGTATCCAAGTCTCTTCACAGTTTAGAATCTATGAAAACTTCCAGCCTTGTTCCCACCCCCACCCCCATGTTTCTGATGCCCAGTAAGCCCTGCTTCCCATTTCCTAGTAGACTCCCACTTGATTGAAACATCTCACCTTCTGGGAAACCTTGCTTCGGACCCCTTGCCATAAGCAGGGCATGCTTCTTTGCTTCCAAGTCCCTGTGGACCTATCATGCTGCCTTGTACATTGCTCTCTAAATGTTTGTTCAACAGACAGTGCTGGGCTGCTGGTAGGTACTCACAAAGATTTTACTCAACACTTTGTGTTGACATACAGGAGAGTTAAGATCCCAAGTTTACATCCTAGATAGACTTTTGAAAACTGAACATACCATGTAACCTGTAGTGAGTCTTTCTTTGTACTGCCAACTCCCAAATAATGACACAGAGACTTATTATTAATTATGAAAGCTTGGTCTTAGCTTAGGCTTTTTCACAACTAGCTTTTATAATGTAAATTTATCTGTCTCTATTAATGTACACTCTGCCACGTGGCTGGCTCGGCTACCTCTGCTCTGTACAATGTGTCCATCTTCTTCAGTGTCTCCCTAGCATCTCTCTACCTTTCTTCTTCCCAGCATTCTTCATCTCCCCAGAAATCCTGCCTATTCTCTCCTGTCTAGCTACTGGCCATTCAGCTCTTTACCAAACCAATCAGAAGGCCCCTTAGGCAGAGGCACATCTTTATAGTATACACAAATATTCTGCAACATTTCCTCCTTTTTGTCTAAATAAAAAGGAAAGGATTTAACTCTAACATAGTAAAACTATATATAATAAGAACAATTATCGGGCTGGAGAGACAGCTGAGTGGTTAAGAGTACTGACTGCTCTTCCAGAGGATCTGGGTTCAATTCCCAGCACCCACATGGCAGCTCACAACTGTAACTCCAGGATCCAACATCCTTATATAGACATGCATACAGATAAAACACTAGTAAAATAAATAAATAATAAATAAATAAATGAATGAATAAATAAATAAATAAATAAATAAAATTAGAACAATTATCAGGTAAAAATACATTCACAATGTCCAGTCCATTTATATTTGATAATCCTAAGAAAATATTATATTGTCTAGCCTATCTTAGTGAGTCCAAATTTTTATACCTAAACCATTTTCTATCATAACTTGTGTTATCTTCCTAAATATATCTTTTTAGACCTTAAAACATTTTCTTAGATAAACAACTTAAGTTTTTATGTCTCTGAAACCTTTATAAACTTTATATCTCTTTTGCAAGGTTCTTTTTGGAATTTGATAACAAAGAAAAATGGTGTAAGCCACATGGCAGTGGTGCACGCTGTTAAACCCAGCACTCGGGAGGCAGAGCCAGAAGGATCTCTGTTAGTTCCAGGCCAGCCTGGTCTATAGAGCAAGTTCTAGGAGAGCCAGGGCTACACAGAGAAATCCTGTCTCAGAAAACAAACAAACAAAGAAAGAGAAAAAGAAAGAAAAGAAAAAAGAAAAATGGTGTAACTATCTAGTCTTCAACCCCCATCAGAGGCCCAAGAAAGATAAAATATTACCTAAGTAAACAGGAAGTGCAGAGCAAACTACTTCTAAAACTATAGAAATGACAAAGATGGCTGGCTACCTGGACATTCACCCAAGTTTCCTCTGCAATGTTGGGGCATCCATCTTTGGTCTATAGGCCTAGAATATCTGACAGACTTTTCTGTGAAGCAGGAATTCTGAAGGACTGTCCTACCTTGTCTTGGAGAAGTTTGGCAATCACCTTTCTTTGTGTCCTGCTTGTCCAAATTGGACAGCATACCGTCAGCAGTCGAGACAAGTGCAATTTCTTTGCCCAGTGGCTAAATTTGCCACAAAGAAAGCAAACTCCATATGGAGGTTCTTGGATGCCTATCATCCTTTTCTGAAGTAGATTGGTGCTGCTAGGAGCAGATATGTCTCACTATTATGAGAAGTCTTATATTATAAAAGCATCTTAAATGCTATATTCTGTAGGTCTCTAAAGTGTTTGAAGACCATTTATCTATCTAAACTGTATCTGTTTGACCTTGAAAACATACCTAACATGACAATAATTTGATTGTTAGCTCTAACTACTAACCTGTATTTCTTAATTATTCTAAATAGTTTTCAAAGACTAGAACTTTACATTACATTTTTAAATGAGCTGCATAGGTACAATACCTTAAACAAGAGTAGAAACATATATATAGTATGTTCTAACAAAAATAACCTTAAATTTGTATCAGTATACTATATCTTACTTTTTTCTTTTCAGAAAGAGATTTTTGAATCCAACCTGCTTTGTTTAATTCTTTTTTTAATACAATGACCAGTAACAACTTGCAACTAGCCCCCCCTAAACAACGACAAAAATTCACTGAATGACCAGAAACCCACCCCATCTCTTGGGAACATGGGTGTCATATTCTCTAGATTACTTCCTGTTGTCTGAGGGTGATGGCATCTTAAGGGGACCCTGAGAAAATTGGGACAATGGTCAAGTCTTGGGAAAACTAGTTGTATTATTTTTTGTTTAGTCTTTGTGTGATGGGAAAGTGCAGAGCTTATCTGAAGTCCTGGCTGGAGCAGTCTGTGAGGCTAGACCATCTCAGCTAGCAGCTTTGAAGCTCTTCTGGATGCAGAATTTTGTGTGTGTGTAAGGTACATGTGTATGCAGGCTAGAAGTCAACCTTGGATATTATTCCTTGGAAGCTGTCCACCTTGTTTTTTGAGACAGGGTCTTTTATTGGCCTGATGCTTGCTATGTGGGTTAGGCTGGTCAGCTGGCCACTAAGTCCCAGGGACCCTGCTTGTCTCTGTCTCCTCAGTGATGGGAATATTAGTGTACACCACCATGCCTGGCTTTTTTACAAGGGTTCTGGGAATGAAACTCAGATTCCCGTGTTTGAAAGGCAAGCACTCTACTGAATGAAGTATCTCCTCAGCCCCCAGCCAAATATTTTCTTTCTTTTCTTCTCTGCCCCACCCCCATCATGCTAGAGATTGAACCTAGGGCCTAATGCTATATCCCCAGCCCTCAAACATTTCTTAAATCAATGAAAAAAAAAAAATCTGTCCAGTCCACTACACTGGGAATTTCTTGAGGAAACAGGAAAGGTTTTATTCATCTCTAAATCACCAGTACCTACAGTTGGGCCTGGTTCTTGGTGAGAGCCCAGGATTTGAGGAATGAGCTGATGTAGGATCCTCCTGAGCCTTTGTAATTACACTGGTCATTTCCCCATCCTTGGAGGGGCCCCAGCTTCAGATCCCTGGGTGATGCAGGTGAGTTGCTAGGCAACAGCATGAGGTTGGCGCTGGGGTCACAGAAGAGGGTGTGCTGTGGGGCCAGCTTGCCGGTAATTGGAAACACTTCTATTCAGCAGTCTCTTAAACTGCCTCGGCTTTCCCCTCTCCAGCCCATCCCCCATTGGGCTGCAGGAGGGATTGTTCTAAAGCAAGCAGGGGATCGTCGCACTCCCCCTCCCCCAAACCTCCTGTCTCTGAGGGGGGAACCAAGGTTGAGGAGCTGTTTGAAGTCCATGTAACAAGCACAAGGTCACACCTAGGTTTTGTGGTTGCAACACCCAAGCTCTGGACAATATTTTGGCTCTGGGCAAGTTGAATTTAAGGTGCCCACTGGAGGAGCGACGCAAGCTGGATTCCGCGGTGGTCACATTGCTATCCTCTTTGTCAAAACTCAGGGAGTAGGTGCTCCAGCAGCAAACAGGTGCTGAGAGGCTAGGACACCCGTAACTCCCTGGGAGAGGAAATGACCTGAGAATCTGGAGGGATGGCTCAGCAGTTAAGAGCACTGGCTAAACCGGGCGTTGGAAAGCCGGGCACTGGTGGCGCACGCCTTTAATCCCAGCACTCGGGAGGCAGAGCCAGGCGGATCTCTGTGAGTTCGAGGCCAGCCTGGGCTACCGAGTGAGCTCCAGGAAAGGCGCAAAGCTACACAGAGAAACCCTGTCTCGAAAAACCAGAAAAAAATAAAATAAAAATAAAAGAGCACTGGCTACTCTTCCAGAGGACCAGGGTTCAATTCCCAGCACCTACATGGCAGCTCACAACTGTCTGTAACTCCAGTTCCAGAGGATCCAACACCCTCACACAGACATACATGCATGCACATAAAAATAAACATAAAGAAAGAAATGACCCTAGAGGTCCTTCAAAGTCTGAGTTTGAGTCTTGGGGTCTGGGGTTCTAGCTGGTGGGCTTTGATCTGAGCCTGTCTGCCTGGCCTCATCGGTCCCAGAAAGGCATAACAGAGTGGGAAGTACTGGACCTAGACTGTAAGAGCGGCGGAGGTGTGAGATTCAGAATAGGAGGACATGTTGAATAATGAGTAGGAGATAGCTAGGGAGAGATAAAGAAAACGTGGCTGCTGCTGTTGATTTGGGAGAGAGTTAGTTATTTTTAAAGATGGCCCTTTAGATCTTTCTGCCTTTATTTAGCTGATATTTGTTTTGAGAGCTTTTGTGTGTGTGTGCAAGAACGGATCCCAGAGCATTGTGCTTCTGTACATTCTATCACTGAGGTATATCCCCAGACCTTGGGTGGTTTTTGTTTGTTTGTTTGTTTGTATTTTGTTTTTTTTGGTGGTGGTTGAGGGGTCAACAGGATCTTATTAATGTAGCCCAGACTGGCCTCAAATATAACCTTCGAGCAGTTCACCCATGTGCTGGGGTTTACAGGCGTGTGCAACCACACCCACCTAGGAGATCTGGTTGTACCCTGTTTGCTAGGTGAGATTACAACTCTTTCAAACATTCATCCATTCACTCAGTCATTTATTCTGTGTGTGTGTGTGTGTATGTGTGTGTGTGTGTGAATCAGTGTACTCTGTGCTTTAGCCACAGTTATCTCCTCTTTCAATAAACAAAATCCCTATTTCCCTGTACCCAAAGAGGTATCAGCATATGCTATTTATTTGTGTACTTGTCACAACAGCTAAGATATTAGAATCAAACTAGATGCCCATCAGTGGATACATAGATAAGTAAAATGTGGTAGATACATGCAGTGGGATATCACTCAGTCATAAAAGGATGATATACTGTCGTTTGCAGTTGGTATATCATCTGGGGGTGCAACTGGGGGACGTTATAGTAAATGAAATGAATCAGAAACAGAAGGACAAATACCACATATTCTCTCTTGTATGTGGATGCTTTAAAAAAATACTATGTGAATTTAGGAAAAGAAGGATGCTGAATGAGGAATGGGCAATTCTCCTCTATCCTTAAATAGGAAGAGTATTTCCTTTATCAAAAGACTAAAGAGCTTCTTCTCCCATTAGGGACCCAACACTGACTGGGTGCTGTGTGCTCAGTCCCTGTAGGACTTTATCTTTTTTTACATCCTTAACACCACCCGTGAGTATTGGTTTATTTCCTCTTTAGCTTAAAAGCTCTAGGAGAGCAAGGATCAGAAAGGATTCTCAGCCCCGGAGGCGCGGTGCCTGGAACATGAGGAGCAGTTCTCACCAGCGACAAGCCAAGGAGAAATAGAAGGAATAATTAATTTGAGTAATACATCCAGGGTGAATATGGGCTAATTTCTACCCAGAGACTTTGAGTTTTAAAACAACAAAGTCTTCTTTCCTGGTAGCCATTTTCTAGTTGGAGCCAGTGACTTGATTTATTTGAAAGGCCTTAAAGTGCTGTTGAGCTGAGCAGAGGAAAAGTTGGGAAAGGCTTTTCTTGTCAGGGACTCAAGCCTTTCTTTCTATTATGTCAGTTTCTTTAAACAAAAAAGGATTTAAACAATCTTTTTCAATTGATTCTCTTGTAAACACTCAAAGAAAGAATGTCTATCCCACTCTGAGAATAAAGTGGAGGTCTCCTAATTGTAAAGACATGAAATGCCTGAACTCCCCGCCTACATAGTTGGAGTAATTGGCAATAACTTCTCCCTTCCCCTCCCCCCATCGGGAGACAGCTCACATCTTATTAGAAGAAAACCAGATCTCTAACCTGGGAACCTGAGTCTTGGAAGGAGTTTATTTTACCAGCACAGGCTTCCAGAGGGAGTGGAAGGCAGGAAGCCTGTGTTTTCTCTCTGCTCCAGTCCACCTGGTACCTGGACTGATCACCATGCTTGTGACTGGCCTCTGCTTCCCCCACTCCCTCGTGGGACACTTTGCAGCCTTCGAAATATCCAGGCAGATGTTTCCTGTGGAAAATATTCCATAGGGCAACTCTCTGTTATTTGGGTTTCTGGTAGAAGTATCAAAGGTTTGAGGCTGGACCCAGATGGAGATCCTAGGAGGTATATTGTGCTTTTAAGGGATCTGTGGTTAAATTATAAATTCCTTTCTTTTCTTTCTCTCTTTTTTTTAAAGCAATTTCTTTGCATTATCAACAGCTAAACCTTCTATTTAAGTAAACAGATTTTGGTCCTACCCTTTATTAATATTATGGCTTTGTGTGTGTGTGTGTGTGTGTGTGTGTGTGAGTGAGTGTGTGTGTGTGTGTGTGTGCATGTTTACCTGTGTGTTGCACATCCATGTGTGGGTACATATGTGTGGATGGATGTGGAGGCTGGAGGTTGATATCAGATGTCTTTCTTCATTGCCCTCTACCACATATATTTAGACAGGGTCTCTTGCTGCCCCCAGAGCTGGTCATTTGGCTAGTCTGGTTAGCCAGCTTGCTCCAGGATTTCCTGTTTCTGGCTACTGCTCACCAGGACTACCGGAAGCTGCCATTCCCGACTGGATTTTACATGGGTTCTGGGCAGCTGCACTCTGGTCCTCACACTTATAGGGCAAGAGCTTTACAACTGAGCCCTCTCCCCAGCCTAACACTATGGTTTTGAAAAAGTAGTATAACTTCTCTGGACATCAATTTCCTGTTGTTGTTTTGAGACCAGGTTTCATGTACTTCAGGCTGGCCTAGAACTCACTATGTGAATGAGGTTGATCTTGAACTCTTTTATATTTTTTTTTTTTTTTTGTGCATTGGTGTTCTGCCTGCCTGCGTGTCTGTGTGAGTGTGTCAGATCCCTTGGAACTGGAATTATAAACAGGGGTGAGCTGCCATGCGGGTCCTTTGGAAGAGCTGCCACTGCTCTCAACCAACGAGCCATCTCATCAGCCCTGATCTTGAACTCTTAACCCCCTGGCTCCACTTCCTGAGTGCTGGGATTGAAGGCTTGTACACCACGGCATGCTGTCAATTTCCTTTTGTTGTTTTTGTGTTTGGAGACAGAGTTTCCCTGGCTGTCCTGGAACTCACTCCGTAGACCAGGCTGGCCTCGAACTCAGAAAGATCTACTTGCCTCTGCCTCCCAACAGCTGGGATTAAAGGTGTGTGCTCCCAGGCCTGGCTTCAATTTCCATTTTTAAAGCAAATTTTTACTTTTAGTTTTAGAAACAATAGTTTCCTGTGGTGATATTTTATTTGTGCACCCCAATAGAGCTTATCTGGGAATCAGAGGAAAAAGTCAGCCACTATATTAAACATAGAAGTCAGGCAGTGGTAGCATACATCTGTAGCGGGCAGCCATTCCAGCTTTGGTCTGGAAGTTCCAACCCCCATTGAGGCTTCAGTAACTATCATGCCTACAAGGTGGGGCCAAGGGAGGACCCTGAAGACCTGAGATCCAGATGTGCCGCCTTTTCTTGGTTCCCGGACCCTGGACGCTGGAGGTAGACGGAACAGAGTTCTCCAGAGAACACCGCCGGACTGTGCTACGTCTTCCCCAGACCCTGTAAACTATCCCTTCACTTGTGAGTTACCCCACAAAATAAACCTCCTTTTTAACTTCGTGGAGTGGCCTTAATAATTTCACCAATACATACCCTTAATCCTAGCATTGGCAGGCAGAGATTCATCTGGATCTCTGTGAGTTCAAGACCACACTGGGCACAGAGCCAGACATGGTGGTACACACCTTTAACCCAGCAGTAGTTAACCATAGAGGTCTGGAGGTTTGGACAGACAGACAGGAAGTGATAGAGCTGGGTGGAGAGAGGAAGTAAGATGGCAGGGCACAGAAAGGTATATAAGGCGTGAGTATACAGGAAGTAGCTCTCTCTGGAGGCTGAGGAGTGGGTAAGGTGAGGTTGGCTGTGACTTGTTCTATTCCCCTGATCTCTCAGTTTTCACCCCAATATCTGGCTCCAGATTTTTTATTAACAAAACTGTATAGCGATTCGTCTTACAGTTTCCCTTCTCCAAAAGTTGTGATGAGGCTGTATGAAAATCTTAGCACAAAGTATTCATGGATACATTATAGTAATTATTATTATTATTATTAGTGTTATGCCCTTGTATCAAAGGCTCAGCTCTTCCCAGTGTCTGAGCCAATCCAGGCTATCATAGGAGCAGACTTCCTCACTTCTAATAGCAGCTGGGTCCAAGAATTAGACCTGATCTTAGATATGTCAGATGTGAACTCTGATTCAATTTATACAACTGGTTTTCAGCTGAAACACTCCACTTAATACACCTGTCTCGTGGCTGTCAGCCTGCCCAAATCCTACCCATCCTAATTTAGGAAGGGAGTGGAGGGGATCCTGTTCCTTAGGCCACTAGACTGCATATAGCTGAGCACAGAATAATAACCCAGAACCATGACGCCTCTTTCACCACGTGATGCCGAGACGCTGGCTTCATGCCACCACAACCACTCATCCAGAATATGTCTGAACTCACCATACTCTTTGGACATTGTGTGTTTGTCCAAGAAAGTCGTTAGTCTTCTCCCTAGGTTGTCACCTGCCCTCTCTAACCCTAGGCAAAAAAAAAAAAAAAAAAAAAAAAGGAATTGACATCTGATGCTAGGTAGCTCTGTATATGTGTTCTTACTTAATGAAGCCCTATGACATCAGTATTTGTTTTTGTTTCTGATTTTTCGAGACAGGGTTTCTCTGTGTAGTTTTGGTGCCTGTCGTGGATCTCACTCTGTAGAACAGGCTGGCCTCAAACTCACAGAGATCTGCCTGACTCTGCCTCCTGAGTGCTGGGATTAAAGGCATGCACTGCCACTACCGCCCAGCTCAGTATTAGCTTTTTAATCTTTGTTTTACAGATAGGAAACTTCATGAAGGGGCTGGACAGATGGGTCAGTAGGTAAAAGTACTTACTGTGCAAGCATGAAGACCTGAGTTTGAATCCCCTGCACCCAACTCAAAAAGCTAGGCATGTGCCTGTAACCCCAGTGGTTGGGGAGGGGGGAGATGGAGACAGGGGAGCTGGCTAGCCAGCCAGCCCAGATGAAACGGTAAGCTTCTGGTTCAATAAAGGACAATAAGGCAATAAAGAGTGATGGCCTCCAGATGTGTGCACATGGGTATGTACACCTACACACTCAAATGCATTCACAACACACACACACACACACACACACACACACACACACACAAAAACAGACACATCATATGTCTTAGTCAGAGTTACTATTGCTTTGATTAAACACCATGACCGAAGGAAAATCTTTTTTTTTTTTTTTTTTTTTTTTTTTTGGCCTACACTTCCACATCATAGTCCATCATTGAAGGAAGCTAGGGCAGGGATTTAAGCAAGACAGGAACCTGGATGCAGGCGCTAATATAGAGGCCATGGAAGGGTGCCACTTGCTGGCTTGCTCCTCATGGCTTGTTCAGCCTGCTTTCTTACAGAATCCAGGAAACACCAGGCCAGGGCTGACACCACCCACAACGGGCTGGTGTGATCTTCCCACATCAATTACTAATTAAGAAAATCCCTTGTGGGCTTGCTTACAGTCTGATCCTATGGAAGCATTTTCTCAGTTGAGGCCCCCTCTCTCTGATGACTCTAGCTTGTGTCAAGTTGACATAAAACCAGCCAGCATACCATACCCACCCACCCACTCTCCCACCCCCACAGTGAAAACTTCATGAAACAGAAACAAAAAAAAAAGAAAGAAAGAAAGAAAGAAAAAGTTAAGCTATTTTCTAGAATTACACATTGAGCAAGTGACAGGTTAAGATTTTTGAACCCAGATCTCTGCTGCTAATGTCCATGATCGCCCTCCATGATAGCCTTTGTATACATATAAAACTCTTGTTTGTTTGTTTGCTTGTTTGTTTTTCGAGACAGGGTTTCTCTGTGTAGCCTTGGCTGTCCTGGAACTCGCTCTATAGATCAGGCTGGCAATCCAACTGCCTCTGCCTCCCAAGTGCTGGGACCTGGAATATTTAAGACTCTTAATTTTGGGACCTCTATAAACATTCCTAGAGCTATGGGAATGCCGAAGGGTTCCCTCCCTACTCTGCTTTGCGTGCTTTCCAGGGCCCGGCAGTAGCTGCACACCTTGGCTCTTCCTTCTTTTCTTACCCTTCTTTCATGCGGTGCTCTGGTTCCCACACCTACTTTGACAAGGAAATTATCTATCCACTGATTCAATCTCTAAGTGCGGTCTGGGTATTAGTCCCCTTGGACTGCCATACCAACAGGCCTGGGGGTCTAAACCACAGCGATTTATTTTCTTCTGCGTCTCAAGGCTCAAGGTGCCAGCAGGTTGGTTTCTTCTTTGTTCTTAATTTTCAGATTTTTAGATTTTATTTTACATGTATGACTGTTTTGCCTGCATGTGTATCTGTGAATTACTTGTGTGCTTGGTGCCTAGAGAGGCCAGAAGAGGCTGATGGATTTCCTGGGACTGGAGTTGCCTTGTGGATGCTAGGGATTGAACTTGGCTCCTCTAGAAGAGCAGCCAATGCTCTTAACCACTGAGCCATCTCTCCAGCCCCAGCTTTGGCGTTTCCTGAGGCCTTTGTTCTGGACCGGAAACGGTCTTCTGGATGCCTCTTTACATGGTACCCTGTCTGGGAATGAGTGCTCCTGATGTCTCTTTGTGTGTCCAGATTTCCTTTTTGTCTAAGGATATCATAAAACTGTATTAAGGCCTATCCTCCCAGCCCCCACATAACTGGACCAGCTCTTTAAGGCCCCATCTTCAGATGATGTCACATTCTGAGATACCAGGGCTTCAACATGTAAACTTTGTTTGGAGTGGGGTATCATACAGAGTTCTAAGTATTTCAGGAAAGGAGATCTAAGAGGGCACTAACGATTTCACAGAGTCACGGGGAAATTTGGAAAACAGACTGGCACAAGAAAGTCAAGGGAGGAAGAACCCAAGCCCTCTGCTGACATGGCGGCTGACACTGCCCCTCTGGATCCTCTGTGATGCTCATTTCCAGAAATGCATGCCCGCTGCTATCCTATCCTCACTGTGTTGCAAGAATGCATTCTCCATGCTCTGTGTTCCTCTGGGTTACCAGCTCCTGATTTAAAGTTTGAGTGGATAGATCTGCTTGGAGCATTCGTGTTTTCTATTAGGTATTAGGTATATTAGGCATTCTTTTTATCATGACTCATGAGGAGCCTCTCAACATAGGGAGGAAGGAGGATGGAGAGATGGCTCAGGACCCTGGTTCCATTCCCTGTACCCACACAGAGGCTCACAATTGTCTGTAAGTCCAGTTCCAGAGGATCTGACTGTCTCTTTTGGTCACGGGCACTGCTCACCTGTGGCGCACAGAAACACCCAGGCAAAACACCCATTCACTTTATTTATTTATTTATTTATTTATTTATTTATTTATTTATTTATTTATTTATTTTTGAGGCAGGATTTCTCTGTGTAGCACTGGCTGTTCTGGGACCAGGCTAGCCTCTGCCTCCCAGCTGCTGGGATTAAAGGCATGTACCACCACTACCCGGCCATAACTTTTTTAAATTTTAAAAATAAAAAATAGAGAGGAGGTTCAGACATGGGTCATTAAGAATTACAAGTTAGCTGGGCAGTGGTGGCGCAGGCCTTTAATCCTAGCACTCAGGAGGCAGAGGCAGGCGGATCTTTGTGAGTTTCAGGCCAGCCTGGTCTACAAAGAGAGTTCCAGGATAGCCAGAGCTGTTACACAGAGAAACCATGTCTTGGAAAAACAAAAAAAAGAATTACAAGTTATACTCACCAGATAGTCATTGCACTGGTAATATCATCCATTACAAGTATGAAGATAACCAGGATACAGTAGGAGCCTCCACTGTTTCCAAGTCTGGTGTGGTTGGAGAGAGATGAGTGAGTGGGCAGCTTGAGTGGACTGTTGTGATAATGACCTTGACAGAGGAATGCAGAGAGGGCAGTGCGGTCACAGAGAAGAGGAACTTGCTAGCCTTGGTGGTGATGTGTAAGAGGTGTTAGGGGAAATCAGGGGAAGGATTCTGTAAAGATAACAGCTGAGATCTCAAGGAGGAAGGAGTGCTCACTAACCAAAAGTTATACTCCCGTCTTCTCCATCCCAGGCACCTGCTTTCAAAACTGCCAACATGAAGGCAAGGAGGAGAGAGAGTGAGACGGCAAAAGAGATCAAGAACGAGAGAGCAAGAATGGGAGATCAAGAATGAGAGAGCAAGAATGGGAGATCAAGAATGAGAGATCAAGAATGGGAGATCAAGAATGAGAGAGCAAGAATGAGAGATCAAGAATGAGAGAGCAAGAACGAGAGAGCAAGAACGAGAGAGCAAGAACGAGAGAGCAAGAACGAGAGAGCAAGAACGAGAGAGCAAGAATGAGAGAGCAAGAATGGGAGATCAAGAATGAGAGAGCAAGAATGGGAGATCAAGAATGAGAGAGCAAGAATGAGAGATCAAGAACGAGAGAGCAAGAACGAGAGAGCAAGAATGAGAGAGCAAGAATGAGAGAGCAAGAATGGGAGATCAAGAATGGGAGAGCAAGAACGAGAGAACAAGAACGAGAGAACAAGAATGAGGGTGAAGGGCGGGCAGAGGTCTTTTTAAGGAACTCACAATCAGGCTGTTGAGATAAAAAGGCATACAGTGGGGCTAAGAATGTGTTTCTGGGGACAGCCAGCTGGCCACCTGGACCCTTTCCAAGGCTTGAGATCACCATGATCCAATGTCTGACAGACACTGAACCTTGATTTCGTGCACATGAACAGTGGCTGCATCTCTCAGAAAAGACCTATCTTTTATTGGTAAGCTCATTATGACTGGTACATAAACCAGAAGCTCATTTGTTAATGTTTAAAATGAAAGTATCATCTGCAAAGCCTCTCTGATTTGCAAAGCAGACTGGAACGATCACCTCAGACTATCTGTACATTTTCTCCTTTCTCCTGAGCATGTGACATATGGGAAGCCAACTATCAGAAGGTGGCATGGTAGTAGGTCTGGCATGAGAGCAAGGGGTGTGTGAGCCAATATCAAAACAAAAGCTGCCAGGGAGTTTGGACTCTATGCATTCTATCTCTGTGACTCAGCCCGACTGCCCAACAGAATCACTTGAGAAGATTTTTGAAGTACTTAATCCTGGGACCCGCCCTCTGACATTGCAGTTAAATGGGCCTAAATATAGTAAAAGCCCCAGAAGGAATCTCATTTTCAGAGCCACTGAGGCCGTTCTATTGTGCAGCATGGACTTCTCTCTGAACCTTGACAAATAAGATGTCTGCATTCACCAGGTCATCTCACTTTGGGACACTGCCTGAAAAGATGCCTCTGTGGCTTTCCCTCAGGGCTTGATGGCTGGTAGCCCTCTTATTCTATTTCCACAGATGATATATAGTATGGGATGCTCACACATTAAGTTTCAGTTGGCCTCTAGGACTAGTTTTGAGATGAGTCCCAGACCATCTTGACTAAAGTTGGAGTGCTCCAAGACTTCTAAGACAAAATTTCATAAATCGACTTTCACTTTCCTACAGATGGTTGATTTCACTTATGGAAGATTTTTATTTCAGGTATATTCTAATTCTTTGGAGATTTTTTTCCTGTTTTCTATGTAATTATCCAGAGAATAATTCAAACTTGTTGGTCCTCAGATAGTGTAACTTTCTATGAACATAGCAGTGATTCAGTGGGAAGAATCAGAGAGGTCTAATTTCACAACTTTTTTTTTTCTTATGATAAGGTTTCATATAGCCTATTCTTATTTTATTTATTTATTTATTTATTTATTTATTTATTTATTTATTTATTTATTTATTTAGGAGCTGAGGACCAAACCCAGGGCCCTACCACTGAGCTAAATCCCCAACCCTATAATTTCTTGTTACTGTTTTGTTGTTGCTGTTTTTTTTGGTTTTTTGTTTTGTTTTGTTTTGTTTTCCGAAACAGGGTTTCTCTGTGTAGCTTTGCACCTTTCCTGGATCTTGCTCTGTAGACCAGGCTGGCCTCGAACTCACAGAGATCCACCTGGCTCTGCCTCCCAAGTGCTGGGATTAAAGGTGTTCGCCACCACTGCCCTCATGTAGCCCATTCTTGTATCAAATTTACCATGCAGCCCAGGCTGATCTTGATCTCCTGATCCTCCTGTGCCCCCATACCTGGCTTAAGTTCACTTCTGATTGAGATTTCTAGGTATTGACTTTGGGTAAAGGGCTATTTATAATCTTCACATCTTTTAGAGTTGTGGTGATGTTACTAGATGAAAAATCCTCAGCACTTGGTGAAAGTAAGTATTCATCTTGTTGAGGAAATATGTCTGTCAAAAGTCAGGAGATACTTCCTCAGAACAAAACTAGCTCTCTATCTTATTTTTTAAAGTAAATAACTTTATTTTACTCTAAAATTATGATACATGCTCATAAAAATTAAAGTAGTACATAAACACACGTATATACGATGATAACATCACTCTTAAATCTAACATGGAAAATAACAGCTTTGACATATAATGAAAATAGTTCTGTATATATCTATATATGTACTGATAGAGCATCACTGACAGACCATAAGTAAGATATTGTTAATAAGATAAAAGATTGAATTTAATAAACTAAAAACCAAAGATACAGATTTAATGATAAAATATTAAAAAGATAATAAAGGTTGGTTTGGGTGGTGTGTTCCCTATAATCCCATTGTCAGGGAGATGGAGGAAGGAGCTAACCCTGTCTCAAAACAAAACCAGAACCGAATCAACCAAAACACAAGATGATGGAAGGCATCAAAGCTGTCCCTTTTAACTACCGAGCTTCACGTTAGACAATATTGACTGAGTGTTGTCGATTGTGCTGAGGTGATTCATTCTGTTATGCTTCTCCTGTCTTCCTACTCACCTCCTAACTCCTGTTATTCACTTTTTAAAAAACTCTGCCAAAGATTCATGGTATCTGTGTTTTGTTTTGCAATTAAAATCCTGTTAGTCATTAAGGCTTACTTCGACATTTAAATGGATTCAATCTTCGGCACTGTAATAATATGGGGGTGGGAGGAACCAATCTTTTAAATCTCTCTCTTTCCTTCTCACCCCATGCCCCTGTGTGTAGAAGCAGATTTGTGGAGATCAGAGGATAACTTGCAGGATTTCATTCTCTGTTCCAGCATGTGGGTTCCAGGGATTGAACTCAGGACATCAGGTTCATCAGCAAGCACTTTTACCCACTGAGCCGGATCACCAGACCCAATAGTTTGGTTGGCATGAATGTCTTTGTGCGTGTACATGTGTGTGTGTGGGTGGGTGGGGGGTTGTACATGCCTGTGGAGGCCAGAGGTTACCATAAGGTGTCTTCTCAATCCTCCTCTACCTTATTATTATTTTGTGAGACAGGGTCTCTCACAGAACCTGGAACTCACCGACTG
Source organism: Peromyscus maniculatus bairdii (assembly GCF_049852395.1). Lineage (NCBI taxonomy): Eukaryota > Metazoa > Chordata > Mammalia > Rodentia > Cricetidae > Peromyscus > Peromyscus maniculatus. The sequence continues at coordinate 129,197,509 of NC_134853.1, forward strand.
GTTAAACTGGCTAGCAAGCCAGCTCCAAAGATCCTGATGTCCCTACCTCTCCAGTGGTGCTAGGATTACAGGTGTGCAATGCTACAACCAGTTTGGTGCTTTGACTTGAACACTAAGGTGAAAGGACAGAGCCAACTCCACAAAGCTGTCCTCTGACCCCGCACATACAGTAGCAGATGCGTGCTCCCTCACAAGAAAAAAACTTTAAAGCTTACAGAGACTGAGGTATAGTTCAATGATAGAACACCTGCCTAATGGATGAGAGACAGCCCCCGGCAGCACTATCCTGGGGTCTGTAGCCATGCTTCAAGTTATTGAGGGAGAGTGGACTAAAATAACCACCCTCAATTCTAGGGGGTTTTTCTTCCCTATTACAGAAGTGACTCTAGGACAATTATGTTTTGGTATGTTCTGTAATTGAGGACTGAGTTAGTTTTTGGTCAGCTTGATACAGCTCCTATAAGATTACTCTGTAGGCAATCCTGAGGGGCGTTTGGCATTTTCATTTGGCACCTTCCTGGGTAGGTGGTCCTGGAGTGGATAAGAAAGCAAGCTGAGCAAGTCAGGAGGAGTAAGCCAGTGGCAGCATTCCTTTCCTTCACGGCTTCTGCTTCAGTTTCTGCCTCCAGGTTCCAGCTTTGAGTTCCTGCCCTGACTTCCCTCAGTGATGGACCTGAGACTTGTAAATAAAATAAACCCTTTCCTTCCCAGATTGCTTTTGATCATGGAGTTTACCACAGCAGTAAAGCAGACTAACAGAAGGACACTACTGGCTAAAACCAAGTATTCCATAAAAGTTTAGAGAATAAATCCTTCCAAGCTAGAGATACTACTGTGCGGTTAATGATGGACACTCAGACCTGAGACACAATGTATTCAAGCTCACAAAAGGATGAGAATTCAGATTTTCTTTCTCTCTCTCTCTTTCTTTCTTTCTCTCCCTCTCTCTTTCTTTCTTTCTTTCTTTCTTTCTTTCTTTCTTTCTTTCTTTCTTTCTTTCTTTCTTTCTTTCTTTCTTTCTCTCTTTCTCTCTCTTTCTTCCTTCCTTCCTTCCTTTTTTTCTTTCTTTCTTTCCTTGTTTTTTTGAGACAGAGTTTTGCTGTGTGTAGCCCTAGCTGTCCTGGAACTTGCTCTGTAGACCAGGCTGGCCTTGAACTCACAGAGCTCCGCCTGCCTCTGCCTCCCGAGTGCTGGGATTAAAGGCAAGCGCCACCACCACCCAGCCGGGAATTCAGATTTTCTAATTTTCACTCTACAACCAGAATAACAAGACTGAAACCACAGCTGTAAAACTGAGCTGAGTCCACTGACACAGCCCTGCTGTGTCGTCTACCTTTTTAGTGAGAGCATCTCTGAGCATTTCAAGCAGGAGTGGAGGGAAAGAGTAAAGTGAATTCCTATCCATAAACTGACAATCCGCTTCTGTGTTCTCTATGAAGACCTTTTTCCCAAAAGTGTATTTCATTTCATTCTGTATATGTGGGGTGGGGGTGGGGGGCTGTCGGTGGGTATGCAGGGAAGCATGCAGTGCTCAGGGAACAACTTTATGGAGTCAGTTCTCTCCTTCCACCTTAAATGTGGCTTCCAGGGATTTTATTTAGGTCATCAGGGTTTCACAGCAAGTGCCTTGACCTGCTGAGTCTGCTTCATCCTATGAAGCCCTGATATCAGAATGTAAAGTGATCCTATACTTCTCTGCATCCATCCACCCACCCACCCATCCATCCATTCAACTATCCATCCACCCATCCATCCATCCATTCAACCATCCATCCATCCACTCATCCATCCATCCATCCATCCATCCATCATTTAATATCTAATGGGCATCTTCTTTGTGAATTGTTAATATATATCAGGTGTCCATTTCCATAGAGCTCCAGTGTGGAAATAAAGGCAATTATAGTACAGTGTGACAAACAACCAATAAGACCCTCAAAAAGCTATCCGAAGCTGGGTGGGGGTGTCGCACGCCTTTAGTCCCAGCACTCAGGAGGCAGAGTCTCTGTGAGTTCGAGGCCAGCCTGGTCTACAGAGTGAGTTCTAAGATAGCCAGGGCTAAAACCTTGTCTAAAAGAAAGAAAGAAAGAAAGAAAGAAAGAAAGAAAGAAAGAAAGAAAGAAAGAAAGAAAGAAAGAAAGAGAGAGAAAGAAAGAAAAAACTCTTTCTCTTCCTTTCCTCTCCTCCCCCCTCAACCCCTCCCTCTCAAGACAGAGTCTCATTATGTAGCCCTGGCAAATCTGGAGCTCACAGAGGTTGGCCTGCTTCTGCCTCCAGAGTGTCAGATTAAAAGCATATGATACCATGCCCAACTTGGCTTTCTAGTTTGAAGCTTTTTGCATTTACATACCTTAACTTTGATAATGACTAATTTTTAGTTAGAACTAGGTGCTAAATTCTTGCATAAATAACTAAATGGCAAAGTATAAGATAGAGTAGAACTGTATAATTATAGCACCCAAATTTCTGCTAGAATTTTTAAAAACAATCCTAGAGTTGTTTCAACCAAATGATTTCTCAAATAACATCTAAATTCAGTCAAGCAGGGCCCGCAAGTTGGTTCAGCAGGTGAGGGCACTTACCATCAAGTCTGATGACCTGAGTTTAATTCCAGGGTCCCACATAGTGGAAGAAGAAAACCAACTCTGGTAAATTGTTCTCGATCTCCACACAAACACCTCTTTCCCTTGGACAGGAGGACACAGTCTTCCTGATTGTGCCTTCAGATGAAGTCACACCATTAGAACTCACTCTGCTCATTCTGAAGCCTTTGAACTCAAACTAGATTGGACCACTTTGTCTTCCTGAATCCCCAGAACACAGATGGAAGCATGGAATATCTCTGCCTCCATAACTTCATAAGACAATTCTCATTACACACACATGCACACGCACACACGCACACTCGCGCGCGCACGCACACATGCATGCACACACAAAAAATAAATGAATAAATGTAATAACAATTATATTCAGACAATTTAGACTCAATTCGAAAAGCAAGTCTTGTTTTTTCAAATGGCAAACGAAACTGGAGACTACAAAATACAATACAATGAAAAAAATAGATTACAAATAGTCCCAAAGGTGATTCCAAAGGATGACCACCATCACGCAGACTGGTGATGAAATATGAAACTGGAGTAAGGAAACAAAGAAGTGATAGTTCACCATGTTCATTCAGCTACACAACGTGCAAGTTTCATCCCCAAAGAACTGCACAGGCCGGTTGGTCAGGCAACAAAACCCTCCTACTGTGTTCTTCAAAAGACAGAGTACCCATGTGACTGTGACAGTCACACCATCCCTAGGGTGAGAAGTGGGCCATCAACTTTCCTTTTTCTTTAGGATACTGCCTACTACATATAATTACTACAAATGACTAACAGGAAATTTGGTAGTGTTTAAAATAATACAGAGCATGAGTCACAAAAAAAAGTCTACTATTAAGACAATTTTCAAATGAACAGACCAGAATCTTCTGTATCAATATGGTTAAATCTCAAAAACAAACACCAGGAGCTGGGGAGGTGGCTCAGAGGGTAAACACACTTGCCACACAAACCTCATGACCTGAGTATGATCCCTGGACCCACATCAGAAAGCTGGACGTGATCGCACGGATTTGTAATCCTAGCACTCCTGCTGGGAAACAGAAGGCCGAGACACGAGAGTCACCCGGAAGCTGGTGGGTCAGCTACCCCGGAGCTGGTGGGTCAGCTACCCCAGAGGATGCAGCAGGGCATAAACAACCGAAAGACCGGCTCAACAAGGTGGAGAAAGAGAGCCGACTCTCCAAAGCTGTCCTCTGATCTCCACACACTCACTGTGGTACCAGTGCAGCTACATGCACACACACACATCATGCACTCATGCATACACCATGCACACACACAAACACTTCATGCACATACATATGCCATACACACACACTTACATCATGCACACACATCCACACACAATAATAAATAAATAATTTATACTTAAAAGAAAACACCAAACAAAAAGTCTAAGGCTGCAGAAACATAGTCGTAGTGTGAAACGATGCAGAATACAGTTAGGAAACACGAAGAATGTTAGCATCCCCCCCCCCCCTTTTTAATGCAGCACTTTCTTTTGTCTGTCATCCCAGCCTGTACAAGTAAGCAATGCATATCCTGTCCTCTCGTTCTGCAGATACAGAAAAAGGCACTGAAAATGTTTAGCCAGTCAGTGATTTAGTGGCTAAATACACATATACATATATGTATATATTACAGGATTCAAAGAACTTTTCTGGGCCTGATTGTGCTTAGGGTTTGGGGCCAACAGAGGATCAAAACAAACAATAAAGTCCTGTAAAGCAAAGCCTCTGGTAGCTCACAAATAAGTGGCATCGAGACATTTTGAAAATGGTAGTGGAGCATAATCACTAGGATATCCATAAAGGAGGAAGGGGAGGAGAGAAGGGGAGAGGGAGGGAGGGAGAAGTGGGAAGACCATGCCACAGTGTATATGGAGAGGTCAGATAACAACTTTTGGGAGTCAGTTTTTCCTTTTAGGGACTGAACCCAGGTCAGTCGACTTTCACAGCAAGCATTTATGAATTTTTGGCTTTTTGAGAGAGAGTCTCATTTAGATAGGTCAGGTTGGCCTTGCAGTTCTTAACTCTTCTGCCTTCACCCCCAAGAGCTGGAATTACAGGGAGTGTTGGGGACTATTATTTTAAGGTATGTTACTTTTATTTATGTTGCATTTGTTTAACTCTGTGACGCTGTGATACTGTGCCTGTCTAAAACACTTGACTGGTCTAATAAAGAACTGAATAGCCAATAGCAAGGCAGGAGAGAGAGAAAGAGGTGCTGGAAGGCAGAGAGAATATATAGAAGGAGAAATCTGGGAGGAGAAAGAAGAAAAGAGATGGAGGAGTGAAGGAGGAGGACTCCAGGGACCAGCCACCCAGCTACACAGCAAGCCACAGAGTAAGAGTAAGATTTACAGAAGTAAGAGAATGGGAAGAGCCCAGAGGCAAAAGGTACATGGAATAAGTTAAGGAAAGCTGGCAAGAAACTAAACCAAGCTAAGGTCAGGAATTCATAATTAAGAATAAGTCGCCGTCGGTGGCGGCTGCTGCTGCTGCTGCTGCTGCTGCTGCTGCGGCGGCGGCGGCGGCGGCGGCGGCGGCGGCGGCGGCGGCGCACACCTTTAATCCCAGCACTCCGGAGGCAGAGCCAGGTGGATCTCTATGAGTTCAAGGCCAGCCTGGTCTACAGGGCAAGACCTACACAGAGTCTACAGGCACCAAAAGTACACAGAGAAACCCTGTCCCAAAAAAACAAAAACAAAAAAGAATAATCCTCAATGTGTGATTTATTTGGTAGCTGGGTGAAGGGCCCCTCAAAAGAGCAAAAGAGGCCAAAACTAACAACAGCATAGTGACTGTGTCTTGCTCATTCTTTAACATGTATCTACCAATGACCTAATATGTGTTAGGCATCAGACAAGCTGCTACATGTTTAATGATAACTGAAAAAGACATTGTGTGTGTGTGTGTGTGTGTGTGTGTGTGTGTGTGTGTGTGTGTGTGTGTGTGTGTTTGGGGAGACAGGGTATCACTATGTATCCTTGGGTGGGTTGGAACTCACTATGTAGATTAGTCTGGCCTCAAACCCACAGAGATCCGCCTGCCTCTGTCTCCTGAGTGCCGGGATGAAAGGCCTGCGCTGCCAAACCAGGTCTGAGACATAATTCTTGCTCTCATAGAGTTTGCAGCCTAGTGCAAAAGACAGATGAGTCAATGGGAAAGAGGAGTAAGTCTGACCAAGAAGGTATAAAACGTCACAGGAATCCTGGGAAAGGGACACCCAGCTACCTCAGGGGGATGACGAAGGCTCTCAGAAGGGTGGAGTTTTAGTTGAGAATTGAAGGAAAGCCACAAATTAGCCATGCAATGTGGCCTTCATGAGTCGGAAAGAGAGAGAGAGGGATAGAGAGAGGGAGACAGATAGGGAGGGAGAGAGAGAGAGACAGAGACAGAGCCAGAGAGCACAAAAACACGGGGTAGGGGTTGGGTGTCATAGAGCAGCAGGGACAACAGTTACTGTGTTGATGTACACACACAAATCCTTAGGTAGGATTCATCAAAGGAAGGAAGGAAGGAAGGAAGGAAGGAAGGAAGGAAGGAAGGAAGGAAGGAAGGAAGGAAGGAAGGAAGGGCAAGAATAAGACTATAAGGAAGGAGGGAGGGAGGGAGGAAAGGAAGAAACAAGAATAGAAGTCCATTTCCTGCTTTTTGTTTTATTTTTATTTTTTTTTTTTTATTTTTTTTTTTTTTTTGGTTTTTCGAGACAGGGTTTCTCTGTGTAGCTTTGCGCCTTTCCTGGAACTCGCTTTGGAGACCAGGCTGGCCTCGAACTCACAGAGATCCGCCTGGCTCTGCCTCCCGAGTGCTGGGATTAAAGGCGTGCGCCACCACCGCCCGGCTTTGTTTTATTTTTTTAGACAGGGTTTCTCTGTGTTAGCCCTGGCTGTCTGGGAACTCGATTTGCAGACCAGGCTGGTCTGCCTCCCGAGTGCTGGAATTAAAGGTATGCACATTCACTGCTTTGGATAGTGGACTTGTGCCCAATGTTAGCGCAGTGTGTAAAAGTACCTACTCTACACCTAATAGCCTGAGTTCAATCCCCAGGATCTACCGGATGAAAGGAGAAAATCAACTCTTGCAATTTGTCTTTTTTTTTTTTTTTTTTACAATTATTAATTTATTTTATTGGTGTTTTACTTGCATTCATGTCTGTGTGAGTGTTGGATCCCCTGGAATTGGAGTTACAGACAGTTGTGAGCTGCCATGTGGGTGCTGGGAATTGAACCCTGGTCCTCTGGAAGAGCAGCCTGTGCTCCCAATCATTGAGCCATCTGTCCAGTCCCCTCTGACTTTTATATGCACCACGGTCCATAACCTGGCCCATGCACACAAATAAATAAAATGCAACAAAAATAGGTTTAAAAAAGAATAGAAGGAAGGAAAGGAATATAAGGGAAGAAAAAAACTGAGCCTGGTGAGGCATGCCTTTAATCCCAGAATTTGGGAGGCAGAGGTGGGTTATATTCCTGTGAATTCAAGGCCAACCAGGGCTACAAATTGAGACTTTGTCTTAACAAAAAAAGAGAATGGAAAATAAAATTGGAAGAAAGAAGGAAGGGCCGGGCGGTGGTGGTGCATGCCTTTAATCCCAGGGGAGGCAGAGGCAGGCAGAGCTCTGGGAGTTCATGGCCAGCCTGGGCTACAGAGTGAGTTCCAGGACAGGCATAAAGCTACACAGAGAAACCCTGTCTTGAAAACCCACCCCCACCCCCCAAAAGAAGGAGGAGGAGGAGGAGGAGGAGGAGGAGGAGGAGGAGGAGGAGGAGGAGGAGAAGAAGAAGAAGAAGAAGAAGAAGAAGAAGAAGAAGAAGAAGAAGAAGAAGAAGAAGAAGAAGAAGAAGAAAAGGAGGAGGAAGAAGAAGAAAGGAAGGTGCTCGTTTACAGAATTTGCTATCTGGGAAGAGGGCTGAAGAGATGGCTCAATGGTCATGAGATTGGACTGATCTTCCATTTTGTCCCCAGTACCCACACTGGTTGGTTCACAACGGTTTGTAACACCAGCTCCAGTGAATCCAGTGACTTTTTATGGTCTTCTTGGACACTTACACACACATGACAGACATTCACTTAGATACATACACATAAAAAAAAATAATTAAAGGTTTTGAGACGGGCCCAGTTTGTTTGGGATTGCTCTCTTCTGCACTGGGAGGTATTATAGCCGTAAGGGCTTGCAGAGCCTGGACTCTGACACCAACTGCGTGGGTGGAATTCTGGCTTTGACAAGTTAGCAGCTGAGTGACCTCAGACAAATCATGTAATCTCACTGAGTCTTTTTCCTCATCTGTAGGTTAAAAGTGGCAGGAACTCACAGAATTTTTATGAGGATTAAACAAGCTAACATTTGTAAAACATTTGAAACAATGCCTAGAACTAGGTAGTTTTAAGTGTTTGCTTTATCATCCCTTCATTTATCAGAATATTTGTTGAGGGCCAAGTGCTGTGCTAGATGCTGTGAAAATAAGATATGGCTTTAGTCGTGGGGAAGGATCATCAGGTGATGGAGACTTGTAAATAAAAAAAAAATGATAACACATTACAATCAAGTGAGGTGGTAGCTGGTAAGTGCTGCAGAATCCTAGGGTAAGTGACTCATTCTCTCTCTGAGGCTTCAGAGGGGTGGATGCATTTGAGTTTCCTGATGCACAATGAGCAGTTTAGCAGCAGAAGAAAACAGGAGGGCTTCTCAGGTTAGGGAAGCACTGTGCTGTTCAGGCTTAGTAGGATACAATTCTAAGGTTTGTTTATAAATGGCAAAGCAGCCAGCTATGTTAGCCTGTACTGATAGTCACAAGTACTCAGATGTTAGAGGTGGGTGTATATTTGAACTCACAAGTTAGAGGCCAGCCTGGATGACATAGTAATACTTCAAGATTCTGTACTAAAGGAAGATAAGAAAAAAGGAAAAGGAAATTACAAGGCACTCTTTTTTAGGGATCTTATTTAGGGTCTCTAATAGGCACTTTTTTAAAAATCTGTAGCCATGACTAGCCTGGAATTCAACTGTATAGACCAGGCTGGCCTCAGACTCACAGACCTGCACTTACCTCTGCCTCCCGAGTGCTGGGATGGAAGGCGTGTGCCTGTAATAGGCACTTGCTATTCCTTTATTCCTGTTACTCTCTGTGTGTCTACATGTCAGTGTGTGCACATGTGTATGAAGGCCAGAGGTTAACCTTGAGTTCTTTCTTCAGGAACTATCCACCTGGGCTTTGAGACAAGGCCTCTTATTGGTTAGCCTGGAACTTGCTGATTAGGTTAGGCTGGCTAGCCAGTGAACCTCAAGGATATTCCTCTTTCAGTGCCCCCAGTGCCGGGATTCTAAGCATCCACCATGCCTGGTTTTTTCAGTAGGTTGTGGTGATCAAACTCGGGTCCTCATGCTTGTATAGCAGGCACTTTACTGCGTCTCCTCAGCCCTGCTCCTTTGGCTCTCATAAGAATTTAGGAGGTAGCTGGGAGGTAGTGGTGCACATCGTTAATCCGAACACTCAGGAGGCAGAGGCAGGAAGATCTCTGTGAGTTTGAGGCCAGCCTCAACTACAGAATGACTTACAGGACAGCCAGAGCTACACAGACAAATCTTGTCTCAAACAAAAACAAAACAAACAACAACAACAAAAAAAAAGAACAGAAAAAAGAAAATAATTTTAGAGGTGTGAACTATTATCTGCATTTTACTTATTTATTCATTTATTAATTTGAGAAAGGGTCTCTCTATGCAGCCCTGGATATGTAGATCAGGCTGGCCTCAAACTCACAGAGATTTACCTGACTCTGCCTTCCAGGTGTGTGCTACCACTGTCAGATTTCTGCTATGGCTTGCTATTAGCTCTGACCCCCAGGCAACTTTATTTATTAACATACAAATAAAATCACATTTCAGTACAAATAAAATATCACCATATTCAAAAGGAGGCACCACCTAGCCACCTAACTAGATCACTAGAATCATAAGCCTACCCTGCACCGACTGGGAACAGATAAGCTCCCATCTCCGGACCAGCAGATCAGGTTCCTAGCCCCTAGGCCCTACCTATTGGAGTCCCAGGGACCAGACAGCTACCTTTCCCTGCTCCCCCACTAAACAAACAAACAAACAAACAAACAAACAAAACAAAACAAAACAAAACAAAACAAAAACAAAAACAACAAAAAACCCACTGGAACCATAAGCACACCCTGCACCAATTGGGAACAACTGCTCCCTGAGACAGAACCCACTAACACTGATTGGCCTAAGCTGCTCCCGAAGAAACAGAGCCCAACAGCACCGATTTAACCAAGAACTCCTAGTGGACCAAGATTAACAATTAGAACAAGAAAGGCACCTTCAGACACAGACACCGCCTACTCTGAGCAGAGGAAGAGATGAGTAGATGCCAGTGCAAAAATACAGGGAACAACATAAAGATCTATATGACAACATCAGAACCTAGCGATTCTACACCTGCAAGACCTGAACATACCAAGGAAGAAGAAACAGAAGAAATCAATCCTAAAAAATGACTTTAAGAAGATGATAGAGACCCTTAAAGAGGAAATGAAAAACTCCCTTAAAGAGGAAATAAAAAATTCCCTTAAAGAAATGGAAGAAGCAGGGTGGCGGTGGCGGTGGCGGTGGCGGTGGCGTCAGTGGCGGTGGTGGCGGCAGCGGCAGAGGCAGTGGCAGCAGCAGCAGCAGCAGCAGCAGCAGCAGCAGCAGCAGCAGCACACGCCTTTAATCCCAGCACTCGGGAGGCAGGGCCAGGTGGATATCTGTGAGTTTGAGGCCAGCCTGGGCTACAGAGTGAGTTCTAGGAAAGGCGCAAAGCTACACAGAGAAACCCTGTCTGGGTGAAAAAAATAGAAGAAAAAAACAAACAAAAAACTGGAAAAAATCAAAGAAAGCCAAGAAAAAGTAATTAAACAGATGAAGAAAACAGTTCAAGATTTGGGCAGAGCACTGGTGGCACACGCCTTTAATCCCAGCACTTGGGAGGCAGAGCCAGGTGGATCTCTGTGAGTTTGAGGCCAGCCTGGTCTACAGATCGAGATCCAGGACAGGCACCAAACTACACAGAGAAACTCTGTCAAAAATAAATAAATAAATAAATAAATAAATAAATAAATAAATAAATAAATAATTATAAATAAATAAATAAATAAATAACAAAAACAAAACTGAAAAAAAAAAGAAACAGTTCAAGATTTGAAAATTGAGATTGAGACAATAAAGAAAACACAAACTGAGGGAATGCTGGAAATAGAAATCCTTACTAAACAAACATGAACTACAGAAGCAAGCATAACCAACTGAATGCAAGAGATAGAACAGAAAATCTCTGACATTGAAGACACAATAGAGAAAATAGATTCATCAGTCAAAGAAAACACTAAAGACAAAAAAGTCGTAACACAAAATGTCCAAGAAATTTGGGACACCATGAAAAGACCAAACCTAAGAATAATAGGGATAGAAGAAGGAGAAGAATACCAACTCAAAGGCACAGAAAATATATTCAACAAAATTATAGAAGAAAATTTTCCTAACTTAAAGAAAGAAATACCTACGAAGATACAAGAAGCTTACAGAATACCGAATAGGCTGGATCCAAAAAAAAAAAAAGTCCCCTCACCACATAATAATCAAAACACTAGGCCAGGTGGTGGTGGCATATGCCTTTAATCCCAGCACTTGGGAGGCAAAGGTAGGTGGATCTCTGTGAGTTTGAGGCCAGCCTGAACTACAGAGGGAGTTCCAGGAAAGGTGCAAAGCTACACAGAGAAACCCTGTCTCAAACAAACAAACAAACAACAAAAAAAAGCAAAAAACCCAACAACAACAACAACAAAAACACCAACCCCCCCCCCCACTAAACATACAGAACAAAGAAAAAATATTAAGAGCTGCAAAGGAAAAAGACCAAGTAACATATAAAGGCAGACCCATAAGAATAACACCAGACTTCTCAATATAGACTATGAAAGCCAGAAGGTCCTGGACAAATGTTATGCAGACACTAAGAGACCACAGATACCAACCCAGACTATTATACCCAGCAAAACTCTCAATCACCATAGACGGAGTAAACAAAAATATTCCATGATAAAACCAGATGTAAACAATACCTATCCACAAATTCAGCCCTACAAAAAGCACTAGAAGGAAAAATCCAACCTAACAAAGGTAAACACACCCATGAAAACTCAGGCAACAAATAATCCCATACCAACAAATACCAAAGAAGGAAAATGCAACACTACCACAAAAAAATAACAGGAATTAACAATCACTGGTCATTAATATCCATCGATATCAATGGTCTCAACTCACCTATAAAAAGACACAGACTAACAGAATAGATAAGAAAACAGGATCCATCCTTCTGTTGCATACAAGAAATACAGCTTAACTTCAAAGACAGACACTACCTCAGAGTAAAGGGCTGGGAAAAGGCTTTCCAATCAAATGGACCTAGGAAGCAAGCTGGTGTAACTATCCTAATATCTATTAAAATGGACTTCAAACTAAAATCAATCAAAAGAGATCAGGATGGACATTACATATATATCACAGGAAAAATCCACCAAGATGAAGTCTCAATTCTGAACATTTATGCCCCAAATACTAAGGTACTCACATTCATAAAAGAAACATTACTAATGCTTAAATTGCACATCAAACCCCACACATTAGTAGTGGGAGATTTCAACACACCACTCTCACCAAAAGACAGATCTACCAGACTGAAACTTAATAAAGAAATAAAGGATCTAACAGATGTTATGACTCAAATGGACTTAATAGATATCTACAGAACATTCCATCCTAACACAAAAGAATATACCTTCTTCTCAGCACCCCATGGAACCTTCTCAAAAATTGACCACATGCTTGTTCACAAAGCAAATCTCAACAGATACAAAAACATTGGAATAACCTCCTGTATCTTATTGGACCACCATGCCTTAAAGTTAGATTTGAACAACAACAAAAATTATAGAAAGCCTACAATCTCATGGAAACTGAATAATGCCCACCTGAAACACCAATGGGTCAAGGAAAGAAATAAAAAGATTTCCTAGAATTCAGTGAAAATGAAAGTACAACATACCCAAACTTATGGGACACTATGAAAGCAGTGCTAAGAGGAAAATTCATAGCTCTAAATGCACACATAAAGAAGATGGAGAAATCTCATACCAATGACTTAACAGCACAACTGAAAGCTCTAGAACAAAAAGAAACAAACTCACCCAGGAGAAATAGACGCCAGGAAATAATTAAATTGAGGGCTGAAATCAATGAAGTAGAAACCAAGAGAACAATACAAAGAATCAATGAAACAAAGGGTTGGTTCTTTGAAAAAAATCCATAAGATAGACAACCCCCTAGCCAAATTAACCAAAAGGCAAAGAGAGAGCACCCAAATTAACAAAATCAGAAATGAAAAGGGAGACATAACAACAAACAACGAGGAAATCCAGAGAATCATCAGGTCATACTTCAAAAACCTGTACTCCACAAAATTGGAAAATCTGGAAGAAATGGCCAATTTTCTGGATAGACACCACATACCAAAGTTAAATCAAGACCAGATAAACTATTTAAATAGACCAATAACCTCTAAAGAAATAGAAACAATCATCAAAAGTCTTCCAACCAAAAAAAAAAAAAAAAAGGTTAGGACCAGATGGTTTCAATGCAGAATTCTACCAGATTTTCAAAGAAGAACTAATTCCAATACTCTTCAAATTGTTCCACACAATAGAAACAGAGGAACATTACCAAACTCTTTTTATGAGGCTATAATTACCCTGATATCCAAACCACACAAAGATGCAACAAAGAAAGAAAATTACAGACCAATCTCCCTCATGACCATTGATGCAAAAATACTCAACAAAATACTGGTAAACTGAATCCAAGAACACATCAAAAAAAATTATCCCTCATGACCAAGTAGGTTTCATCCCAGGGATGCAAGGATGGTTCAACATATGAAAATCTGTCAATGTAATACATCATATAAACAAACTGAAAGAAAAAAACCACATGATCATCTCATTAGATGCTGAAAAGGCCTTTGACAAAATCCAACACCCCTTCATGATAAAGGTATTAGAGAGATCAGGAATACAAGGAACATTCCTAAACACAATAATGTTGCTGGAGAGCTTCTCTCCAGGTTCCACCAAGCCCCGCAGTCCCACAATCCACGTATAAAATAATCACTCAGACACATATATTACTTATAAACTGTATGGCCGTGGCAGGCTTCTTGCTAACTGTTCTTTTATCTTAAATTAACCCATTTCTATAAATCTATACCTTGCCATATAAACTGTATGGCTGGTGGCTTACCGGCATCTTTACATGCTGCTTGTTCTGGCGGTGGCTGCAGTGTCTCTCCCTCCTTCTTCCTGTTTCCACAATTCTCCTCTCTCCTTGTCCCCCCTATACTTTCTGTCTGGTCACTGGCCATCAGTGTTTTATTTATATAGAGCGATATCCACAGCACAATAAAGACAATTTACAGCAAGCCAATGGTGCTGGCATAACTGGGTGTCAACATGTAAAAGATTACAAATAGACCATATCTGTTACCATGCACAAAACTCAAGTCCAAGTGGATCAAAGACCTCAACATAAATCCAGTTACACTAAACTTAATAGAAGAGAAAGTAGGAAGTACTCTTGAATGCATTGGCACCGGAGAACATTTCCTAAATAAAACACCAACAGCACAGACCCTGAGCACAACAATTAATAAATGGGACCTCTTGAAATGGAGAAGCTTTTGTAGGGCAAAAGACATGGTTAATAAGACAAAAAGACAGCCTACAGAATGGGAAAAGACCTTCACCAAGCCCACATCTGACAGAGAACTGATCTCCACAGTATATAAATAACTCAAGAAACTAGACATCAAAATACTGAATAATCCAATTAAAAAATGGGCTAAAGAGCTAAACATAGAATTCTCAAAAGAAGAATCACAAATGGCTGAAAGACATATAAAGAAATGTTCAACGTCCTTAATCAAGAGAAGTGCAAATCAAAACGACTCTGAGATACCACCTTACACCTGTCAGAATGGCTATGATGAAAAATACTAATGACAGTCTATGTTGGAGAGGATGTGGAGCAAAGGGAACACTCCTCCACTGTTGGTGGGATTGCAGACTTGTACAATCACTGTGGAAATCAGTATGGTGGTGTAGATGTAACCAACTGTCTTATTAAATAAGAAACACAGAAACAATGTAAAAGAGAAAGCCAAGAGGTCAGAACTCAGAGCTAAAATCTCACCCTTCCTTCTGCTGTCCCAGCTTCCCGAAAGAGAGCTATATCCTGTCTGTACGTCTTTTTTATAGTATTATTGTTCTGCCTTCTCATTGGTTGTAAACCCAAACACGTGACTGCCTCATCACTGTCTGAATGTACAGCCCCCTAGGTCTTAAAGGCATATGTCTCCAATGCTGGCTGTATCCCTGAACACACAGAGATCTATGGGATTTAAGGCGTGTGCCACCACCCCCACACTCTGTCTATGGCTCTAATAGCTCTGACCCCCGGGCAACTTTATTTATTAACATACAATCAAAATCACATTTCAGTACAATTAGAATACCACCACATGGTGGTTTCTCAGAAAATTGGGAATCGATCTAACTCAAGACCCAGCCATACCACTCTTGGGCATATACCCAAGGAATGCTCAATCATACCACAAAAAAACAAGCTCAACTATGTTCATAGTAGCACTATTTGTAATAGCCAGAACCTGGAAACAACCTAGATGCCTGTCAACTGAAGAATGGATTAAGAAAATGTGGTACATATACACAATGGAGTACTCACTCAGCAGAGAAAAACAATGAAAGCATGAAATTTGCAGGCAAATGGATGGAACTAGAAAATATCATCCTGAGTGAGGTAACCCAAACCCAGAAGGACAAACATGGTATGTACTCACTCATAAGTGGATTCTAGATATAAAGCAAAGAACAACCAGACTGCAACCCACAGAATCAGAGGGCTATATATCAGGAGGGACCTTAGGATGATTGTGGCTTATAATAAGTTTTGGTTTTACTCAATTACTGGGCAAGCTTCAGTGAAACATTTCACTATTAGGATAAGAATTTATACTGTATCAAGGTTAGTTAAATAAATAAATAAATGAAAAAAAGAAAATAAAAAAGTAATAAAACTCTCAGTCACTACTAGGGAGATCTGTAATGGTGAACTAGGATACCAAGTAGGTCAAATAATAACTAAATTTTCATAAAGCACATCTAAGAAGCAAACAATAAGGACATACCTATGACTGTAGATTGGAATACATAGGTTTCATTCCCCCAACAGTGGAGGCTGATAGTACCAAATTAGTCAGAGATATAAAGCAGTACCCAACAGAGATGAGGAACAGAGTCACCAGGACAATCAGCAGGCATTTTCTGGAAATGTTCGGAGACTGTTTTGTTTTGTTTCCTTTTAACACGTCTTATCAGATGTGTGCAAGATAACGTTTAGTGTGGGGAATGAAGGATCTGATTTGATATTCACTGTTTTTGTTTTTTTTGAGACAGGGTTTCTCTGTAACAGCTCTGGCTGTCCTGGCACTCACTCTGTACACCAGGTCTAGAACTGGCTGGCCGTGAACTCAGAGATCCACCTGCCTCTGCCTCCTGAGTGCTGGGATTAAAGGCGTGTGCCAACACTGCCCAGCTATATTCACTTTTATTATTATTGTTATTATCTTTTTATTTATTTATTTACTTAGTTTTTCGAGACAGTGTTTCTCTGTGTAGCCCTGCCTGTTCTGGAATTCTGTAGACCAGGCTGGCATGGAACTCAGGAGATCCTCCTGCCTCTGCCTCCAGAGTGCTGGGATTAAAGGAGTGTGCCACGACCGCCTGGCTTCTATATTCACTCTTTAAAAAAAAAAAGATTTATTTCATGTGTATGGGTGTTTGCCCAAATGTAAGTCTGTGCATCACAGTGCTCATGGAGGCTAGAAGAGGGATCCCCCTGGAACTGGAGTCACAAATAGTTGTTAGTCGTTGTGTGGGTGCTGGGAATATTCTATGGAAGCGCAACCAGTGTGCTAACCAGTGAGCCATCTCTCCAGACTCAATAAATGTTCACTCTTATGGCAGTTTGAATCCCTCCGGTTGCCTGACCACCAGCAATGCTTCATCAGCCACGTGAGGTGAAAATAACCTCGGTCAATCGTTCAAAATCTCAAGGTCAGGTTTTGGCTTCGCCACTCTTTCATTCCTGATGGTGGGCAGGCTTCCCTTTTCTACCTATAAAAATGAGAAACTGACCAGGCAGTGGTGACACACGCCTTTAATCCCAGCACTCAGGAGGCAGAGCCAGGCGGATCTCTGTGAGTCTGAGGCCAGCCTGGTCTACAGAGGGAGATTCAGGACAGGCACCAAAACTACACAGAGAAAACCTGTCTTGAAAAAAATCCCCCCCCCCCCGCCCGAAAAAAGAAAGAATTCCTCTATGTATTTGTGGTAATATATTGTGTCCCCCAATATATTGTGCATCCTAATAAATTTATTTGGGGTCAGAGAACAGAACAGCCACTGGACAGACATAGAGGCCAGGAAATGGTGGCACTCACACCTTAAATCCTATCACTTGGGAGACAGAGATCCATCCAGATCCCTGAATTCAAAGCCACACTGGAAACAGCCAGGCATGGTGACTCACGCCTTTAATCCCAGGAAGTGATGACAGAAAGCAGAAAGGTATATAAGGTGTGAAAACCAGGAACTAGGGCCAGTTAAGTTTTCAGGCTCAGCAGTTCAGCTGAGATCCATTCAGATGAGGACACGGAGGCTTCCAGTGGCTTCCAGTGTGAGGAAACAGGATCAGCTGAGGAATTGGCAATGTGAGGTGGCTGTGGCTTGTTCTCTTCTCTGATCTTCCAACATTCACCCCAATAACTGGCACTGGGCTTGTTTGTATTGATAAGACCTTCTAACAGTTTGTACTACATGTATTCATATGAGCTGTTTTAGTATGCATTGTTAGCATATGTAGTTGTTGAAGTCAACGCTATATATGATTTATAAATAGTAATTTGGGTGTCAAAATTCTCACACTTAGAGAGGGCAAGTTGGGGGGTAGGGGAGTCCTCTCTTTGGATTGAGCAATATATAGAACCTAAACTTCCCAGGAACTCAAAGTTCAGGTTTCTTCCTGTGATTCTGCTTAAGAGCTGGAATCTGGACAGGTGGAATTTATAGCAACATTATGTCCTAGATTTTTGAGGACAGACCCAGATTTCAAATATTTTATCCTGTTTGTAACTACAGTAGGCTTAAAGTTGTATTCTCCTGTATCCTAATTTGGATAGAGAAGAAAATATAGGCATAAAAGTGTCCTTTTCTTGGCATGTAAGATAATAAATACCCAGAGGAAGTCCTGGATGAGAATGAGTTTAGAGAGATAACAATACTCTACTGAGAATATTCATTGGGATGCAAAATAACTGTCTGTGGTGAGAGGCAGGCAAGGAGAACGCCCTGTAAAAATGTGATTGGTGTGTGTGTCATTTGGTTAGAAGAGAGCAGTTTAATAAGAGACAGGAGTTTAGGGATAAAAGAGAGAGGGAATGAGCCTGAAGACAAAGAAAGAACTTAATGAGATCGAGGTCGGGAGGATGAGTGTCAGGGAGCAAGGACAGAAAAGCCTGGTATGAAAAGAGGAACTTAGAGACAGACTCAGGAGGGCAGGCACATTGATGGAGAAGAGAAGGCACTTTGGAGGGGTGGGAGAGGGTAGGGAGAACATGAACAGAAGAGAGAATGAGCATGGACTCAGGCAGTTAGGACAAACAAATAGGCAGCCATGCACGGATGAGAGACACACAAAGAAGTTGGAGGGTTCCTTCAAACTGTGGGTATCTGGAGCATCCCCGGGGAGTGTTGGGGGAGACGAAGACTGTGGGAAGGAGCAAGAAACTAGACCAAAGACAACGCTGCAAGCTCCATTTGCTAGAACTGTCACCCCTTCAGGAACCCCTTAAGAGTGGACTGTAGACCTGCTGTGTGCCGAAGGCTGGCTTTCTGCTTCAAAGCGCCTTTTGCCGAATCTTCTGTTTGTTTTTGTTTGTTTGGTTTGGGTTTTTTTTGTTTTTCGAAACAGGGTTTCTCTGTGTAGCTTTGGAGCCTGTCCTGGAACTCACTCTGTAGCCCAGGCTGGCCTCGAACTCACAGAGATCCATCTGCCTCTGCCTCCGAGTGCTGGGATTAAAGGCGTGCGCCACCACTGCCTGGCATGTTTTGTTTTTTTGAGACAGGGTTTCTTTGTGTAACAGTCCTGGCTGTCCTGGAACTAACTCTGTAGACCAGGCTGAACTCAAACTGGGAGATCCACCTGCCTCTGCCTCCCAAGTGCTTGGATTAAAAGGGTATGTCACCACCACCTGGCTTGCTGAATCTTCATATGAAAGAAGGCCAGGATAGTGTCATTTAATTTCTTTCTATAAAGACATAATTCCATTTATAATTCATGATTTAATCACTTATCAAAAGGCCTCAGCTCTTAATAAACATCTCATTGGGTATTAAGTTCCAACATAGGGATTTTGCAGGGACACAAATATTCAGACTGTAGCACATTTTAATACAGCCATCCTTTATTCTCTTGCGCTTTGATGCATAGTTGTTTGGTTTTATTGAGACGAGGTCTTGCTGTATAGCCCACAGAGTCTGGAAGTCACTATTTACCCCAGACTAGCCTGGCCCTTGGCATCGTCTTGCCTGCACCTTCCACTGGCTTCCTTGTTTCTGACAGGTTTCTGACTTGGCTTTTACTTAAATTCTTCCTTGCTTGCCAAAACACACTTAGTGACTACCTTTGGCTATGACTTTCCAGAGCGGATTTAGCTCATGTTACTCTCCTAACATCACAGGCTGGCTTCCTTGCCTCATCTGGAAGATGAAGCAAGACTAAAGTAAGATTAAAAAAAAAAATAAAACATACTAAAATATGAATAGGACTGTGGCTGGATCATGGTTAGTTTAATGCCTTTTTTTTTTTCCCAAAAGTTTTTTTGTTTTTGTTTTTGTTTTTGTTTTTTGTTTGTTTGTTTTTTTTTCGAGACAGGGTTTCTCTATGTTGCTTTGGAACCTTTACTGGAACTCACTCTGTAGCTCAGGCTGGCCTCTAACTCACAGAGATCTGCCTGGCTCTGCCTCCCGATTGCCAGGATTAAAGGTGTGCACCACCAGTGCCCGGCTTTCCAAAAGTTTTAGAAAATTTTATAAGCCACACAGTGATGGCTCATGCCTTTAACTCCAGATCTCAGGTGGATCTCCGAGTTCGAGGCCAGCCTGGTCTATAGAGTGACTTCCAGGACAGCCAGGGCTGTTACACAGAGAAATCCTGTCTAAAAAACAAAACAAAAAAAAAAAAAAATCAAACAAAACCCAAAAACAAACAAACAAACAAAAAACAAAAAATCAAACAAACAAACAAACAAAAACCCAAACCAAACCAAAATTATGATATGGTTATATTAGGTATATAAATAAAAAATATTTAAGTTTGGGCCAGTGTCGTTTCCTGCTTTGGGAGAAGTGTAGATGTAACCAACCATCTTATTAAATAAGAAACAGAACCAATGGAAAGAAGAAAGCCAAGAGATCAGAGCTAAGAGCCTTACCGTCTGCTGCAGCTAGCCTCTTCAGCCAAGAGACCTCTCTGAAAGAGACCTACTTCCTGTGTGTTTGTCTTTCTATAGTCTTTCTGTTCTGCCTTCTCATTGGTTGTAAACCCAAACACATGACTACTTCGTCACTGCCTGTCTGCAGAGACTTCCAGGTCTTCTATTAAAGGCGTGTGTCTCCAATGCTGGCTGTATCCTTGAACACACAGAGATCTACCTAGCTCTGCCTACCAAGTGCTGGGATTAAAGGCGTGTGCCACGAACGCTCAGCTCTGCTATGGCTTGCTATTAGCTCTGACCCCCAGGCAACTTTATTTATTAACATACAAATAAAATCACATTTCAGTACAAATAAAATATCACCATATTTCCCCTTTTCTATTTTAATAAAAAGAAAAAAGGAAAAATCTTATAACTAACATAAGAAAAACTATATGCAGAAGTACAATAGCTATATACAATATATACAAATAATAAATACCTAAACAATGTCTAGTCCATTTGTATTTGACAAATTCAGAGAAAATAATTCCATTATCTATCCTATTTTGGTAAGTCCAAAATGTACCTAATTCACTTTCTATCCTAATTAGTCTTCAACTATAACTAACTAATCTTCAACTATAACTAACTAATCTTAGAGACCCAAGAAGGAAATAATATTACCTAATAAAAATAAAGAGGCTGGAAAGATGGCTCAGAGGTTAAGAGCACTGACTGCTCTTCCAGAGGTTCTGAGTTCAATTCCCAGCAACCACATGGTGGCTCACAACCATTGTAATGAGATCTGATGCCCTCTTCTGGTCTGCAGTCACATATGCTGTATACATAATAAATAAATACATTTTTTTAAAAAATAAATAAAATAAAAACAGGAAGTACATGCAAGCAACTTCCAAAAAATTGTGAGTTGACAGAAACAGGTGCCTGGACAGTCACCTGAGGTTTCTCCACAGTGTTGGGGCATCATCTTCAGCCAATAGGTTTAGCGTATCTGACAGACTCATTTGTGAAGTAAGTTTGAATCAAAATTGCTCACCAAGTGAACTACTGAATTCCCCTCCCCTTCATGATTTTGAAAGAATAATAAAATTAGTATCTCTTTGGCCAAGCAGCTGTAGCACCTGAGATCCTATCTGGATCAGAGAAACCTATTTTCTATCTTCTCCCTCCAACTGACTTTGCACTGTCCTCTAGAATTTACTTTCCAAAGCAGAAATGTGAGCACAAACATTTCCTACTTAAACTTTGAATGTTTCTCAACAGTACCCGCAGGATCAAGTCTAGTCTTTTTAATATGGCTTTTCACAACCTATTGCCACTCTACCTTTCTAGCTTCATTTAGCAAGTTACCATGTTAGCTGCCTTTTCTCTGCGGTGACCCAATGCCTGACCAAAGTGACTTAAGAGAGGAAGGGTTTGGGGGCTGGAGAGATGGCTCAGAGAGTAAGAGAACTGACTGCGCTTCCAGAGGACGTGGGTTCAATTCCCAGCACCCACATGGCAGCTCACAACTGTCTTGTAACTCCAGTTCCAGGGGATCTGGCACCTTCACAGACACACATGCAGGCAGAACACCAATGTACATAAAATAAAAATAAATGGATCTTTAAAAAAAGAGTGGGAGGGCTTATTTTAGCTCCCATTTACTTTCGCTCACAGTATTATATATTATAGCAGGGAGGCATGCTGGCGGGAGGGGGAGGTGGTTAGTCACATGGTGTTCTTGGTCAGGAAGCAGAGACACGTCAATGCTGGTACTCACGTTTTCTCCTTTGCATTCAGTCTGGACCCTAGACGGTGGAGTAGTGCTGCCCACATCCAAGTGGCTCTTTCCACTGCCGTTACACCTCTTTGGAAACCCCAAAGTGACATAGAGGTTTGTTTCCAGGGGATTCTAAATCCCATTAAGTTGATGATTGAGATTTAATCATCACATCTGCTAAGATTCTTTTTTCTTTACCCTATGTTAAATCAGACCACTTGCCATTTTTAAATTACAGAATAAGAGCACAAGATTTAAGTTTATCACTCACTGAGTGTTTACATTTGTGTACAACTGTGGGACCATGACTACTGATCTTATTTTTGTTTTTTTCTTTAATACTAGCCTAAATAATGAAATAGTATCTCACCAAAGTTTTGACTTGCATTTCCCTAATGATTTGCTTTTCAGTGTCTTTTCCTTTGCTTACTGGCCATTTGAATATTTTCTTTGGAAAAACCGTTCAGATCCTATGTGTGCTTTGAATGACACTATTCCCCTGTTCTGGAGTTAGAAGAGTCTTCTGCACGTTGCAGTTATTTGTCCCTCGCCAGATAAGTAATTTGTAAATATTTTCTTTCTTTCTCTGTGTTACCTTTGTACTCTGTTGATAGTGTCTTTGCAAAAGTCAGGTTTATAGGTCAGGGAGGTGGCTCAGCAGGTAAAAGCGATTACTGCTAAGCCTGACAACCCAAGTTTCATCCCCAGAATCCACAATCCACACGGCAGAAGGGAAGAACTGACTCCCCAAAGTTGTCCTTTGACCTTCACTTGTATGCCGTAGCCTATGCATGCCACACACACAGAGCTTAAAAAGAAAGAAAAAAAAAATAAATTGACTGTGATCAAGAAAAACAGGAGTCGGGAGGTGGTGGCCCACACCTTTTAATCCCAGCAGGCAGAGAGGCAGGTGGATCTCTGTGAGTTTGAGGCCAGCCTGGTCTACAGAGCGAGATCCAGGACAGCCAGGGCTACACAGAGAAACCCTGTCTCAAAACAAAACAAAACAAAACAAAAAAGGAATAAACATTTACAGTTTTCTTGTAGTTTAATTTCTCTTAGTCATTGCTTATCCCTTTGGTGTCATAGTCAAGAAGTCCTTGTCCAAACTAATGCCATCAAGGTCCTCCTCTACGTCTTCCTCTAAGAGTTTTACAGTTTTAGATCCTACATCTAGTTCATGGATCCATTTTGAGTGGCTTTTGTCTATGGTTTAAGGTCAAGGTCTAACTTCACTCTTGGCATTTGGAGGATCCAGTTTCTCTAGCATTATTTACTAAAAAACCTGACTCTTCCGTTGCATACCTCAGTATCCTTGTTGAAATCACTTGACCATATATGCAAGGATTTATTTCTGGATAGAGGGCATGGCATTTTATAGGACACAAAGATGAATCAGAGTACAGATTGTCCTAACACATTAGAATTGGTTGCAGGGACACCGTTGAATGAAATTGGATCTCATTTTGTTTTAAAGGGCAAAGGAGAAAACAATTTGATTTAGAGGGAGGTAGAACAGCTGACTTAAGAGTTCATCACAACTGTAGGATTTCGGAGCCTCTTCCCACCTTAGTCTATCTAGTCCACCCTCATTTTTACATATGAGAAAAAGAAGAGTGGTGTTATTCTTGAAGCCAGAATTACTAGCAAATAAACTAAAAGGAGGATTTCTGGGTTGGAGAAGTGGCTCAGAGTTTGATTTCTTAGTACTGAATAAAAACTGGGGTAATTTCAACATTCTGGAGGTTGAGGCAGGAGAATTAGAAGTTCAAGGTCTTCCTCACCTAGTAAGTTGAAGACCAGCTTGGGCTACACAATATTCTTGTCTCATTGGAAGGAAGGAAGGAAGGGAGGGAGGGAGGGAGGGAGGGAGGGAGGGGGGAGAGGGGGAAGGAGGGAGGGAGGGAGGGAGGGAGGGAGGGAGGGAGGGAGGAAGGAAGGAAGGAAAGAAGGAAGGAAGGAAGGACTTCAACAGAATGAAGGAAGAACTTGTGTCATCTAGAACAGGTAGATTTAGGAAGGAATGAGATCTCTGTTAAATATACAAACATTCAAGTTGAAGTTTAATGACTACCTGTATGTTGTTATTGTTTTGTTTTTGAGACAGGGTGTTACTATGTATCCTTGGCTGGCCTGGACTCTATGTAGATGTGGTTGGTTTCAAACTCACAGAGACCCATCTGAATGCTGAGATTAAAGACCTGCACTATGACTCCCAGGCACCTGCAAGTTTTGCTGAACAAAACAGCTTTATCTTTCAGGCTTACAGATTTTCCAAAACTGTCCTATAAATTTAGGATAAAGAAACTTTTTTTTTTTTTTTTTGAGACAGGATTTCTCTGTGTAGCCCTAGGTGTCCTGTAGACCAGGATGGCCTCAAACTCAGAGATCCACCTGCCTCTGCCTCCCAAGTGCTGGGATTAAAGGCGTTTACAACCACGGCCTGGCAAGAAAGGCTCTTTAACCCCCTCCCCCCTCCAGATAGGGTTTCTCTGTGTAGCAGTGGCCACCCTGGAACTTGGTCTGTAAACCAGGCTGGCCTCCAGCTCAAAGATTCACCTGCCCCTGCCTCCTGAGTGCTGGGATAAAAGGCATGTGCCACTGCTGCCCAGCAAAAGTTTTTAAAAACTTATTTTTAGTTATGTATCTATTTGTATGTAAGGGTATGGGTATGTGCACAGGAATGCAGGTGCCTGTGGAGTCAGATTCCCTTGGAGCTGCGGTTATATATAGACCATCATAAGCCACCAGATAGGGTGTTGGGAAGTGATCGCAGGTATTTCAGAAGAGCAGTATGCATGCACTCTCTTTTTTCCCTTGAGACAGGGTTTCTCTGTATAGTTTTGGTGCCTGTCCTGGAGCTTGCTCTGTAGACTAGGCTGGCCTTGAACTCACAGTGTTGGATTAAAGGTGTTTGCCACCATCACCCAGCCTTAATGTGTTTTTTTTTTTGTTTGTTTTTTTTTTTTTTTTTTTTTTTTTTTTTATGCATGCACTCTTAACTACTGAGCCATCTCCTCAGTCCCTAAAGGATCTTTTTTAAAAGAAATGTGTATTTTATGGGCTTTGTATGGTGGTGTACACCTTTAATCCCTTCACTTGGGAGGCAAAAGCAGGTGACTCTCTGTGAGTTTGAGGCCAGCCTAGTCTACATACTGATTCAAAAAACCAAATATCAAAGACAAAATATATTTTTATAATATTTATTCATCTTATTTTATGTGTGAGTGTTTTGCCTGCATGTATTTATGTGTAGCAGATGAGTGTTTTCTGCCCTCAGAGATCAGGAGAAGGCATTGGATCTCTTGGAACTGGAGTTATGGATGATTGTGAGCCACCATGGGAATGCTGGGAATCAAACTCAGGTCATCTGGAAGAACAATATGTACTCTTGACTGCTGAGTTGTCTCTCACAATCAGTATATAGGGAGCAAACTAGGCAAGCAGTCTGATTCTGAGCTACACTTCAAGCCCTAAACTTTTCTTAATAACTAACCTACTCCTGGTGTGTCATTTTAGTAACAAAAGCTGAATAATATAGTTCTATTATCCAAGAAGAGAACAAATACAAGTGTTGATCCATTAGGCAATTGTATTTCTCATTTGGTAGGACGGAATAAGACTTCTGCTGCAAGTAATTGTCATCTGGTAGGATGAAGTGGATGGAGTTCCTGGACCATCTAAATTGGAAGTCTAAAATTAAAACCTTACCTATATCCATGGGACTGTTCTTGAAAGTATTACAGAGAGGGTCACTTGAGTATTTTCACAGAGCAGCTAGAGATTTGTAATTTTTTCAGTAATCTATAGTTCAAAGCAAAGAACACAAAACTGGCATTCTAGTTGTGTCTGTAATTTATTTATGAACTTTGGCATTAATTAAGTCCTATATTTGCTCATTCATCTTGTCAGAATACCGGAATTATTTTTTTGTAATGATAAACAGGAGTATGAATGCCAAAATGTTCAACTCAATAAGTATGTAGGTACTGCAATACAAATACAAGTAGGTGTTTTTAAGATTATAATCTATTGGTATTGGACAGGTAATATAATTAGGATTCAGAGATTGGAGAGAGAGCATCCAGTGGAATGCTTATGTGTTCAGATTCAGCAAGTTACGAGGGTAAAGGGTTATAGTAGTGCATGCCTGGAATCCTAAGATTTGGGAGGAGGTGCAGGAGTTCAAGCTATCTTCATCTACATGTTTGAGATCCTGTCTCAAACAACAACGAAGAGTTGGGTTGGGTCTTGAGAAATAGGGAAGGGTGTTATCTGGAGGCACAGGACTCTCCCATCTGGCTGCAGCTTTGGTTTAGACTCAATATCTTCACACTCTAGACTAAATGCTGTCTTCTGAATCATAAACATGTATTTGGCACAAAACAGGTAATCCCTGGAGGTCTACCTCTGCCATTGAAGCCTCACTCATCTGGAATTTATCACATTCCCCTCTGTATCTGCCCAACCCTTTGTCCATATGATCTGTTGACTATAGGTTAATAAAACTACCTTCCTTGCTCTACAGTGAGCTTTCTGAGCAGCAGTCTGTGTGGTTTGTCTAGGCACTGAACTATGTTTTGCTTATACTAAGTAATCAGGAAATGTTTTTTCAATTGAATTTGGTCCAAGGACATTAATATTAGTGAGAAGCATGTTGGTAATCATTTTAAATGTGTCTATCAGCTTTAAGTTTTCATTATTTCTTTTTTCCAGCACTGAGGACAAAACTCAGAGCCCTTTGCACACTAGGCAAGCACTCTTTTTTTTTTTTTTTTTTTTTGTTGTTGTTTTGTTTTTTGAAACAAGGTTTCTCTTTGTAGTTTTGGTACCAGCCTGGATCTCCCAGGCTGGCCTCGAACTCACAGAGATTTGCCTAGCTCTGCCTCCCAAGTGCTGGGATTAAAGGTATGTGCCACCGCTGCCCAGCTTTAGGCAAGTACTCTTACAATGAACTGCTATATTCCTGATCCCCACCTCCTCCACCTTTTTGAGACAAGGTCTCAAGTACGAGGCTATCCTGGAGTTCCCTCCCAGATTGGCCTCAAACTCAAAGATCCACCTACCCTGCCTTTCTAACCCTCCTGGGATTAAAAGTGTGCTCTCCACCACACAGGGCATTTTTATTTTTAAAGAGCTCTTGCTATGCTGGCTTTGAACTGGTGATCCTCCTGCCTCAGCTTCCAGAGTGCTGAGATATAAGCCACCACACCTAATACTAGGGTTTCACTTTTATTTCCTCTCCTGCCTGTTCCTTACCTTATCTCTCTGAAGTATGGACTCATTTAAAAAGGTTTCAGATGAGAAAAGTCTGGATTCGTATTAGTTTGAAGTCATCCAGTTGATAACTGCCCAAACCTCGAAGGGTTGACTTGAAATCCAGGACTCTACCCAACGCTTGCGTGTCTGGAAGAGTCACAGACCGGGAGATGCACTTTCAGAGCATATTTTTCTCATCTGCAAATGGAAGCAATGATATCTATTGTCCCAAGATCATTATGAAGGTAAGTGTATGAAGCCCCTAGCTCAGTGCCTAGTACTAAGTTGGCAATGCCTGGTCCCTTCTCACTAAGCTCATTAGCTTTTGGGATTCAGATGGACAAATCAAGTAAGAGGCATTCAGTTCTGAGATGTAGTGGGAAGTCGATGAACTAGGCAGAGACAATTGCCTCTCTGTAACCTTTTAGCTGTTCTGGACTCTGAGTCATTAGAAAATTTGTCATTGCCTTGTAAATATTTAAGATTTAGCTGCTTCCCTTTATAAATCCCTACATTTAGGGTGTCGTACACTTTTTCTGCCTAGTAAATATCCAACTCAAGGATTGCAGTTTTGTGATTTGTCCAGCTCTGAGTGAAGTAGGAGCTTGGTCAAATAATCTCGAGGCTTGGGGTCATTAAATTAAACTAACAAAGCCTTCAAGTCTTCCATAAGTGTACATTTAGATGAGAGGGACCTAACACATTTTTTTTTTTTTTAACAAAAAGGAAGAGGGAAGCCGTTCGTGGTAGTTGTTTTCTATGCCCACCCTGAAACTAAAGGAACGGTTTTCGGAATGTTTCTCAAGATCTCCGTGCTTTGTTATTCCTGAGGTGACGCAAAGCAGGACCGGAGGCAAGGGTGAAGGGGTGGGGTGGGGGGGGCTTTCTCTCATAGCTCCCTGACGGTGCTCAGAGGCCGGGGATGATTGCGAAGGGTTCAAAAAAAGAAAGGCACGGGCCGTCGGGCGGTGACAAGCCCGAGCCTGCTCATCTCCCGCCTCCCCGCCTCGGGAACAGCTAGGAGACCTGCCGGCCCCTTTTCCCGCCCGCCCGGGGGCCTCAGCCCAGCCGCCCGCAGCCCGGGAGCCTGACGTGAGCGGCGCGACGGCGGCGCACGCGACCCTGAGCTCGCTGGCGTCCTCGCGCCGCTCCCTGGCGTCGGCGTGCCGGCCCGCAGGACCCTCTCCCTGCAGGCCAGCTCCGGCCCGCGGCGGGCCGCGCCGACCCCTTCCCTCCTCGGGGGTGGGGTGGGGTGCCCGGCCCGCCCCCCAGCTCCGGGCGCGCGCCCGCCCGCCCTCCTCAGCGCGGGTGTGTGCGCGCCGTCCTCCCACCGCGATCCCCCTCCCCATTGTTTCCGGGCGACCGCCACGAGCCCCGGAGCGTAGCCCCTCCCCCGCCCCCCCTCCCCGGGCCCCCACTCCCGGCCCACCCCATCCCCCCCCCCGCCCAGGTTTGACGGGTGCCTGGTGAGGCGGGGAGGTGGGGGGACACACGATGATCCCCACAACTGAAGGGGAGGGCGCCCCCCACCCCCCTGAACCCGGGCCCTGCCAGCCCGCCTCCTCCTCCACCCCTGCGGGGACCCCAGGCCGGGGCGCGTCTCCGGCTCCCCTCCCCCCCCCTCCTCCCGGCGCCGCCGCCACTCTCCCTCAGCCCCCTCCCCTCAGCGGGTCCTCCTCTTTCTCTCTCTCGCTCCCTCCTCCTCCTCCTCCCCCCCTCCCCGTCCCTTCCCCCCCACAATGCAGTTCGCGGCGCGGCGGACATGGCGGTGGAGTCCTGAGCTCGTCGTGTCCTGGCCTCCATCGGCGGCGGCGGCGGCGGCGGCGGCGGCGGGGGCGGCAGCAGCGGCGGCGGCGGCGGCGGGAGGCGGAGGGGGGAAGCCGGAGCCTCTGAGATGAGGAGGCGTCGCGCGCGCCTGTAGCTCGCGGGCCTCGCAGGTACGGAGCTTCGGGCCGCCGCCGCCGCGCTGCGCGGGCTGCCGAGGGGGTGTGCTCGGCCGAGCCTCGGGGGGGGGAGCGCCCCGCTGGTCCCCCCTTCTTCCTCCCCACCCTCCCCGCTTCAGGTGCGGCGCCTCCCGCAGGTGTCGGGGCCGCGGGAGCGCGTCTCCGCCGCCCCCTTGGGGCCTGCCTGGCTCTGCCTTCTCGGGCTGGAACGGGCTCCGAGTGTCCCAGGGGGAAAGCCGAGGCAAGGAGGGAAGGGGAGGCGGCGGCCTGGGCAGCCCGAGGAGGGTTCTGGGGGGGTCCGCCCGGGCCACCGAAACCTGTTGTGGACGGGCGGGCTAGGAGGCTCTGAGTTAACGGGATCGGTCTAGCCTTCTCTTCGATCCCGTGTGGGTCTCTGTAATGTGCGCCTTTTCTTTCACCCTGTATAGATAGATGTCTGTCCGCACATGTAAACACACACACACACACACACACACACACACACACACACATACACACATACACACATCCCAACACACACACGCGCGCGCACACATACACACACACACACCAGTTGGGGTGTTTTTTTTTTTTTTTCCTTCTTTTTTTCTTTTCTTTCTGGGCTCGTCCTTGTAGGGAGAAGGCAGAGGTAGGTTGGTGTGGATTTCGTTTCCTGCTCGCCCGCCGTCTCGGTCGTCGCCCCCCCCCCTCCCCGCCGCCGCCCCCCGCCCTCCAGTCGAATGGTGGTAATGCGCGCTTTTGACGTGGGTAACTGTGAGATTCGTATTTGTAAACAGACTGCACTTCCCCAGTGTGTCGCACGCCTCCGCAAGTGGTTTCTGATCCTTTTGATATCAGGATTACAAAAGAATGAGGTGGTTAGACCTCAAAGAAGCAGCGGGATTTCTAGTCAGTACCTGAATGGGATTAATTACTGTTATTTTAACGTTGGTTAAACATTTTTTTTTAGAAGAATATCAAACTTTAAATCAGACGATTCTTGTACTTTGTGGGAGATCTTAATTTCAGTATAACATGTTTCTTCGTTTTGATACAAAAGTAATTCCTTAAAACATTTGGCATTCTGCGATCTTTTGTAATCTTAGTGTCTAGAAATGCAATTTGAATTGTGTATTGTTGGCATGCATTTAGTAATTAGCTCGCTTAGGTCATATAACCTTTCATATCTGTAGATTTACCTCGCTCCCTTCGCGTCCTTGTAGCAGGAACATGTTTAAAACACTTGGTGAAACAGCATACCTTGTTCGTTTTAAAAGGAATAACTACTAGCTAATAAAATTGGATAATCCCAAATGGATCTGATAATTTAGAGAAAATGCCATTCCCAATTGTTGAATTGTGGGAAGGTTTAAAAAAATGTGTTGTCTGTATGCATTAACATTTTCTTTACTCAGAGCCCATGTGTATCCCCTTAGAAATATAGTGCACACTGCATCTTACTACTTAGTCACAACTTGTAAAACAATATCAAATATTGTTTTATATAGCTTTACTTAAGACAACTCACTAGAGTACAGTGTGCCCTGTGATGCCTTTATAAGCATTATACAGAGGATTTAAAAACCATATATATTGGGGAAGATAAGTTTAAGTGTTTCTTGTTTTAAAAAATTAATATAAACAAAAGAAAGTTACCCCAAACTCTTAGATAAAATGTTCTTTTTGCATAGTTTCATTTGGCTAGTGTAGAAAATGAAAAAAAAAAGCAAGGCTTCCTTAAAAGAATCTAAAAGTGGAAGTGAAAGTGAACGACATTTCATGTTTTAAATATTGTGAACATGTAACCACAAAGAAAGTCAACAGGTATTATCAGAAACATAAACATGCTTCAGATTGTAAACTCTAATCCCTAGAATTACATCTGATTTTGTTAATTTAGTTAGAATAGTACTTTGCCTTTTAAATTTAGGCTTTAAAATGAAATTTTATGACTGCAATTATAAATATTCCTATTTTATAAGACAGTGCTTAATGATTTTTTTTTTTTTGTTTTTGTTTTTTTTTGTTTTTCAAGACAGGGTTTCTCTGTGTAGCTTTGTGCCTTTCCTGGATCTCATACTGTAGACCGGGCTGACTTTGAACTCACAAAGATCCGCCTGTCTCTGCCTCCCGAGTGCTGGGATTAAAGGCATGTACCACCACTGCCCGGCCATTTAAAGATGATTTTTATTTACTCTGATAGTTCATTTTAGTAAAGGTAACTAGAGAACTTTGTTTTTTTAACCTCAAAATTAACCTTGACATACATAAGTGTTGATTATATTGTGTTCTTTATAGAGTCAAGTAAGGATCTGTGGATAGAAAAAAGTGTTTGCTTTTATTGACTAGGAAAAGATTTGGTTTCAGGGAAACAAAACATTCAAGACTTAATCTGTAAACATTGATGCTAATAAATTTTGTTATCACCATTTTTAGCTGACTTAATTCCAGTGCTTGGAGGCAGAGGCAGGTGGATCTCTGTGGGTTTGAGAGCATCCTGGTTTACATAGTGAGTTCCAGGCTAGCCAGGGAGGCATAGTGAGATTCAATTTAAAAGACAAACAAACAAACAAAAATTCCAAGTCACAGAAACCCACAAACAAACAAACAAATGGATATTTGGATGTAACAGAATTAAGTTAGATGTGTTCTTTTCCAGATAAAATTGCAAATGTTTGATTAATAAAACGTTAAGAAAATTGGTGTCATCTGTAGGTAGAAGTATGTTTTTTAAAAACAAAAACTAGAATTCAGGATCTAGCTTAGTGGTAGAGCACTTGTCAAGTATGTATGAAGTCCTATGTTAATCTCCAGCATAACACCCAAACTACACAGAAAGACCAGACAGTTTTGTGAAGACCTAAAGCACGTAACGCAAGGGGCACTGTAGTTTATAGTTCCCAGTAGGATATGTGGATTAAAAAAAGACAAAACAGTAATGTAGAGGACTTAGGAAAGCTTACATACTTCTAAATTAATTGTTTTAGGTCTAGAATCCTAGGGAAGTTTAAAAACCAGCATGTCCCAAGTGCTTCTTCAATCCTAAAAAAAAAAAAAAAAAAAAAAAAAAATTAACAATTTAAACTTTTTCATTGAATTAATAGTTTCAACATTATATTCATATAAAAATTTCTTATTGTATGTCAATCTGTGTATTGAAGGAGAGGAAAACATTTATCAGACTGCTTATTTTCTTTCTAGGCACTGTACTAAGGCTTTATGTATTTTTTTTTACTTGATTACCTAAAACCTATGAAAACTGTTTATAATGAGGAATCTGACTCACAGAAGTTATTTGCTGAAGAACATGGAGTAACAAATTTCAAAGCAGATCTCTATTCCATATATATCATATATATGTGATAGGTCATTTGCTTATCAGATCTAGTGAATATTTTTTCAGTTTTATAAAAGAGAAAACCGCGTAAGGTTGGTATTTATTTGTTCAGTCATTTACTTTAACAAACATTTCCATTTGTGCTCTATACTAAGACAAGTTTTGAAAAAAACTTTAAATCTTTAATTGAGATCACCATGTGAGGCAATGTTTTGAGCTGTGATTAGAAATGTTTTGTGACTTCTACTCCAGTGTTTTTTTTTCCCACTTGGCTTCCTTACTAATAGAGTCAGTCTATGACCTGTAAGGAAGTTTTTCATTCTTTTGACTTGGATAACTTACAATTTTCTAGTTTAGCATTAGAAAGCAGGAGGTTAGGGCGTTGGAAACTGTGAGTTAGTTGCAAGAGGAAAACTATGCAAGCTTAGTGTTCACCTGTAAATATGAGTAGAGACTAACTCTGTACAAAGCATCTTGTACTTAAAAAAGTTTAGGGAAGGCTGGTGGGATGGCTCAGTGGGTAAAGGTGTTTACTGCCAATTCTGATAACCTGAGTATGATCCCTGGGATACATGTGATACAGGAGAGAATCAAGTCCTGAAAGTTGTCCTCTGCGCTCCATTCTTGTGCTGTGGCACATGCATGTATACACACACACACACACACACACACACACACACACACACACACACGTAATTTTAAGAAACCAGGGAGAAGTTAGTGTAAAACATAGGTAAGAATCTGGGTTTAGTCCCTTCATTAAAGGAAAACACAAATGATATTTTCTATTATTAATTATACAAGTCTCATAATTTTAAATTGATACTTGATATATAGAGAAAGAGAGTTCATAGTACTTTGTACATGTTACTATTTCAGTATCTTAGAAAATTAACTCAGTCCTCACAACCCATCTTTTATATTACTCTCATTTACAGGTGAGGAAAGGAGATATAGAAGAGTTAAGTTCAAAATCTCACATCTAGTTTGCAGCAGAGTTGGGATTTGATCTGAGACTGTCCTAGAGCCAGAGTGCCTCACCAGTACGCCATGTTATGAATGTCACATGTAGTGTGTAAAGTGTATTTTGTATAGTCACAAGGTGTCAAAAATATTTTGTAAGAACAGAAAGTATAAATTATACAGAATAAATAAACCTAATTGAATTTTGTTAGTCACTGTAATTTAAATGATTTTGATTATTCAAATCAGCTGCTCATTAACTATTAAGTGCAAGTCATGTGTAGATTTTTAGAGTACTCAATGGTAATCAAACTATGGACACACACACACAAAAAGGATTTCTTTGTTTTCTTTCTTTCTTTCCTTCCTTCCTTCCTTCCTTCCTTCCTTCCTTCCTTCCTTCCTTCCTTCCTTCTTTCTTTCTTCTTTCTTTCTTTCTTTTTTAAAGACGGGATCTCACTGTGTAGCCCAGCCTCAGACTCAGATCCACCTGTCTCTGCCTCCAGAGTGCTGGAATTAAAGGCGTGTACTATCATACTCAGCTGGTTTATTTTATTTTTAACTTACATGCATCTGTGTAGGTATGTGCACAGAAATGTGGTACCTGAGGATGCCACAAGAGGGCTTCAGATTCCCTGGACCTCAAGTTACAAGCAGTTAAAGCTACTTGGCATAGACGCTGGGAACTGAGCTATCACTTCAGCCCACATTTTTTTTTTCAATAGCTTGCATTTTAAAAATTTATATAGCCTCCATGCCTGGCTAGCTTTCAGTTTTTTAAAGAATTTCTCTTTGTGGATGTGTGTATGTCGTATAGGTTAGAGGACAATTTGTGGAAATCAGTTCTTGCCTTCCACTATGTGGGTTCTAGGGATTGAAGTCAGGTTGTCAGGCTTGGTGGCAAGCACCTTGACCTGCTGAGCCATCATCCTGTTCCTATGGACACATCTTGTGAAGAGTCTTAGAGTCAAACTGTTCTAAAAAGTAATTTATGTATTTATTGTGTCTATCTGCTATAATGCATGTGTGGAGGTCAGAGGACAACTTGTGGGAGTTGGTGGTCTACTTCCATTGTGTGGGCTCAAGGGGCTGAACTGAGGCCTTTGGCTGGGCAGCAAACACCTTGACCATTTAAGTCATCTCGCCTACCCTCAAAACTGATTTTGTAATAATATTGATACAGTATCTTTTCCTCCCTTTTTCTACTGTACGTGATATGTGAAATTCTATGCTCTGATGGCTAACAGAATGTGTCCCCCCTTCTTGATATATTTATAGTACATTTATATAGTACATATATATAGTACATATATATAACATTTACCTTTTAAAAACCCAATTCAACCGGGTGATGGTGGTGCAAATCTTTAATCCCAGCTCTCGGGAGGCAAAGGCAGGTGGATCTCTGAGTTCGAGGCCAACCTGGTCACCAGAGGGTGTTCCACAACAGCCAGGGCTACACAGACAAACCCTGTCTTGAGAAAAAAACAAATAAATGAGTAAATATCCAATTCGTGGGATTGAAGAGATGGCTCAGTGAATAAGAGAGTTTGCTGTTCTGGGGGACTCAAGTTCAGTTCCAATCACCCATATCAGTGGGCTCACAACCACCTGTAATTCCAGGTCCGTGGGATCAGTGCCCTCTTCTGGCCCCCTCTAGTACTGCACTCATGTGTCATGTGTATACACACACCTCTAGTATTGCACTCCTGTCATGTGTACACACACACACATACACACACACACACACACACACACACACACACACAAAACAAAGCAAACCCCAAAACACTACAGGTTAATGATATACACAATTTAGTATAGTCATAAGGTTGTATAACCATTGCAAGCATTTTTTTCCCTAATATTTTCATTATCCCAGAAAGAAACTCTACTCATTAACAGTTCTCATTTCTGCCTCTTACTCCTTTGTCGACCACTAAACTTTCTCTGGAGATTTGCCTGTTGTGGACATTTTATATAACTACAGTCACATTGTATATGTCTGTTCTCTTCCACCAAGCTTAATGTTTTTAAGGTTTGCCCATACAGTATTATGTAGGCGGCTCCTTCATCCCTCTTTATTCAGAAATAGTATTTCAGTCTATGAAGGCATCAAATTGTATTTTATCTATTCATCATTTGATGGACCTTTGCGTGGTTTCCAGGGTTTTTTGTTGTTGTTGTTACTGTTGTTTTAAAATCAATGTAGGCTTGGTTTCTCTTGCCTGTATGTTTAAGAATGAAGTTTCTGAAAGTTTTGATATATTTGTTTTGATATATTTAAATTTTGATATATTTATAGAACTGCTGGTTTTCCAAATTGGTTAGACTTACATTAAGTTGAGTGGAGCAATGTGTGTGGAGTTTTAGATTCTCCACATCCTTATTGTCACTTGATATTGTGCTTGCTCACGCCTTCCTCCCTCCCTCCCTCCCTTCCTCCCTCCCTTCCTCCCTCTCCCTCCATTCCCTCTTTCCTTCCTTGGCTTTTGGAGTAAGAGTTTATCTCGTAGACCTAGCTGTCCTAGAACTTGCTTTGTAGACCAGGCTGGCCACTAACTCATAGAGATCTGCTTGCCTCTCCCTCCAGTGCTGGGATTAAAGGTGAGTGTGGCCACACCCACTATAGACTTACATTTTAAAAGATATATTTTATTATTTGTATATGTATGTTTGTGTGTTTGTGTGCCTGTCTATCCAGAAAAGAGCGTTGGATCCCCTGTAGTTGGAGTTGGCATTTCCATACATGGGTAATGGGAACTGAATTTAGATCCTCTGAAAGAAATGCAAGTGCTCTTAGCAGCTAAGCCATATCTCTCTGCAGCCCGTTATAGACTTTATAGTGGCATGTAGGAGCCTGTGGAGGCCAGAAGGACACATTGGATTCCCTGAAGCTAGAGCTACTATGTGGGTTCTGGGAACTTGACCTGGGTCCTTTGTAAGAACAGCAAGGGTCTCATTAAATCCAGCCTCTGTATGGTAAACTTTTTTTTAAAAGATATGTGATTTTTCAGCCTTTTTTTTTCTTTTAAAAAATTGGGGTAAACCAACTGTACAGCTTAAAAAATTTTAAGATGGTAATAAAACAGTCATAAAATTTGAGTTCTTTGTAAAATTACTTTTTAAAAAAAATACGGGATCTCATGTAGCCCTGGCTGGCTCAGACATACTGTATAGTTGAGGATGACCTGAGTTTAAGTTAATAGTTTATGGTATTCTGTTAGTGAAGTTAATTCTGACAGGGATAAATTCTGTATTTAGTCATCAATAGTATGGTACCATCATTACCATGTCTATCTTTAGAATATTTTTCATTCTATAAAATGGGAAGTTCTATGCTCATTAGAAAATTACTTCAGCTGGGTGGTGGTGGCCTACAACTTTAATCCCAGCACTTAGGAGGCAGAGGCAGGTGGATCTCTGAGTTTGAGGCCAGCCTCCTCTACAGATTTAGTTCCAGGACAGCCAAGGCTACTCAGAGAAACCCTGTCTTGAAAAAATCCACTCCCCAAAACAAGAAAATTACTTCATTTTTTCTCCTTCTTTTACCCCTGATAAGCACCATTTTATGTTCTTTTTTTTTTTTTTTAAACTACTTCATAGGAGTGGAATCATAAAGTATATGTGTGTTTGTGACTGGCTTATTTTCCTTAGCACAAAGTGGTTAAAGTTAATCCACATTATAGGATATTACAGAGTTTCCTTGTTTTTACATTGGTTTAGTGTTGTATATGTGTATGGGTCCTGTGCATGCCTGGTATGTAGAGGTCAGAGGATGCCTTGCAGGAGTCTCTTCTCTCCTCCTACCATGTGGGTCCTAAGGATTGAACTCAAGATCATCATCAGCTTGGAGCAAGGACCTTTACCTGCTGCATTGTCTCACTTGCCTCAGCCTTTGTTTTTCAGACTGAATTACATACCATTACACAGGCATTACACATTTTCCTTTCCCTGTTTCTTTCCCTCCTTGTTTCCCTCCCTCCCTGTCTCCCCGTCTCCCTCCCTCCCTTCCTTTCTTTCCTTTTATTTTTCAAGACAGAGTTTCTCTGTGTAGTCCTGGCTGCCCTGGAACTTGCTCTGAAGACTAAGCTGGCCTTGATCTCACAGAGACCCTCCTGCCTCTGCCTCCTCAGTGCTGTGATTAAAGGTGTGGGCCACCACTGCTCATGTTTTCCTTTCAATTCACTTGTGTTGCTTTCATGTTTTAGCTTTTATGAATAATGCAACATGGGAGTACAGATGTATCTTCTAGAGACCTTTCTTTGCTGGTTCTTTTGAGTATATACCCAAAAGTGAAATTGCTAGATTTGTATAGTGTTAGTCATTTCTCTGTATTGGAACAAATACATGAGATAATTAATTTAGAAGAAGGAATATTTTAGTTCACAGTTTTAGAGTTTCAGTTCTTGATCTGTTGCTTCTGAGCCTATGGGGAGACAGCATACTGTATCAACAATATGCTGTAAAACTTCATAGTAAGAGAAGGAAGGTGCTGGTATCTTACCTTTTCTTTAAGAACCATATCATCAGCCGGGCTGTGGTGGCACACGCCTTTATTCCCAGCACTGCTCCGTTAGCCACGTGAGGTGAAAATAACCTCGGTCAATTGTTCAAAATCTCAAGGTCAGGCTTTGGCTTTGCCACTCTTTCACTCCTGATGGTGGGCAGGCTTCCCTTTTCTACCTATAAAAATGAGAAACTGACCAGGCGGTGGTGACACACGCCTTTAATCCCAGCACTCAGGAGGCAGAGCCAGGCGGATCTCTGTGAGTCTGAGGCCAGCCTGGTCTACAGAGCGAGATTCAGGACAGGCAGTAAAACCACACAGAGAAACCTTGTCTCGAACAACCACAAAAAAATAAAAAAAAATAAAACAAACAAAAAAAACCCACCAAAAACCAAAAAACAAGCATGTCTTCACTGATAGAAGACTTCTCATTAGGTTCTGCCTGTTAAAATTGTTTCTACTACTCTCAATAATATTTAGGTAGGAAGTAACACTACTTTAACATACAGGCCTTTAGAGGAAGTTTCAACTGTAGCATTGTGTTCCAGGGTTAGAAAGATTTATATCCTCCAGGCATGGTGGCACACGCCTTTAATACTAGCATTTGGGAGGCAGAGGCAGGTGGATCTCTGAATTTGAGGCTAGCCTGGTCTACAGTGCAAGTTCCAGGACAGCCAGGGCTACAGAGAGAAACCTTGCCTTGAAAAATAAAACAAACAAGAAAGGCTTATATCCATCTCAAAATGCCAAATATCTTTTTTCTCAAATCCCTAGTCCTAAATATCCCATCATTAAAAATCCAAGTCTGAGGAACTGGAGAGATGGCTCAGCAGTTAAAAGCATTTGCTTTTCTTGCAGAGGACCTGGGTTCAGTTGCCAGCACCAACATGGTGACTCAGTGTGGTCTGGAACTTCAGTTCCAGAGCACCTGATGTCTTCTTCTGTCTTCCTGTGGTACCAGGCATGCATGTGGTGCACATACATATATATAGGCAAACACTCATAGATATAAAAATAAGAAATATATCTAAGAATTTTTGTTGTTTTCCAATACAGGGTTTCTTTGTGTGGCCCTGGCTGTCTTGAAAGTCTCTGTAGACCAGGCTGGCCTCGAACTCAGTGATCCACGTGCCCGTTTCCAAGTGCTAGAAATAAAAGCATGTGCCACCACTGCTCAGCAAGAAAAACTATTTTTGAAAACATCCAATTTCAGGTCTGATGATGTAACTCAGTGGTAGGATACTTGCTTAACTTGTTCAAGGTGCAGGATTTGCCACCCCCCCCCCCAGCATTACAGAAAAGAAAAAGTCCAAAATCTTTGAGATTCAAGGCAAAATAAGTTACAAACTTCCTAGATACAGTGGCACAGGTTAAATATCCCCATTCCAAAAGGGTAGAGAAGGAAAATAGCAAGGAGGGTTGAGGACCAAAGCAAGACTAAAACTTGTAGGGTAAACAACAAATCCTGATGTGTGGCACCCTAGGCATTGTGAAGGGTTTCAAGGATTGGGCCATCCATTCCTGCCTACAGCCTTGTAGTCCACATGGCAGCTTTCTTGGGTTGGCTCTCAGTACTGTCTGTAGCTTCCCTTGGCAGGCAGTTTATGTGTCTTGGCATCTCTTAACTTTTTTGGGTTTCCATTGCAGCTTTAGTTTTCACAAACAGCTCCATGGTTGTCCTGTCAGGTGCTGCTTACAGTGACTCTGAGCCTGCCATACATTGCCTGGGCTTTTACACTTTCCTTTGAAATCTCAGTGGCAGCCTCCATAATCCCAAAAACTTGCAAAAGACTCTGTTATTGAAAGCCTGTTTCCTAGCTGGTGGTGAGAGGTGGTTGGATCATGAGGGACCTAGTTTCATCATTGGGTTAATTCATTGTTGAGTGAATACTAAATGGGTAGTTGGGAGATGGGGCATGATTAGGAAGTATGTCATTTGGAACACGTCTTTTAAAGGGGTGTCTTGCCTTAGTTTCCTTCTGCCCTTTTCTGCTTGGCACCTCAGTTCTACAACATCCTTTCCTGTGTGATACTATGCTTTATCTCAGCCTACAGTAATAGAATCAAAATGACTATAGAACGAAATTTCTGAAGCTGTCAAAATAAATCTATTCCCTTTAAACCATTTCCTATGGAAGTTTGACAGATTCTAATCTATTTAGCAATTGTACCTTTCATGGCTTCACCTTTAACCCCTCCCCTTTTTTCCCCCCAAACTCACGTTCCCCAAATCATTCTGCTCTGTTTCTCTTTGTTCTCAATTCTCACTGTAAATTTCAGCTAAAAACATGGGCCACTGTCTTTGAGTGCTTTGCTACCTAAAAATTTCTGTCTAGGTAAACTTAATCTGTCATCTTTAAGAGAACTTGAATAAAAGCCAGCCATCTTCTTTGCCACTGTTTAACAAGGGTAGCCTGTAATTCAATTGTCAGCATAGTACCTTCCATTTGAAACCTCGTCAGCATAGCTTTTACTGGCCCATATTCCTGTCAGCATTCTAGTCTTGAACCCCCATTAAAATGGCCTGTGAATTATTGGCTCCTTTCAACATTCCTGGTTTATCTAGCTTTCCTTCAAACTTCCCCAAACTCCTCCTGCAAACCAGTTGCAAAGACTGACATTATTTCAAGTAGAGCAGCAAATCAGGGTCTCAGGTAACATAGGCTGTCCTCAGATTTGCACTGTTGTTGAGGCTGGCCTTAAATGTCTCATCCTCCTGCCTCCACCTCCCAAGCTAAAACTAAACAAAAACAAACTAAAACAAAAACAAATGAACAAAAAACCCAAATAACCAAACCAAAACCCAAGAAAATCAACTTACAAAGTGAAAAAGTTTATTTTGGTGCACAGTTTTGGAGGTTTCATTCTTACTGACTGACCTTGTTGCTTTTGGGTATCTAGTAAGGTTATCATATTATGGACAGGGTTTCTCTCTGAAACAACCCTGGCTGTCTTGAAACTCACTCTGTAGACCAGACTGGCCTAGAGTTCACAGAGATCCACTTACCTCTGCCTCCTGAGTGCTGGCTTTAAAGACATGTGCCAAGAAATTAAGTCTCATTGGTTCCCCTTTAGTAAGGGCATGCTTCTAAAGATTAATATTTTAAATTTAATTTTAGAATTGTAAGTTTGTATTTGTAAACTGTAAAATTGTGTTTATTTACTCTGTGTGTGTCTGTCTGTCTGTGTGTGTCTGTGTGTGTCTCAGGACGGACAGCCTTCAGGAGTTCTTTTCTTGTTCTACCATGTGGGATCTGGTGGTCAAACTTAGGTCTTTAGGCTTGGTGGCTAGTGTCTTTAACCACTGAGCCATCCCACTAAACCTAGTCCATGACTTGACTTTCTACTAGGCCCTATGTTTATAAGTTGCTACCACTTCAGTTATTGAGGACTAAGCAGGGGCCTTTTGTGAAAAATAAGATCCAAATTATGTAGCATAGGTTATTCTGGTTTTAAAATATTGAGGAGCCTTTATAAAACCACAATGACTTTATGATTTGTGCATTCCCACCAACAGTTCACAAATGTTACACTATATTAAATTTTGTTTTTTGTTTGTTTGTTTTTCAAGACAGGGTTTCTCTGTGTAGTTTTGCGCCTCTCCTGGAACTCACTTGGTAGCCTCGAACTCACAGAGATCTGCCTGGCTCTGCCTCCCGAGTGCTGGGATTAAAGGCATGTGCCACCACCACCCGGCAAATTTTGTTTTTTTTTTTGACCGCAGTTCCTAGTTCAAAACTCTTTCCCGAAGGCAGGCTTGACTGGCCATAAGCCCCTGGGATCTGCCTTTTCCTCTCCATTTGCCACTGCTAGGGTTACAGATGTGCACACTGGGCTGGGCTTTATGTAAAGGTGGTTGGGACCTGAAGTCAGGTTTTCATGCTTTTGCAGCATATTTATTCATTTAGCTATCTCTTCGGGCCACTTTTTTGTTTGTTTTGGAGGCAGGATTTCTCAGTGTAGCCCTGGCTATCCTGGAACTCATTCTGTAGACCAGGCTGGCTTCGAACGCACAGAGATCCACCTGCCTCTACATCCCGAGTGTTGGGATTAAGGTTATGCCCCATCATGGCCTCGTCTCCTCAGGCCACTTTATCTATATCTCTTAACCTCACTTATTATGAATACAGTGTTCTGCCTGCATGTATCCCTGCAGACCAGAAGAGGGCACCAGATCTCATTACAGATGGTTGTGAGCCACCATGTGGTTGCTGGGAATTGAACTAAGGTCTTCTAGAAGAACAGCCAGTGTTCTTAACTTCTGAGCCATCTCTTCAGCTCTTGTCTTTTATGAATGTCCACAAATAGTATCTTACATTTTAGTCCATATTTATATCTGTTGCCTGAAAATGAATGCTATGTAATTTTTTGTGAAAGGGCCTAAATCAAAATGAAAAGATAGAGCCTCTTGTTTAAAAAGTAGGAATAAATACCTTTGAAGCTGGATAGTTTGTTTTGGGACCCACTGAGTTTAACCACTTTGTGTGAGCATGGATTTGTAGCTATCCATTGGAGCTCAGCAGTGGGCACACAACTGGAGAGGATTATTCCTCCTCCCAGAATTGTCTCAGTAGCCTGTAGTTCAGTAGTAGAGGATCAGCCCCAGCAGGCTTCTTACCCTTCTGTGGCTGATTATTGACAGAGCCATATGTCATCAGTTTAACTCAATATGACTAAGAAAAAATAGTAGCATTCCTTGGTCATTCTTGTTCCTCCTCTCCCCCACTCACCGAAACAGGAGTACTTATTTTTTTCAATCTATCCATTGTGGATGGAATGTCTATATTCTGCTGTTGGGTAATATTTTCTGGAAACATCTGTTAGGTCTAATTGATATTTAGTGTTGTTCAAGTCCTCTGTTTCCTTATTCTCTTGACCAGCCTATCCACTATTAACAAGTGGCATATC
This sequence comes from Peromyscus maniculatus bairdii, assembly GCF_049852395.1. Classification (NCBI taxonomy): domain Eukaryota; kingdom Metazoa; phylum Chordata; class Mammalia; order Rodentia; family Cricetidae; genus Peromyscus; species Peromyscus maniculatus. Next base: position 129,240,474 of record NC_134853.1, read on the forward strand.
GAGGTTTCCAAATATCACTATAGAACTGTCTTTTCTATTTTCTGTTCTGCTTACTTTTGCTTTATTAGAGGCTCATTTATTAGATGTGTGTGTTTTAATTGTTGCACATCTTACCTTAGATCAGTATATTATGTCCTGTTAGTAACCTTTTTGATTTGGTGTATTTTATTTGATACTATAACCACTCCAGTTTTCTTTTGGTTACTGTTGGCACCTATTTCCATTTCTCTGTTTTACTTTTTTTGTTTTTTGAGACAGGGTTTCTCTGTGTAGCTTTGGAGCCTTCCCTGGAACTCACTCTGTAGCCCAGGTTAGCCTCAAACTCATGGTGACCCACCTGCCTCTGCCTCTGCCTCTGGAGTGCTGGGATTAAAGGTGTGAGCCACCACTGCCCAGCCTGTTTTACTTTTTTATATCCAAAGTGAAGCTTAGGGGTTGATGATGGGTCATATAGCCTTTTAGTTGATTTATCAATCTCTCCGTTTAACTAGAAAGTTTATTTACATTTTGAGTAATTAGTAGTCAGGGAGGATTAATGTATGACATTTAGCTGTTTCTTTTCTGTATGTCTTGTGCATACTAGGCACAATTTTTTACTGTTGAGTTATATCCCCAGTTTTAGTTGATTATTTATGAAGGTTGGTTGGTTGTTTTGTTTTCCCTTTTTTGAGACAGGGTCTCACTTTGTAGTCCTGCTGTCCTGGAACTTACTATGTAGATAGACCAGGCTGTTGTGGAACTCAGAGAGCTGCCTGCCTCTGGAGTGTTAGGATTAAAGGTATGAGTCACCATGCCTGGTCATGCTTTTTTGTTTGTTTGTTTGTTTTTATTTAATATTTTCATTCATTTTGCTTCTTTTTCAGTAATTACCTTGGCAATAATAATAATTAACACTCTTAAATTTATTATAAACTAGTTTGTATAATGTCAGCACAGTTTCATTTGTGTATGAACACCACACTTCTATACCTATTTCCTTCAAGTGTTTTATAGTGATAGGGACGTGATGTGTCTTTAAGCAGTTTTCTTGTTTCATAAACATCTGAGTATGCTTACATAAACCAAGGTGTCTGCTGCCACTAGTTTATATTTAGTCTTTTAAAAATTCTTCCACCGTTTCATATTTTTATAATGACGCTTAGTTGTTTTCACCCCTCCATACCCTTTGATTTCCCATACTTTTGCTGAAACTCTCCTCAACAAGTACCAGTCCCACTTTCATGACTTTTTGTGAGTAACCCACTTGTTTGTTTGTTTGTTTGTTTGTTTTTCGAGACAGGGCTTCTCTGCGTAGCTTTGCGCCTTTCCTGGAGCTCACTTGGTAGCCCAGGCTGGCCTCGAACTCACAGAGATCTGCCTGCCTCTGCCTCCAGAGTGCTGGGATTAAAGGCGTGCGCCACCACCGCCCGGCGAGTAACCCACTTGTATTTGTTTGTTTCTGCTCTTTTGGAGGCCTGCCACCCAGCTCCCAAATAAATCACACGTGGAGGCTTATTTTTAGTTATAAATGATTGGCCTTAGCTTGGCTTGTTTCTAGCCAGCTTTTCTGAACTTTAAATTATCCCATCTATCTTGTCTCTGGGCTTTTATCTTTTGCTATTTCCATATACCTTTCTTTGTTTCTTACTCCATGGCTTGCTGTGTAGCTGGGTGGCTGGCCCCTGATTTCCTGCTTCTCTCACTCCCTGATCTTTTTCCTTTCCCAGATTTCTCCTATATATTCTCTCTGCTGCCAGCCCCGTCTGTCCTTTCTCCTGCCTTGCTATTGTCTGTTCATCTCTTGATTAGACCATCAGGTGTTTTAGACAGGCAAAGTAACACAGCTTCACAGAGTTAAACAAATGCAACATAAACAAAAACAGCACACTTTAAAATAATATTCCCCAACACCCACTGAGTTTAATTAGAGTTGCTTATATGAGCTTGGGTTATTCATATGGGCTTGGGCAGCTTATTAGTGGCTATGCTACTAAAGAAAAAGATTGTTTCCACCACCATCAACCATTAATTTCAGTAGTTCCTCTTGGCTGGTTGAGGCCGCAGAGGTCCTTCCCTATCCATGATGAAATGTTGATATACTCATAGATCATGTTATCTTGAAACTACTGTTATACATGTAGACTGTTGTTGACTTAATGTTACAACTGTATAATATATTGTGTCTATTACCATAGGTTAATAATTATGTTTTGGTGTGTATATATATGTGTGTGCAGGTGCATATTTGAAGCACATAGGAGTATGCTGTTCTATTACTGTCCACCTTATTTCTTTGAGACAGGGTCTCTCACTGAACCTGGAGCTAGGCTGGTAGCTAGCAAGCCACAGCTATCCTGTCTCCACCCTCTACAATGTTGATTGTTACAGGAGTAGTCATCACGCTTGACCTTTTAAAAACATTAAACATTTTTTTATTGTGTATGTTTGTATACATAAAACACGTGTGTGGGGCTCATATGCCATAGAGTATATACAGAGGTCAAAAAGACATTGTGTGGAGTGGATTTTCTCCTTTTACATTTATGTTAGTTTCAGGGATCCAATTGACATCATCAGTGCAGCAGTCACCTTTACCTACTGAGCCATCTCCTTGCTTTTAAAAAAATTAATTTTATTTATATGAATGTTTTGTCTTTGATATGTGTCCATGTTCCATATGTGTGCTTGGTGCCTATGGAGGCCAAAAGAGGGAGCTGGATCCCCTGGGACTGGAGTTATAGTCAGTTGTGCGCTACTATGTGGGTACTGAAATTGAATCTGAGTCTTCTGAAAGAGCAGTCTATGCTTTTAATGGCTGAGCCATCTCTTACATCCTGTTCCCCTCACCTGAGCACCCATGGTGGGGGTGTGCTTTTTAAATTAAGGCTGAGAATTGGGAGTCAGGTTCTCATCTTGGGCAGCAGTTGCTTTTACCCACTGAGCCACCTCCTTTTCCCCAGTGTTTGTCTTTTTAATCATGTAAAAGGAATCAACCCTACAGGTGCAAAACAAAAACAAAAATAATGTCTTTTATATTTACCTATGTAGTTACATCCATTAATATTTTAATTTCTTTTTTAACAAAGATTTTTTTTTTTTCTTTTTTGGTTTTTCGAGACAGGGTTTCTCTGTGTAGCTTTGCGCCTTTCCTGGAGCTCACTTGGTAGCCCAGGCCGGCCTCGAACTCACAGAGATCCGCCTGGCTCTGCCTCCTGAGTGCTGGGACTAAAGGCGTGCGCCACCACCGCCCGGCTAATTTTTGTTTTATGTGTATGAGTACTTGCCTCCATTCTGTATGTGCACCTTGTGCATGCTTGGTGCTTGGGGAGACCAGAGATGGATGATGAGCCCCTGGAGCTGGAATTATAAGTAGTTATGGGCTGCTGTGAGTGCTTGGAACCAGACTGGCTTCCTCTTCTTTTAACTACTGTGCCATCATCTCTAGCCCCTGTTACTGACTTTTTGAACAATTTATAATTTACTTAAGTTTGGACATGTGTGGTAGTATATTCCTATAATCCTAACACTCTGGATGCTGTAGTTAGAAAGATTGGGGGTTTGAGAGATGAATGTGGGCTATATAGTGAGTGATTATGGCCCAAGAACACGGATTTAGGTTTTTTAAAACTATTTTCCAGTGTGGTAACAGCTGAATGAGATCTTTGCATTTATTTAGTTAGTTAGCATGTGCTTATTTAGCAGAACAAAGAAAGTCATAAACCAACACACCTTTTTTTTTTTGTCGGAAACAGCAGATCAGGTGGATTACAGTAAAGCAGGGAACTTGTGCTATAGCCATCAGATGCTCTCTGATGATATTTAGCCTGTTGGTGGTAGCAGTAAGCTTGGGATCTCTGTACATTCTGATAGTCATAAGGCTGTTAGGTCAAACAGAGCTGGGCTATTAAGGGGACTAAAAGTAGTCAGAAATTTGGCTCTCTCAAGTCGTGAACTTCTAATTCAGTTTGTCTTGGAGAATCTTTAACACAGGTGCAACTTTTTTTTTTTTCCTGGAAATTTCAGTTCTTATCAATAGGATGCCATCTACAAATCATTAAAGACTAATAGAATACCACTAGAAAACTTTTTGGTTATTAGATGACGTAAAATAAAACTTTAAAAATATAGCCTATTTTGCTTATTTTCATTTTTTCACATGTATTTTGTGTGTCAATCTTTGTGTGGGGGGGGCATGCATGAGCATGTGGAGGTCAGAGAGTATACCTTCTACTGTGTGAGCACTAGGGCCTGAACTCAAGTCATTGGACTTTGCAGCAAACTCCCTAATCAGCTGTGCCACCTCATTGGCTCCTTATTTTTCTTTGTAAAATAAGACATGCCAGTTTTTGTAAGATTTTAGGAAGAGCCATTTATTTAGGCAACTTAAAAAATTTTATTTTTGTATGTGTGTGGTAGGTGGGTATGTGCATGCGAATATGGGTGCCCACAGGTGCCAGAGCTTTTGGATCCTTTGGCACTGGAATTTTAGGTGATTGTGAGCCAGCTGACTTAGGTTCTGGGAATTGAAGTTTGGTCCTCTTCATGGACAGTACATTCTCTTAATCTCTGAGTCATGTCTCCAGCCCTTGGCAACCTTTTTTTTTTTTTTTTTTAACAGTTGTATAGAACATCAAGAATAGGAAAAGCAAAATGTGTTTATGAAACAAATGCAAAAACATAAAACCCAGGAATAAAAGCATTTTTTTACAATTGTAAATTATTGTAGATTTGCCAGAAAATATTAAAAAAGAAGTTGAAGAGCTGGCGAAATGGTTCAAAGGGTAAACGTACTTGCCATGTAAGCCTAGTGAACTGAGTTTGATCCTTGGAATTCACATACAGAGGAAGAGAAAGGTTTGACTCCATAGAGTTGTCCTCTGACCTCCACCTGCACACCTGCATGGGTGTCCCCCCAACACACAAATACAAATATATTTAAGGAGATTTATTAATTTTTTTTGTGTATGAGTCTTTTGCCTGCGTGTGTGTGTGTATGTGTGTGTGTGTGTGTGTGTGTGTGTGTGTGTGTGTGTGTGTGTGTGATGTGTGTGTGCCATGTGTGTGTGTGTCTGGTGTGCCCAGTGTGCCTAGAGGCCAGGAGTGGGTGATGGATCCTCAGGGATTGGAGTTACAGACAGTTGTGAGCCACCATGTGAGTTCTGGGAATTCATTCTGGGTCTTCTGAAAAGCAGCTTGTTGTTGTTGTTTTTTGTTTTATTTATTTATTTATTTATTTATTTATTTATTTATTTATTTATTTAATTTATTTATTTAATTAATTTATTTATTTCTGAGACAGGGTCTCATGTATCTGTCCAGGAACTCATTCTGGAAGCCAGGCTGGCCTTGATCTCATAGATACATCTGCCTCTGTCCCCCTAGCACTGGGTACAGCTAGTGCTCTTAACAGCTGAGCCCTCTCTCTAGTTCCAGAACCTAATACATTTAAAAACAAAGGTAGGTGTTTTTATTCAGCTGGTGGACAAAGGCTTGAAAGACAGGTGCAAAAATAAAGCATCTTGTGTAACCAATAACTCATTTTTTAGTATGAGTTTTGGCACGTACAAGAGGAAATATGATCACTTAGAATGATGGTGATGATAACGAGGCTTATCTTGAACATGAGTTATGGAGTTGAAGTCTTATAGTGAATGGATGTTCATTTCAATGTAGTATTGGCATATTCTACAGAGCCATAGTATTCCTAACTGTGATATTTTAGGAAGGAGTATAATCTGAATTTATTCTTGTTAAGAGAAGCATGAGGTGTCAGTAAATGAGAAGCAGATCTATTCTAAAACAGTTCCTAACGTAAATTGTTACAAGACATTGGATGTCAAAGATCTCTAGTGAAGAACTTGGAGGTTGTAATTGTGTCTGTCCTTAATTCATGAAAAGATAAAAGAAGAAGAATAATTATGGGTATTGATAGTATAATTGGATCAAGCATTAGTTCTTTGAGAAAGGGCTTTCTTGAGACTTGAACTTAAGCCTCTTTAGTGGACAGTGAATTAATTAATGACATGAGAAGTTTCTTAAAGAAAAACTTGACTTTACAATAAAAATTAAATGACAATAATAGTAGTTTAGACTGAAATCAAAGCAGAACATATAGAGGACTTTTCTTTTTTTTATTTTCTCGAGACAGGGTCTCTCTGTGTAACCACTGTGGCTGTCCTGGAACTCGCTCATGTAGTCCAGACTAGCCTCGAACTCACAGAGATCCACCTGCCTCTGCCTCCCAAGAGCTGGGATTAAAAGCGTGCGCCACTACTGCCCAGTCATATATAGAGAGGACTTTGCTACAAATTAGAAGTCCAGTTCTGGGTGGGTAGGATGCTTTAATGTAAACATACCTACACTAAAGTTTTATTTTTTGTGTACATAGTTTTGCATATATACAGTTGCAAATAAATTGACTCATGTTCTGAGCTTTTTGTTTTAGATAATACTTTTGTGTTTTATGATGAATTCTTATATGAATAGACATGCATGTCCTGGTTTAATAATTTAGTAAGTCCTGATTTAATAATTTAGTAATATTACCTAGTAAAAATCAAAGATAATACATTTTAATTCCCAGTAATTTGCCTTTGTTGATAGAAGGCTCTAGTTTTTATTCATATATTAATCTTTGCCAAGCATATTGAGCAAGGTGAAGGGGTTTTGTTTTTTTTTTTTTTTTAAAAAAACAATTTCTAGCCAGGCGGTGGTGGCCCATGCCTTTAATCCCAGCACTCAGGAGGCAGAGGCAGGAGAATCTCTGTGAGTTCCAGGCCAGCCTGGGCACAGAGCTACATAGAAAAACCCTGTCTTGAAAAACCCAAAACCAAAACAAAACAAAAAACAAAAAACACCCAAGCAAACAATTTCTATATAAAGTATTTCTGATATACAAATACTATAACAGAATGTAACACTTTTTACCATGTATATAGTTTTGTAAATTTAATGTTTCTTCATCAGTGTAATTGTTCCTGTTAATATTTTTTAAAGAGAAAAATGGGCTCTTAATGTTTTTAGTATTTTTTTTTTACTGTCACTTTCTTGGGTTCACAGCAAAACTGAGCAGAAAACAGAGTTCCTACATATTCCTTGTCCTCACATGTTCATAGCCTCCCCTTACCATTAGCACTGGGCACTAGGGCGATAAATTTATTACAACTGATGACTCGACACCAACACTATCATCTCCCAAAGTCCATAGTTTTAAGCAGCTTTTGTACTTGTGGTGTTCATTATTTAGGTTTTAGGAAATCTATAATAACAATTTAAAGGTTATTTACTTGAATTCGTTTATACTTCTTTTTACTTCAGGGATGAGTCTCATGTTTAGAGAATTGAGTAGGTTGTGGTATAAACAGGCGTGTTCAGGATGAAATCATGTGGGTGTAAGACTTTAAATGCTGAGGATTTTATAACTTTCCTTATAGTGCATAGAGATCGAAATTCTGCAGCTCTTCAGTTTTCCATTTCCTTATAATGATGGAGGCATATTATTTCAGGCTTGCTCTTTCTTTCTCTCAATCTGTCTCTCTCCTTCCTTCCTTCCTTCCTTCCTTCCTTCCTTCCTTCCTTCCTTCCTTCCTTCCTTCCTTCCTTCCTTCCTTCCTTCCTTCCTTCCTTCCTTCCTTCCTTCCTTCCTTCCCCCCCCCCCCCTCTTCCTGGAACTTGCTCTGTAAACCAGGCTGGTCTCAAACTCTAAGAGATCCCACCTGCCTCTGCCTCAGGAGTGCTGGGATTAAAAGTGTGTGCCACCATTGCCTGGCCAGGTTTTTTGTGTGTGTATGTGCAAATATTTACTCATTTATTATTGGAAATTCTCATTAAGCAATGGAAAGTAACTTTGTTTTTGTAAAAAGTCCCTTTGTGTGTGTGTGTGTGGGGGGGGGTGTTTTGTTTTTTGGGACAGACTGATTCTTGGGCGGCTTTGAACTAGGTGTGTACCTAGGCTGGCCTGAAGCTCACAGAGATCTGCCTACCTCTGACTTTTGATAAATGAGGATTTAAGCCCTTTCCATATAGCTTTCTGAAAAATGTTTCTTTAGTTTTGAGAACAAATTTTGAATTTTTTAAATTGACTAATGACTAAAAGTGTTTCTGCATTTTAAATAACAAATTTTCGTTTTTATTTTTAAACCCTATAGTTTGCTTGCCTAAACTAGATTTGGAGCAGTTCATATACCTGAGATCTGCCATTTTACAGTATCACAATTGGAAAGAACCAGATTTTCAAATAATGGAAGAGCCCAAGACTTCTAAAAGCGAAAATCATGAACCAAAGAAGAATATTATTTGTGAAGAAAGCAAAGCAGTTAAAATTATAACTAATCAAACCTTGAAGCCTAGAAATGATAAGTCCGTGACCGAAATTGGGACCAGCTCTTTGAATAGAAATAGTAGTAAAAAAACCAAGCAAAATGATATTTGTATAGAAAAAACAGAAGTTAAATCATGTAAAGTAAATGCTGCCAGTGTTCCAGGCCCTAAAGATTTGGGGTTAGTACTTCGAGATCAAAGTCATTGCAAAGTGAAAAAGATACCAAATTCACCCATGAAAGCCCAGAAGGGATGTTCACAGGCAAAAGTAGAAAAAGCACCTAGTTTACAGGCAAAGGTAGAAAAATCACCAAAGTCACCTAATTTACCAGTAAAGGCAGAAAAAATACCCTGTACAACAGCAGCAGCAACAACAGAAAAAGCACTTAATTCACAGAAGAAAGAAGAAAATATACCCACTTCTCAGATGAAATTACCAACGACACCCAGCTCACCTTTAGAACCAGAAAATGCACCTAGTTTACTGTTGAAAGAAAACATGAAACAGACAGAGTCCCAAGAGACTGGGGAAAAACTTGCAAGCTCCTTTGTTTCTGTGGACAAAAGGAATAGTGAAGGTCTACAGGGAGAAAAATCCACCCTGGAAAACTTAGTGCCATCTCAGAAGCAGCAGGCACGGACAGATAATGTTGGTGATTCTGATGATAGTGCTTCAGGAATTGAAGATACATCAGATGATTTGAGTAAGTAGAAATACATATGGTGTTTTCCACAAGTTAACTTTTGGGCAGGATTTTCTTGTTAATGTTCTGTAGGTTATTTCTGGTTTAGCTACATTAATTTCAAAAAGCTGAAAACAAAAAACCTTTATTATTTATTTATTTTGTGGTAAAAGTCTGTGCACATATGAGTTTAGTGGATGTTTGTGAATACACATACTCTTACTTATTTACTAGTAGGGCTCTGTCTTACCCTCATGTATACTGGACAAGGACAAGTGTTCTATCACTGGGCTACACCTTTGGCGTTGGACACTTACTTAGTTTTTTTTAAATGGTCTCAGGCTGGCTTTGAACTATGTAACTCAAACTTGCCTGGAACTCTTGTTTCACAATTTTTAAAATTTTTATTATTATTTTGCTTTGTTTTGTTCTCTATGTAGTCCTGGCTGTCATGGAAACTCATTATGTAGAGTAGGCTTTGAACACAACAGAGATCTACCTGCCTCTACCTCCCAAGTGCTGGGATTAAAGGTGTGCACCACCATCACCTGGCTTTTAAAATTATTTTTAATTATGTGCATGTATGTATGTAGGTGTGTGTAGGGGTATGTGTGATCATGTGTTTGTGTGTTTGTTCAGAGGACAATGGTGTTGGATGTCCTGGAGCTAGACTTACAGATGGTTGTGAATCACTTGATGTGGGTACTGGGATTTGAACCTGGTTTCTCTGGAAGAGCATTATGTGATCTTAACTGCTGAGCCATCTTTCTAACCTTCTCTTTGAACTCTTTTTTTTTTTTAAATAATTTATTCATTTGGATTTTATGTACATTGGTGTTTTGCCCACATGTATGTCTATGTGAGGGTGTTGGATCCTCCAGAACAGGGGTTACAGACAGTTGTGAGCTGCCATGTGGTTGGGAATTGAACCTGGGTCCTTTGGAAGAGCAGCCAGGGCTCTTAACTGCTGAGCCATCTCTCCAGACCCTCACCTTGAACTCTTACTCCTCCTATCTCAGATAGTCTCAGAAGTGCTGGGGTTACATGAACTTACCACTATACCTAGCACCCCAGTCTTTAAAAAATGATTTTGGTAATATATTCTCATTTATTCAATAAATAGGTATATATTGGGTTCCTATTTGTGGTCCAGTCATGTGTTTACAGTTGAAAACCCAAACCAAATCTAACTCCAGATCTCAAGAAAGCTTCCTATTTGATGTTACAGAACTGATTTTCAGTGGCAAAAACTTGAGTTGAGAATGTACATGATTTAATTTTGTTATTTGTCTTTTAGATTGGGTAACTACATTATTAAGTGTGGGCTGATTATGAATGAGATACAGTATTGATTAGAGCAGAAATTTGAGGGCATGATAAAATTGAGGGCATAAAATGAAGTGGCTTTTTAGAAGACATTCAAGAGATCAAAGATAGTTCTATGATAAGGTTTTCTATTTTATTTCTTTTTAAAAATATTTTTGGCTTCAGTGTACCAGATTTTTTGTTAGGAGTTAAAGTGGAAGCAGAGATTGATTAAGATATATACTGTTAACATGTTTACTTGAACTACTACTGTAAAATTTTTGTTCATTGTGCTCTTGAGTTTTATTTGTATATGTGTGTGTACACTCATTCATTCATTCATTCATTCTTTTTTTTTTTTTTTTTTTTTTTGGTTTTTTTTGGTTTTTCAAGACAGGGTTTCTCTGTGTAGCTTTGCGCCTTTCCTGGAACTCACTTGGTAGACCAGGCTGGCCTCGAACTCACAGAGATCCGCCTGCCTCTGCCTCCCGAGTGCTGGGATTAAAGGCGAGTGCCACCACCGCCCGGCGTTCATTCATTCATTTTTAAAGAGAATGTTCTGTGATGCTCAGGAACTTGCTTTGTAGACAAGGCTACCTCTCATCTCCTGAGTGCTGGGATTTTAGGCATGGTCACCACATCCAAGTTTTACTTATTTCTATTTAAAAAAATGTTTTGTCTGGCTGTGGTGGTCATTTTTTTTCAATACCAGCACTAAGGAGAAAGAGGCAGATGGATCACTAAGTTTGAGGCCAGCCTGATTTAAAATAGAGTTCCAGGACAGCCAGAGCTACATAATAAGACCTTGTCTCAAAAATATTTTTTTTTTTTTTTTTTGGTTTTTCGAGACAGGGTTTCTCTGTGTAGCTTTGCGCCTTTCCTGGAGCTCACTTGGTAGCCCAGGCTGGCCTCGAACTCACAGAGATCCGCCTGGCTCTGCCTCCCGAGTGCTGGGATTAAAGGCGTGCGCCACCACCGCCCGGCCTCAAAAATATTTTTTAAATTATATTTTATCTATAGGCATAAGCTACCATGCTTAGCTTTGTTTTACTTTCATTTAATTGTCCAAGTATATGCATGGTAGGATGCACAGCTCTCTCGTCTTTTTTTTTTTTTTTCTTTAATTTTATTTTGTTTAAATTAGTGATTTGTGAGGAGGCAGTCTTATTTTCTGTTGTTTCCATGGCTGGAGAATAAAGTTTACCTTGATATAAAGATAAAAATAAACTGATTGGGGCCGGGAATGTAACTTACCTGGTAGAACAGTTGTCTAGCATACATAAAGCCCTGGATTTGGTCACTAGCAACTCCTCAAAAAGAAAATTAATGTTTTCTTGTCATAGTTTATGAAACATTGGTTAAAATGTTCTGAAATAAGGCTGGCAAGTTGTTTCAGCAGTTAATGGCACTTGCCACTAAGTCTGATGACCTGAATTTGATCCCTGGAACTCCCATGAGGGAGGGAGAGAACTAACTCCCTGAAGTTGTCCTTTGACCTGCACACACTTGCCCCCCCCCATTTCTTTTTCAGAAATCACCACCTTTTCATAGGATACAGGTGATGGTTTATGTCTTAGTCATTGTTCTGTTGCTGTAAAGAGATACCATGACCAAGGTAATTCTTACAAAAGAAAGCATTTAATTGGACCTTGCTTATAGTTTCACAGGTTTAGTACATTGTCATGAAGGGGAGCATGGTGGCACACAGACAGGCATGGTGCTGAAGAAGTAACTTAGAGTTCCACATATGGATCCACAGGCAGCAGAAAAGACAGACTCTGAGCTTAGAATGGGATTTTTGAAACCTCAAAGCCCACCCCCTAGTGACACACTTCCTCCAACAAGGCCACACCTCCTAATCCTTTAAAGTAGTGCCATTCCCTGGTGACCAAGTATTCAAGTCTTTGAGCCTATGGGCACATACTGATCCAAACCACTGCAGTTTAGAAATAGACATTTTTTTTGTTTTTGTTTTTTTTTGGTTTTCCAAGACAGGGTTTCTCTGTGTAGCTTTGCGCCTTTTCCTGGAACTCACTTGGTAGCCCAGGCTGGCCTCGAACTCACAGAGATCTGCCTGCCTCTGCCTCCCGAATGCTGGGATTAAAGGCGTGCGCCACCACTGCCCGGCCGAAATAGACTTTAAAAAAATAAAAAAAGGTTTGTTTATTTGTTTGTTTGTTTATTTATTATACAGTGTTCTGTCTGCACGCCAGAAGAGGGCACCAGATCTCATTACAGATGGTTGTGAGCCACCATGTGATTGCTGGGAATTGAACTCGGGACCTCTGGAAGAGCAGTCAGTGCTCTTATCAGCTGTGCCATCTTTCCAGCCCCTAGAAATAGACTTTTAAAACATTAATAGAATTGTCTTTTTGTATATGGGAGCAAATAGTTGAAGCAAACAGGTGAATGAGCCAAGTGATTATTTGGGGGAGAATGTTCTTGATCTGAGCTTATCAAACTTAATATTCAAGATGAGGATATAGCTCAGTGGTAGAGAATTTTTGTAGCATGAGGGGTGCTCTGGATTCAATCTCAAACACCAGGCCCACCTCCAAAAACAAAAAACAAAACAGAGCTTTACTCTAGATATACAGGTAGCTTACACCTGTAATATCAACATTTGGGAAGATGAGGTAGGAGGATTGTTGTTGAGTTCTATGCCAGCCTAGACAACAGAGTAAGACTCTCCTTTACAATAACAATCATATTGTCCCCTCCTCCCAAAGCCACTAACAAACAAAAGTTAAATTTCAGTATGCATGCAAGTCTCCTGGGAATCATTAGAATGGAGTTTTTTAGGCTCATTCTCAGAGTTTTGATTTAGAATATGTAGGGAGTGGCCTAAGATACTGAACTTCTAACAGGTTTCTGGATGCTGCTGCTGGCATGGGGTTTGGGGTGGGGATGGGGGTGGGTGGGTGGTTAGGACCAATCTTTTGACTATCATACTTGAAGTCAATCATTTAAAGAAAAATGCACATCCATATCACCTTTCATTGTGTTTGCAGTGTAATGACTAGGAGTCAGACAATGTCATTCACATGTTTTAGTGGTTAACCACACATTACAGTAAAAACTAGTGTTAGAGTAAGTGGTAGGGTGCTATATGATATGACACTCCTACTTCTGCCCTCATTCATTTTCTTGTTAACTTTTCTCTCTCTCTGTTCTAGTTATGTAGTTTTCTTGCCTTTTCTCTAAAGGCAAAGGGCCACCTAAGGAAGGACCTTTGCATTTGCTTTTCCCTCTATGAATACTTGTCCCCTAGATAACCATATAGCTGGCTCTTCTAACCTTTTTTTTTCCCAAAAACTCATTCTTTTTTTTTTTTAAAAGATTTATTTATTATGTATACAGTGCGGAACACCAGGAGAGGGCACAAGATCTCATTACAGATGGTTGTGAGCCACCATGTGATTGCTGGGGATTGAACTCAGGACCTCTGGAAGAGCAACCAGTGATTTTAACCTCTGAGCCATCTTGCCAGCCCCCCTGTTTTTTATTTAAATTTATTATAGTATATGTATGATATGTGTATATATGTGGAGGTGTATCACATGGTATGTATGTAGCAATCAGAGGACAACTTTATGGATTCCCTCTTTCTAACTTTAGGTGGGTTTTGAGGATGGAACTCATGTTGCTAGGCATGCATGGCAAGTACTTGATCCTCACTGATCCTTCCTTTTCTTTCTTCTTCTTTTTTTTTTTTCCAAGACAGGTTTTCTCTGTATAACAGCCCTGGCTGTCCTGGAACTCGCTTTATAGACCAGGCTGGCCTTGAACTCACAGAGAGTGCTAGGATTAAAGGCATATATCACCACAAGACCAGAAGTTACCCTTTTTAGTATATTTAGAGTCACACAGATATCACCATTATTTAATTCCTTCTTTTCTTTTTTCTTTTTTTTGGTGGGTGGTGTTTTTTTGAAACAGAGTTTCTCTGTGTATCTCTGGCTGTCCTGAAACTCACTCTGTAGACTAGGCTGGCCTCAAACTCACAGAGATTTGCTTACCTCTGCCTGCCTCCCAAGTGCTGGTATTAAAGACTTACACCACCTTATTTTCAATCATGCCTCCAGGAAACACTGTATATATTGGTATTCATTGTTTATTACCATCTTCTATTCACTGCCAACTATTAATCATATAAACATTCATATACAAGACTTTATATGGATAGGCATTTTCTATACTTCTTGTTTATAAGTGTAGTCACATTTATCAAATTCTTGCAATCTGTGGGGCAGTTTGCCTAGTATTTATTTTAATGTCGATTCTAGAAAATGAAATTATTTATTTATTTAGTGTATGGATGTGTGCCTGCTTGAGTTTTTGTGCACCATGTGCCTGAAGGTACCTGTGGAGTTCAGAGGGTATCAGATCCCTTGGAAATTGAGTAAGCTGGTATGGGTGCTGGTAACCAAACCTGAGTTTTCTGCAAGAGCTGTTAAGTGCTCTTAACCATCGAGCCATTTTTCCACCCCTATTTTATGTTTAGTTTTATATATGTCTGTGTGCATATGAGTGTGGGTACCTAAGGAAGTCAGAGGCCTTTGATCTCTTTAAACTGGCATTATAGGTGGTTGTGAGTTGCCCAGTGTGGGTATTGGGAATTAAAACCTGGTCCTCTGGAAGAGCAGTACATGCCCTGTTTTTGACTTAGGGTCTCACTACGTAGCCTTGGCTCTCTTGGAATTTGCTATGTAGACCTACCTAGCTGTCCTTGAACTTGTAGAGATCCACCTGTTTCTTCCTCTTGAACTCTGTTATTAAATGTGTGCTCCACCAGGCCCTGTCCTATTTCCTTCTTTTAAAAAGTGCTATATAGCCAGGAATTGTGGCAATGCCTTTCTTTGCAGCACTTGAGAGGCAGAGGTAGGTGAATCTCTCAGTTTGAGGCCAGCCTGATCTACAGAGGAGTTCCAGGATAGCTAGGGCTACACAGAGAAACCCTGTCTAGGTTAAAAAAAAAAAAAAAAGTACTATGTAGTCTTTTTCAATTATTGTGATAGAAATGATAATTTTATGGGATTTGCTATTGTTAGTTGATAGTCATGTAGGGGAAGTTATACATTTTTTTTAAAAAGGGGTTGTGTTGTTACATTGTCTTGTTACTGATCTTTTTCATGAACTATAGAAATAAACTAGATTTTGTTTTTCATAGTTCCATAATAAAAGTCACTAAAAATTTCCCAAATATTAAGAGATAATTCCACATACCACATAGTGCATCAGTGTTTGCCTGCCACTTAGCTCTAACTATGCAAGTGCTGATGTTGTACTCAGAGGGCAGAAGCAGGTGGGTCTCTGCATTCAAGCAGCCTGGGGCTAAATAGTGTGAGCTTTCCTTATTCTCTTTTAAAATAAAAATAGTTTTATATGTGTGGGTGTTTTGTCTGCGTGTATGGCTGTGCATCACATGTGTGCCTGGTGCCTGTGGAGGCTGGAAAAAAGGGTGTCAGATCCTTAGGAACTGGAATTACAGGCAGTGTGAGCTGCCATGTGGGTGCTGGAAATTGATCCTGAGACCTCTAGAAGAGCAGCCAGTTTTTGTTTTTTTTTTTAACTGATAAGCCCTCTCTTTAGTCCCAAGAGACCATTTCTTAGGGAAAAACCAAGGTACTTTTCTTACCTAGTAACATTTGAATATTTGTGTTTTTATAGCAGTCTTTAAAAAAAAGATGTATTGCCGGGCGGTGGTGGTGCACGCCTTTAATCCCAGCACTCGGTAGGCAGAGGCAGGTGGATCTCTGTGAGTTCGAGGCCAGCCTGGTCTACAGAGTGAGTTTCAGGAAAGGCACAAAACTACACAGAGAAACCCTGTCTCAAAAAACCAAAAAAAAAAAAAAAAAAAAAAAATTTATTGAGCCTGGTAGTGGCTCAACCAAGCAGATCTCTGAGTTTGAGGCTAGCTAGGTCTACAAAATGAGTTCCAGGACAAGGGGCTAGGTAGAGACATTGTCTCAAAAACAAACAAATACATAAATAAACAAACAGATTTATTGTAATTTTATGTGTATGTATCTTTTGCCTGTGTGTATGTCTGTGCACCATGTATGTGCATTGCCCCCAAAGACTAGCATCCTCTGCAGCTCAAGTTGCAGACTGTTAGTTGCCATGTGGGTGCTTGGGAACTAAACCTGAGTCTACAAGAGTAACAATTCCTCTTAACCACTGAGCTCTCTCCACGCCCCTTCTTATAACATTCTTATTTAAGAGTTTGCTTTTTATTCTAGATAGTCCTATGCCCTTTGGTAGGAAATGTACCACTTCTAAATACAATTTCTTCTTTGTTTAGAAAATTAGAGCTTTAATATTTTAAAACACACATGCATGCATGCAAGCTCTCTCTGTCCCTACCTCCCTGAAAATCAACTAACCAAAGGTGGGATTGACTGTCAGGACTTCTCTATAAATTAAGTATTTGACTTTCGAATATGATTGAGGTATTTTACTGATTGACCATGCACTGTTTAAAATTTTAAAAAATTATTTTGTGTTTATGTGTGTTTGCCTGCGTGTACGTCTGTGTATCTTTTTTTATTTTTTATTTTTGTTTATTTATTTATTTGCCTGATGTGGATGGAGGCGAGAAGGCATTAGATCCCCTTGGGACAGGAGTTACAGATAGTTGTAAACTGTCATGTAGGTGTTGATACTTTTTCTTTTTCTTTTTCCTTTGTGACAGAGTCTTTATCTGTAGCCCTGTCTATACAGACTCACTGTGTAGACCAAGTTGGCCTTGAACTCAGCTCTACCTGTCTCTGCCTACCTATTGCTGAGATTGAAGAGGTATACCATCATGCCCACCTACCACCAATGCACTTAATTGCTAAGCCATCTGTCTCTTCAGTCCCTTAGCACTGCTTTCTAAAAAATGTTACATTTATTCATTTATTGTATGTTTGGGTGTGCACATGGCATTTGTGGAGACCAGAGGACAATTTGTGGGAGTATATTTTCTTTTGCCATATGAATCCTGGGGATTGAACTCAGGTCATCAGGCTTAGTGTCAATTATCCTTACTCGCTAAGTTATCTCATGAGCTCACCATGCATATATCTTATATATATATTTTAACATACTCTAATAACTTGTACAACCAAGTTAATATAAGGAAAGAATTCCCCCATAGTTAAATGTTTTTTAAATTTAAAATTTTTAGTGATAATAACTGATATTTGTTCTTGTTTTGTTTTTTGAGACAAGATTTCTCTGTGTAGCCCTGGCTGTCCTGGAACTCACTCTGTAGACCAGGCTGGCTTTGAACTCAGAGATCTGCCTGTATCTGCCTCCTGAGTGCTGGGATTAAAGGTATGCTCCACCACTGCCAACATGATGATAACTGATTTAATGATTGCTTCTTTTGTAGGTAAAATGAAGAGTGAAGAATCTAATAAAGAAAATTCTTCTGAGATGGACTATTTAGAAAATGCCACTGTGATAGATGAATCCACATTGACACCTGAGCAGAGGCTAGGCTTGAAACAAGCAGAAGAACGCCTAGAAAGAGATCACATCTTTCGACTTGAAAAAGTATGCTACGTTATGTTAGTTATCGAGGGAGGAGTTGTATGCTTTATAACTTTTTCCAGAGTGTAACAGTTCATGTTTCTTTTGGAGACAGGTATTACTATGTAGTCTTAGCTGGCCTAGAACTTACTATGTAGACCAGGCAGGCCACATGAGATCTACCCACCTCTGCCTTCTTAGTGCTAAGATGAAAAGCATGCCACCACACCTGATATAAGTTGACTTTTAGTTATTGTAGGCATTAGCAACCTATGACCGGCCCCCTTCTGTAGTTGGAGTTTTCTCCAGTCCCGCTCAGACCCTCAGCCACTCAGACCCAAATAAATACACAGATGCTTATATTATTTAAACTGTTTGGCCTAGTGGCTCAGGCTTCTTGCTAATTAGTTCTTATTTCTTAAATTAACCCATTCCTATTAATCTATAAGTTGCCACGTGGCTTGTGGCTTCCTGGTATCTTACATCTCACTTGTCATGGTGGTGGATTTTGTCAGCGTCTCCTAACTCAGCCTTCTACCTCCCAGAATTCTCTCTCCTTATCCTGCCTACACTGTACTTCCTGCCTGGCTACTGGCCAATCAGCATTTTATTTATCAACCAAATCAGAGCAACACACATTTACATCATACAGAAAGGCAATTCCAGCACTTCCCCTTTTCATTTTTTCAAAAAGGTTTTGACTTTAACATAGTAAAATTACATATAACAGAACAATTACCAAGCAAGAATTATAGTTACAATATCTAGTTTATTTATACTATCTAATCTATTTGTATTTGGCAAAATTAAGAGATAATTCTATCCTATATTTGTGAGTCTAAGGTTTTATATCTAACTTATTTTTTTATCATAGCTAAAATTATTATAACTATCTAGTTTTCAACTACATCAAAGACCTCAGAAGGATATAATATTACCTGAGAAACAGGAGAAGGACATAAGCAACTTTTGGGAGTCTTGCAAGAGTAGACAGAGATAGCTGGCAGCCTGGACAGTCATCCAAAGTTCCTCTATAAAGTTGGGGATCTGTCTTCAGCCCACAGGCCTAGAGTCTCTCAGTAACTTCTCTCTGTGTCCTGTAGAATGTCTGGCAGTTTCCTCTGTGAAGCAGAAACCTGAAGGACCATTTTGCCAAGCAAAGTTCACTGGTCACCTTCCTATGGGTCCTGCATGTCCAGTCGATGCAATCAGTCCAGGCAAGAACAGTTTCTTGCCCAAATGGCTATTTTATGCCAAGAAGAAGATGAACTCCATATGGAGTATCTTCACTGCCCATCCTCCTCTCTGAAGTAAATTGGTACTGCCAGGAGCACCCTTCCCCTTGTTTTGTTTGAATATGGCAAAATACATATAACCTCCCCCTTTTTTATAAACAGTTACTAGGATACAGCTGTGCTCATTTTCTTAATATAGTCTATGGCTTCTTCCATGCTGTGATGACAGAGTTGACTAGATACCAGAGAGATGACATGGCCTGCATAAAATATTTCTATTTTCTTTCCTTTCCCCTTCCCTTGCCTTTTATTTTTCCTTTCTTATTTCTACACATGTTCCATCTACTAACATTTTATATCATTGATTTCATTTCTCTCTTGGTGACCTCATCAGTAGTGTTCATGGTTTTATTAGATATTAGCTATATATATTTTCAGTTCCTAAATCCAGCTTTTACTACCCTGCCACTTTTGTTACCTCTTTTCTCTATTATTGCAATATGGTAATGATTATGAATGAGTCTTTTCTCTCTTATGCTTAGAAAACAAATGATTCTTTTAAAATGCAGATTAGATCTGTATATGATGGTGAATGCCTTTAATTTTTTTTTTTTTTTCCATTATGGTTTGTGTACATGAGTACAGTACATGTGGGAGGCCAGTAGAGGGAATTGGAGTCCCTGGAGCTGGAGTTACAGGTACTTGTGAGCCATCTGTCTTAGATGCTAGGAACCCATCCCAGGTCCTCTGAAAGAGCAGCTGGCACTCTTAATTACTGAGCCGCTTTCCCAGCCCTGTGTGGTGGTTCATGCCTTTAATCCCATCTCTCAGGAGTTGAAAGTAGTAAAGTCAGGAGTTTATGATCATCCACAGCTACATAATAAGTTGGAGGACAACCTGAGGCACCTGCGACTTTGTATTAAAAAAAAAAAAGCCACCATACTTTTAATCCAAGGAGGCAGGTACAGGAGGATCTCTGAGTTCAAGGCCAGCCTGTTCTGTATAGTGAGTTCTAGACCAGCCAGGACACACAGTGAAACCCTGTCTCAACAAGAACAAAAATATTAGGTGGGAGGTGGGAGCATGTTTTTTTTGTTTTTTGTTTTTTTTTTCTATTTTATTTTTGAAATGGAGTCTTATTTTTATAGCTCTGGCTGGCCTGGAACTCACCATATAGACTGTGCTGGCCTCAGATTCATAGAGGTCTATTGCCTCAGCCTCCCATTCACTAGGATTAAAGGCTTGTGCTTCCATGCCCAATTTAACATAAATATTTTTAGATAGTTAAGCTTTCCCTTACATGTTCTATAGGCTTTCTCTTATACTTAGAGTGAAAACAGGAATCCTTAGGACTTTGTGATCTGGCCCAGTTACTAGTCATACTAGTGTTTTTATAATGTATTAATCAAAAATTTTGTTCTCGTGACAGTACCCAAGAAAAAGGGGAAAAACATATATTTTAGCTTAAAATTTCAGAGGTTACAGTTCTTTATCACAGAGAGGATGTGGTGAAGGAGAGCAGCTCACATTGTAGAAGCCCCCACTCCTCAACCCATTCAGTTTACTTCATCTTTTGGGTGCTTCCCAATAAGTCAAGTTGACAACATTAACAGTCACAAGTTTACTCCTTATGACTTGACATTGAAATATGTCTTGAACTGTACTATGTAGTTTCATAAATATTTTAGTTATATTCTTGGCTCAGGACCTTAGTTTCTTTCTTTGCATGAAGTCTAGTACATGGCTCAGATATCTTAGAAGAGCCAATCCTATACTGCCTTTCAGTCGCTGTATAAAAAGGACTTTAAGTAGTGACCATGTTTTAAAAATAACTCCTCTCTCATCTATATTCCTATTTATTTATATCTTACCTTATTATTAATCTTCATGTACTAGAATGTAAATTCTTATTGACAGGAATTTGTCTTGTTCACTGTTCAACTCCATGAAAAATGTTTCACATACAAGAATTTAAAAAATGCTCAGTAAAGGAATAGTTGTAGTTGGAAATGTAAGAAAAAATTTTAATGGCTTAACTGATCTCAAAGAATTTTCATGTGATCAAAATTAGAATAACTAGATTGTGTGTCATGTATATGCTGTTGCTTCTAGGAAATTATTTAATACTTGAGATTTAAATCCTTTATCAGTAAAATAGAGAACCCTGACAGTTAAAAGTTAGTAAATAGTACTTTGTAAATGTTGAGTTTGTTTTCTGTAATCTGTGGTAGGACTGTTGTTAAATTTGATGCAAGTTTCTTATTTAAAGAACATCATTTATTGAGTTTAGAGAGATGGCTCAGTGTTTAAGAACACTTACTCTCCTTACAAAGGACCTGAGTTTGGTTCCTAGCACCTACATTGTGGCTCACAACTTCCTTTAGCTCTAGTTCTAGAGGATCTTGACCCCCTTTTCTGGGGCCACATGAGGCACACTTAAATACTTATAAGCAAAATGCTCACACACATAAAATACAAATAAATAAAAATATTCCCAGGTGAGAGAACCCTTTTGTCAGGAGTTGCACTGAACATTGAAAATGAATCTGAAACAAAATACTAAGTATTACTGAAGTTTTAATGTAAGGCAATAGAGACAGTGCTTTGAAACCAGCATCTATTGATTCTGTTGATTGTTTTTATTAATTTTTTATTGTAAAAGATTGTTGGCTTTGGATTAGATATGCATGAACTGAAATTCATTATCTCCTGCTCAGTATTATTGAAGCCCTGTGAAGTCCCAAGCTCCATGGTTTTCAAATCTATAAAATGAAAATATTAATCTTCCTGGATTATTAAGAATTAAAATGACAATTTACATATGATGCATCTAGCATAGTGTCTGGTACCTAGCGAGCACTTAGTAATTATTGTTTTATTATTTTGAGAAAACACATATGTAGCTGAAGTTTTCCTGGTTCTGCCTGGCCCATGGCCAGGACAATTCTCTCTCACCTACCAGTCCCGCAGCCAAATAAACACACAGAGATTTATATTACTTATAAACTGTATGGCCATGGCAGACTTCTTGTTATCTAGTTCTTCTATCTTAAATTAACTCATTTCTATTAATCTATACCTTGTTTAGGTACTGGTTACTTACTAAGCACATGAAAAAGTCAGCTGTCTCTTGAGTGTTTAGGTACTGGTCACTTACTAAGCACATGAAAAAGTCAGCTATCTCTTGAGTTTTAGGTACTGGTCACTTACTAAGCACATGAAAAAGTCAGCTGTCTCTTGAGTTTTAGGTACTGGTTACTTACTAAACACATATTCTTCAGTGCTTGTTTGTTTCCTTTGTTGTGGTGTTGGGGTGTTTGACCTGAGCCTAGCACATGGTAGGTATATGTTCTACCACTCAGCTATGTCAGCAGCTCCTCAGGACCTATTTTGGCCTGTTACAGTTAGTCAGATTATTCACTTATATAGTCTGTCATTTATTTGTTTACTGAGAAAGTGTATTTTTAAATTTGTTTCTTCAGCGATCACCAGAATATACCAATTGCCGTTATCTATGCAAACTTTGCTTAATTCACATTGAGAACATCCAAGGAGCACATAAACATATAAAAGAAAAGCGACATAAGAAAAATATTTTGGTAAGTTATCTCTTTTAAAAATCTTGACTCTTTGAACCGTAAAAGTGTATTAGGTAATTTTTAAACTTATAAATCTAATAATGAGGCATGAAGTAACTGAAATGATAGCCTTGAAAAAATGTGATTAACTTCCTTATCTCCAGTGGTTAGAAGGAACCTTCTAGGACCAGTTTGATGATGCTAAGGAAAATTGATTCATAAAATAAAAACTGTCAGGTACAGTTTGTCCATCTTGCAGCAGCAGCAGTGAGCAGGCACGGCTCCATACTGCCACCTACAGTAGCCTGAGTCCCCTTAATCTTTTAAGGGACATCTTGCTCAGGTGAAACTGGATCCTTGGCTTCAACTCAGAAAGAAATTCCAGGACAGTCAGTGTAAAGCAGAGTTGTGATTTATTAAAAGACACTCTGTGCACGCACGTCTCTGTGTGTAGGGGGGTGAACGTGCTTGCACTTGTACCGAGGCCTTGGGAAAACTGGGTGTCTGTCATGCTTTATCAGTCTCTACCCTATTCCTTTGAGATAAAGTCTCTCACTGAAACTGGAGTTATTCCTGCAAGCCAAGAAGTCTTAACATTCTTCCTGTCTCCATTGGTGTGCTCAACTATGCTTAGCTTTTTACATCGGTGTTGGGAGCTGAACTTTCTGAACTTAGGTCTTCATGCTTACCAAGTTTTCTTACCCACTAAGCTATCTTTCTAGCCCCCAAATGTGGTGGTATTCTAATTGTACTGAAATGTGATTTTGATTGTATGTTAATAAATAAAGTTGCCCGGGGGTCAGAGCTATTAGAGCCATAGACAGAGTGTGGCGGTGGTGGCACACGCCTTTAATCCCATAGATCTCTGTGTGTTCAGGGATACAGCCAGCATTGGAAACATGCCTTTAAGACCTAGGGGGCTGTACATTCAGACAGTGACGAGGCAGTCACGTGTTTGGGTTTACAACCAATGAGAAGGCAGAACAAAATACTATAAATAGACGAACAGACAGGAAATAGGTCTCTTTCGGGAAGCTGGGAAGGCGGAAGGGTGAGATTTTAGCTCTGAGCTCTGACCTCTCAGCTTTCTCTTTTACATTGTTTCTGTGTTTCTTATTTAATAAGACGGTTAGTTACATCTACACCCAAAGACATTTTTATTTTGAGAATTCTTTCACGTCTACTATTATTTGTTTTGTGTACATGGGCACACATGCCATAGTACACTTGTGTACTTGCTATTTTAACGTAAAATAGCTATATATGAGAGAAATATTATCTCTGCAGTCTTCACAGCAAACATTTAATGTGCTGGAATTTTGACTTCTCACTAAGACGCTTCAACTAGACTCTGTGATGAGGTACTTTTTCCACCTCCCATATCCCCATCATTTTCCCTGTCTTTCTACCTTAACTCACATACAGGGTATTTATTGTCCGATTGCTAGATGTAGGTAGTGGTGAATAAGGTAGTCATGGTTCCTGTTCTTAGAGTTCCTAATAATTGATGAATAGGGGTTTAAGTACAATAAGTCTTATTAGAGGGAGAAATTTGCTAAGGAAATAAACAAGGATATTTTACTTGGTCTAGAACAGGGAAGTTTCTCTGGAAAGTGACCTTTGAGCTGAACTTTGAAATAGTAGTTTAAAAGGCTAAAAGTGAGTGTGGTACATTAAAACCTCATAAAGAAAGGTTTCTAGACAAGAGTGGACAAGGTGTGTAAAGACGTGAGTGAATCTAGTAAGAGGGAAGGAAAGAACTAGAAAGAAAATGGCATGACATGAAGCTGGAGAAGTACAGAACATGGAATTTCTAAGTATATTGATATAGTAACTATTTAATTTTTTCTCAAAAATTGTAATACTACTAATATATAGTCTTAAGTCTTGGCTCAGATAATGTCTCTGAGAAGAATCCTCTCACCTGATCTTCCATAGTCCTCTGGGTTGTAGTCCTTCTCTGTTTCCATAGAGGTTTTGCATGGTTTGATTGTTTAAAAAAAGTATATAAATATTCTATATACTTTGTGTATGTGTTAGGGAGTATTCTTATGACCATTTTGCTTGATGCTGCCTGTGTTGATTAGCTACGACTGATGGCTTTTCTGGTTTACCTTAGATAGCTGTCTTTGCTGCTACAGAATTGTGAGCCAACTGTTGAACCTCTGTGTTAGCTTAGATATAGATTTTCACAATTTATACCAATAGTACAGTAGAAAAATTTTTAAAATGTTATGTTCTTCTTGTAAAATGGTTATCTATTTATTTAATTATAAGTGAGTAAGTAAGTGTATAATGGGTCCCTGTGGGAGCTAGCAGAGACCAGGAGAGGGCTTCAGGTCCCCTGGAGCTTGAGTTATGTAGGTAGTTGTGAGCCACTGGATGTGGGGGCTGGGAACTGAAATGGGATCCTTCACAAAAGCAGTCCACACTCTTAACTTCTTAGTTCTCTCTCCAGTTCCAGTAGAGCAGATTTTAAAAAATTAATCACATGATTTAATTATAATTTCAGAAAATTCCTATTAATTATTAAGAAAAAAACCTTACTAGTAAACTCCCTTGCTGTACCTTTTATTCCTTGAATCCTGTGTCCTAAAAGCAGAAGTATTTCTTTGCTTCACTTATTACATGTTTTATTTATCATGTTTAGAAGGTGAATATTTGTTACTTCTATTCTTCTTTCTTAAATATTAAGGACATTAAAATTGAAACTTTTGTTATTGTTGTGAAACATTCTATTAACAGGAAAAACAGGAAGAAAGTGAACTGCGATCTCTTCCATCTCCTTCCCCTGCTCACCTGGCTGC
Source organism: Peromyscus maniculatus bairdii (assembly GCF_049852395.1). NCBI lineage: Eukaryota > Metazoa > Chordata > Mammalia > Rodentia > Cricetidae > Peromyscus > Peromyscus maniculatus. The sequence continues at coordinate 129,265,898 of NC_134853.1, forward strand.
TTTAAGTATTGCAGTTGTTGAATTAGCAAAAGAACAAGGAATAACAGATGATGACCTCAGAGTCCGCCAGGACATTGTGGAGGAAATGTCAAAGGTTATAATGACATACTTACCAGGTACAGAACCATTTTACATACTTAATTATTAGAGTCACAGAGTTTTCCCTTACTTTCTCTTGAACTAGGGTAAATTTCTTAATGTATATCTTTTTGTTTGGTTGTTTGATTTCTCTCTGTAATAGCCCTGGCTGTCCTGGAATTTACATTAGAGACAAGGCTGGCCTCCAGCTCAGAGATACACCTGCTTCTGCCTCCCAAGAGCCACCACTGCTCAGCTCTTTTTTTGCTTCTTAAACGTAGACAGATTTGATTGTCTTAGGAATGACCTTTTTTTTGTACACTAATTTTTTGTTTGTGTGTGTTTGTGAATATGTACGCCCTGGCATGTAAGTGCGGAATCAGAGGACAACTTCTTCCATGTGTGATTTGGGATCCACTTTAGTTCCTCAGGCAGCAAGCATCTTTAGCATCTCACTCTCTAGGAATTGCTTTTATTAAAGTATCCCCTTTTAAGAAAAAAAGAAAATTGTATAATTTTGTGGTATGAGAACAAGATTTTTAAAATGCCAAGCATAGGTAATTTCTTATTGGTCAGGTATATCTTATATTGGTTTATGAGTATCATTTTTGTTTTGTTTTTAGAGATTGAGTTTTATTATAAAAATATTTATATGTGTATGTATGCCATACATATGTCAGGTGCCTGCAGAGGCCAGAAGAAGTTGTTAAGAGCTGGAGTTACAGGTGGTTGTGAGTCTCCTGATGGAGTTGCTGGGAAACTGAAGTGGGATCCACTGTAAGAGCAGCAAATAGTATTAACTGCTGAGCCATCTCTTTAGCCCCTGAGTATCACTGATAAAATTAGTTTATGTAAAGACTTTAGAGAAAATTTAATTTTGGGTTCAAGGTATTATGAATTCAGGTTTATTGCATACATTTACACACGTATAGGATGCTGTCCATCTTTTTTTTTTTTTTTTTTTTTTAGTGTTTAGGTAAATGTATCTTAAATAAGACTTAACTTTTTACCATCCAAAGAGATGTTGGAAATTTGAAGTGGAAAAATAGAATTTCATTTCCTATTATTTCTCTCATATTTTTGTACCTGAGTTGAATACTGATTAGAATGGTTGAAAAGTAATTCAGTATTATTGTAAAAACAGGACTTACATTTTTATGATTTTAATGATACTGATAATGTTTAGATATTTTTAAGTTCGAAAAGTATACAACTGAAGCTGAATGTTAATTTTTTAAGAACTGGCCTTACTTGGTCAGTACCAACTTCACATGTTACTTCTTGCTCTTTGGTGTGATCTTTTGGAAGTACACCTTGTTTTTGAAATAGTCTGAGAAAGATCAGAACAAAGTTTTTCTGTGTGTTAAGTTTGCATTATCAGTTAATTTGGAGTCACTTTGTATTTTGAAAAAGCATATGAAAAAAAAGAAAAAGCATATGTACTGAATGTCTGATCTTTTTTTTAAAAGTTGATTCTTACATAAGCTTCTAAAATAATACATTTTGTGACAATAGCATTGCTAGATGAGTACATTTGCTAAATAGTCTTAGATTGGTTTCTAAATGAACTGTTTGAATTTGAACACGGAACTTTTCTAGTGGTTTTTTTTTTCTTTCTTTGTTCTTGTACCCATAATTTTTGTACCCATAATACCCATTCAGTTAGAAAGGATGTCAATTTTGTGAAAATTATTATGCTAGAATTATGTGATTGAAGTAATGTATAGTTTTCCTGAATTTTTTTATTTATTTGTTTTGATGTATGTGTGTGGGGTTTTATGTGTAGTATGTATATGTGAATGCCTGATAGGTTGGAAGAGGCTACTAGATACCCCAGAACTGGAGTTACAGATGGTTATGAGCTGCCATTTAGGTACTGGAAACTGGTATTCTGCAAGAACAGCAAGTGCTCTTAACTACTGAGTCATCTTTCTAGTTTCCCCATTAAAACAAAAATGCTTTTGTGATTTTCCTTTATTCCAGAATGTTCACTGAGGTTGTATGGTTCATCTCTGACAAAGTTTGCCCTGAAAAGCAGTGATGTTAATATAGATATAAAATTTCCTCCCAAGGTAAGTAATTAAAAAAGAACCTTCTCTCTATGGTACTTAACTAGTACTTGATAATTTTAATGGGTTACCTTTTAGAACGTGGTAGGAGGAAAGAAACCTTTGGCTTATTGAGTATTACCATGAAGACTAAACAGTGTTTTAATTTAAAAGTTAATCTTACATTTCAAATAGGGAGGGTAAAAATATGCAGGTGGGAGAGAAAAGCCAACAGAGGAAAGTAATAAAAGGGAAAAGTGCATATATTTAAGCTTCTTGACTAGTTACTACTTCTGGTAAGCAGTATTGAAAAGTGGAAATTTTCAATACTGCTGAATTAAAACTTGACCGGAAGTTTGAACATTGTTTTTCTCAATTTCGAAATGACTAATAAATTTTTTGTTGTTTTTGGTTATTTGAGACAAGATTTCCCCATTTATCCTGGGCTGGAACTCAGCGTATAGTCCAGGCTGTCCTTGAACTTGGGGCAATTCTCATGCTTCTGCCTCTTGAATGCTGCAGTTAAAGACATGCACCACCACATTGGGCCATAATATGATGTTTCTAAGAGCCTGGGCCACATGCTACTAGAGTATTTCATCTCTAGCTTCCAGATGAGGGATAATGTTTGTTTTTGAGGCATGGTCTCACTATGTAGCCCAAGTTGGTCCTGGATTCTTTGTGTAGATTAGGTTGGCCATAAACTCAGAGAGATCCTTTGCTTCTGTCTGCCAAGTGCTGGGATTAAAAATGCTCCATCACACCTGGCCCAGTTTTTATGTTAAATGAGATGAACATGTACATACAGCCTGGTAAAATGATAAGAACTATTAGTGAGGTACTGTTATTAGCAACAATGTCAATATTTGGCATTAACATTGCTAATTTTTATCAAATCAGATATTTAAAACTGTCAGTCAAGATCTGGCAAGATGTCTCAGTGGGTAAAAAGCACATACCAAGCAAGCCTGGTGATCCAAGTTCAAGCCTTGGAACCCACATCAAATTAAAAAGAGAACTGATTCTACCTATTTTCTTCTGGCCTTATATGTGGTCTGTGGCATTCACTCCACCCTGTCACAAACAGTAATACAATATTTTAAAAGTTACCAGTCAAAATTTCCTGCTTGTCTTAGGGTTTCTGTTTCTGTGATAAAACACCATGACCTAAAGCAACTTGGGAAGGAAATGGTTTATTTCATTTTAACAGCTTGTAGTCCATCATCAATGGAAATCATGGCAGGAACTCAAGGCAGGCAGGAACTGAAGCAAAGGCCATGAAGGGAGTGCTGTTTAATGGCTTACACCTTGTGGCTTGCTCTGCCTACTTTCTTCTTATAGTACATATCCAGGACCACCAGCCCAGGGGTGCCACCATATCAGTTAAGTTGGAGAGGGGAGAAAGCCCCACAGGCTTTGACTACAGGCCAGTCTAGTGATAATATTTTCTTTCTTTTCTTTTCTTTTCTTTTTTGTTTTTTTGAGACAAGGTTTCTCTGTGTAGTCTTGGCTGTCCTGGAACTCTGTAGACCAGGCTGGCCTTGAACTCAACAGAGATCCCTCTGCCTCTGCCTCTCGAGTACTGTGGGATTAAAAGTTTGTGCCACCACCGCCCAGCTGATATATTTCTAAGGTTCCCTCTTCCCAAATTATGAGCTTATGTCAAGTTGGCATGAAACTAGCCAGAACAATGTTTAAAGTTTTTTTTCTTTTAAATACTTTTCTTTTTTTGTTTTTGTTTTTACTCAAAGATATTTGATTTGAGTGAAAGTTTGTCATTTAAATTTCTAGTCTATGTAATAGTCATTTGGTAAACTTGTTTCTATTTTTCTCTAATAGTAAATAGTTCTGCATTTGCTATATTCTACTTCTCTGAACAAGATTTGTTGACAAAGTAAAAAATACTACTCTGATTATATTATTTTAAAATATAGAGCATGATTTTTGTTTAAATGTTACTATTTAATCAAATTGAGTTCTCACTAATGCCCTGCTAATTGTTCTTTGTTTCAATGAAACTTTTTAGATGAATCATCCAGATCTTCTGATACAAGTGCTTGGAATTTTGAAAAAAAGTCGTAAGTTCCTTGCTTTTCTTCTTTTATAAAAAGTTTTCTAAAAGTATTTGCACTGTGTTGCTTCCATATGGCTAACCATGTTATAATTGCTACAGTATATGAATGTATGTATATATACATATCCATGTGTGTTCATTTAGTAGATGTACCTGGAAATGTAACCTGTTGATTAAGTCAGATATACTGTATCAAAGTTGATAATTACAAAGTGTTATAGTATTTGGATAATTAGAAAATAGCTTTCAATACAATAATCTCTCCTTATCTGCAGGATTTACTTTTGTATATGTTTATTTCTGTGCTGGGAAGATGGAACCCAGGGCTTTGCACTAGACTAATGTTCTGTCAGTGAGCTACAGTCCAGTCACTATCCTAGTTTTGCTTTCTGTGGTTTCAGTTAACCTGAATTCAACTACAATCTGAAAATCAGGTAGAACGTTCTATAAACAAGGAATTCCTCAGTTAAAAAAAACAAAAACAAAAACAAAAAACTACTTATTTTATGTGTGTGGTGTTTTACCTGCATGTATACGTGTACACCATGTGTGTGCCTTGTGCCTGCAGAGGTCAGAAGAGAGTGTCTGATCCCCTGGAACTAGAGTTAAGGATGGATGTGAGCCAGTATGTGGATGTTGTGAACTGAACCCAGGTCCTTGTTAAGAACAAGTGCTCTTAACCACTCAGCTATCTCTCTAGCCCTTCCGTATTCCATTCTCAGTGGCTCCATCAATTTATCTTTTAGTGGCTGTCTAGTTACCAAGTTATTACATTTCCTACAGTATCATGTACAGAAGAAGGTCCATATTCATATAACTGATTATGTTGTAATTTCTCTGTTCTACTTAGTATTCCTGCTAATCTTTTACAATGCCTAATTTATTTATTAAACTTTTTCAAATGCATGTATGATTAAGAAAAAATGAGTATTTACAGTGTTTGATACCACTTCAGGTTGCAGATATTTACTGGTGTTTTAGAAAGTATTTCTTTTAGTTAAAAGGGAACAACTATGTTATGAGCATTTCATGTGTAAATGAAGATAAATAGTCTTCATCTTATTGAAAAGTCACTCATGAAGGAAAATTAGGGAGAGATGCAGAATAAAGATTCGGTTATGCATTGTGTATACACACTCCGTTTCCACTTGATTTGTTTGTTCTTTTTGTTTGTTTGTTTTGTTCTTGTTGTTGTTGGTTTTTCAAGACAGGCTTTCTCTTTGTAGCCCTAGCTGTCCTGGAACTTGCTTTGTAGACCAGACTGGCCTCGAACTCACAGAGATACACCTGCCACTGTCCCCTGCATGCTGGGATTAAAGATATGTGCCACCAATCCTGGCTATGTTCTTTACATTTGAAACAATAGTCCACCTGAATTTGTGATAGTAGCCTAATGTAATCATTTATGTTACATCAGCTGAGTCATACCAAGTAGCTTTTCCATGTTACTTGTCTGGAATGCTTTTGTAAGAAAGGATATTTACATAGATAAAAATAAAAAGAGTATGGTGTTTCAAATCAACCCCCAGTACATATATTTAAAGACTGGTAAACTAGCTGGCTCATTCTTCTCTGCCTGCCTTTTTTTTGTTATAATTATTTAGGGGTGTGTATGTGCGTGGCATTTGTGACATTTTTGGTGTACATGATAGTTGTTCTTTCCTTACCATGTAGGTTTCTGGAATTGAACTCAGGTTGTCAGGCTTGGAAGCACGGGCCTTTGTTAGCTGAGTTATCTTATTAGTTCATTATTTATGAACTTCTTGTTGACGTTGTTGTACTGGGAAATTAGTTTATAAGGAATGATGTAGGGATATTTTAGTAGAGTTGCTTTTGTTAATAAATACTTGTTTCTAATTACATAAAAACTTTAAAACATTATAGGTAAACATACAAGGTAGGCATAATGGCTTTGACCTCTTAAGAGTTATTGAGAAGTGTCAGCCCATTATAAATATATATTCACATGAGAGATCATCTTAAGTCATAAAATGTAGGTTTAAAATTTTTTTTTTTTCTGAGACAGGGTTTCTCTGTGTAGCTTTGGAGCCTGTCCTGGAACTCACTTTGTAGACCAGTCTGGCCTTGAACTCACCTGGCTCTGCCTCCCAAGAGCTGGGATTAAGGCATGCGCCACCACCACTGCTAAAATTAAATTTTACTTAATGTCTTCATCTTATCCTCTAGAAATCTGTCATCTACAAGATCTGTTTTCATATTTGCATTCCAAACCCCTCATTGAGCTTTTTGGGTCTTAAGTTACTGCCATATTCACTGTGTGTAATGGTATTTCTGACATAATGGGTTTCCAGTACATAATTCTAAATTATTAATCATCCCATCAAATACTACTAGAGATTTTCATTGAGGTTTTTTTCCCCCCAAATGAAAGGTCAATCCATTTATCTTTACTTAAAGTATTTTATTTATTTATTTGTTTGTTTGTTTACTTTTTGGTTTTTCAAGACAAAGTTTCTCTGTACACAGAGAAATGAATACAGGTTTTGGTACCTGTCCTGGATCTGCCTTCCTCTGCCTCCCAAGTGCTGGGATTAAGGGCGTGCACCACAACCGCCCCGCCTATTTTTAATTTTTAAGTTAAATTTGTATTATATACCTGTGAATGTTTGTGGGTGGGTAGGTGCTTGCATGCATTTGGAAGTCAGAGGACAACTTGTAGGAATTGGTTCTCTTCTTCCATCACAAGGGTGCTGGGGACTGAACTTTTCCTCTGGGGCCATCTCCCCATACCCTGAAATGATATTTATGACTTGAGATCTACTTTAGTGATAGACTATGTCCCATCTCACCCCCCCCACCCCACCCCCACCCCCCCCCCCCGCCACACACACACACACACATTAATTCTTCCTAAGAAGCTTTCATTAGGTAAATTTTGGAAAAATTAATTGGGTGAGGCCAAGAGTTGTACTTGAATGGCAAAGCATAAGTTCTCCTATGGCTGTAGCCCTCAGAAGTAAGTGATGTCCCCTCTTTGCTGTGTATCTGTAAAGTTTGTCTACTTACTTGGAAATATTCAAACTTTTAGGGATGTTAAAAGCCCTTTGTTCTTAAGGTGCTTCTAATTTCCAAACAGTATTTAAGACTATACTCATGGTTTGTAGTATAAACAGATGATTCCGGGAAAGGTAAGAGATTCTTTTGATTCTTAATATTTTCATAATAAGAAGAGTGGGTTATTCCACAGAAATGAGAATGATTTTTAGAATGAAATTGTTACTGGGTTATCCCACAGAGGTAGTGAGAGTTATTTTTAGAATGGAACTGTTATTTACTGTTTACTAATTAATACTTAGAGATGTTGACATTAACTTACTTCCCCCTCCCTCTTATTAGCATTATATGTAGATGTGGAATCTGATTTTCATGCTAAAGTTCCTGTTGTGGTGTGCAAAGATCGGAAAAGGTTGGTAATGAAGAAAATAAGGTATTTATGAAAACAAACCTTGGGCAGAGAAGATGGCGCAGTGGGTAAAGTGTTTGCTGCACAGTGTGAGACATAAGGACTTGAGTTTGGGTCCCTAGTGATGAGATAACAAGCTGGACAAACCTACTTCTGGAAAAGACAGGGAGCCCCTAGAGGCTTGCTGGGCAGCCAGCCTATCCAAAATGTCGGGCTTCAGGTTCAGTGAGGGACCTGTTTTAAACAAGAAGGGGAGCAATAGTCAAAGATACTCAACGTGAACCTCTGGCCACCACACACATTTGTGAATGTACCCATGCATGTTTGTGTACACACACGCGCACGCACGCACACACGCCAACAAGATGGCTCATTTACCACATAAAAGTTCCATTCCTTGTATCCCATGTAAGCCATTGTTCATACACTCACACCCATCATTAAAACAATGAAAAAACTACAGAGAACCAAATTTGTGGCGAACATTTCCAAGAGAAGAAATTGTGTGTCTTAGATTTCTCATTAGGTTAATATGACCATACTAGTTGTCATTTATTAAAGCATACCAAATGCATGTGAACAAGAAATTGAGCTAGCAGAGTTAAAACACTCTAGGTCAAACTTTCTTTTTATTTCTTTCCCTTCCTTTTCTCCTCTCCTTCCCTTTCCTTCCCTTTCCTCCCCTCCCCTCTCCCCCTCTCCTCTCCCCTCCTCTTCCCTTTCCTCCCCTTCTCTTCTTTTCTGCCTAAACTCAATTACTCAACCATCAATACCAACAGCATTTACTTTTGTGTAAGTACTGTATTGCTGTGGAGATACAAAAATTGAAGAAGTAGCCAGTCGTGATAAGGTTTTACTGCCTGTTATAATCTAGGGGCTGGCAAGATGCTTATTAGGTAAGAGAACTTGCTGCCAAGCCTGAAGAACTGAGCTTTCCTTGAGACATACGTGGTAAAAAGAGACAACTGACTCCTGAAGGTTGTCTCCTGCCCTTCTTTAAGTATGTGCGTGCATGTGTACACACACATACACAAGATAAATAATTAAGAAATACTTTATTTACAATCTATTTTTCATTTAATGAGCATGATTCATTGCCCTTCTAGTCAGATGTCTGTAGGACTGAAAGGGTAGAAGTACCTTTGAAAATGGAGAAATAACTGGGTGTGGTGGTGCACTTGTGAGGCAGAGGCAGAGGATCTCTGATTTTGAGGCCAGCCTTGTGTACAGAGCAAGTCACAGACCAGCCAAGGCTACATAGTGAGTCCTTGTCTCAAAAAAATGAAAAAAAGAAAGGAAGGGAGGAAGAAAAGGAACTAAATACTACTTGAGATCAACATGGGAAAAAATACAAGGTCAAACATTCTTCTGTTGATTATTAAGTTGTTTTTCTTGTAGTCTAAGATTTTGTGTTTTATTTAAATTCAAAAGTTTTTGTGGAGATCTAGTTCAAATTCCTTATTTTGGATTTTAAAATATTTTATTATTGTATGTGTTTGTTTGCATCCCATGAGTGTGAAGGTCAGAAGACAACTTTATAGTGTTGGTTTTCTCCTTCAAAGCATTGCATGGGTTCTGGGATTGGTTCTAAAGATTGAACTGAGGTCTTCAGGCTTACTTGGCTAGTTAAGCCATCTTGCCAGCCCAACTTCCTTATTTTCCAAATCAGAAAATTGAGACTGGGAGAGGGTAAGCATTTGTCCAAATTTATATCATTTAAGACAAAATCAATAATGGAATGTAGGCATTTGACTTCTAATAGGTCAAATCAAAACAGGAAACAGTATTTTTCATATTGTATCAAATTGCCTGTGTGTTGACAGAGAGCTTCAGATTAATTTTTCTTTTTGCTACTCCACCTCCCTTCCCCGGGATAGTCTCCACTGTATTCTTCTCATTCCTGTTTTCACTATTCAAAAGCATGAGTCATGGATTAATAGGTAAATTCACTTGAAAGTAACAACAAAATTATGAAAGCTTGATTAAGAAATTAGAGTTGAGAATTATAGCTAGTAAATTAATTTTTAAATTTTGTCATGTACAAAGCCAAGAGAAGTATGCTATCTTAATTGACATTGAAGATGTTAGTGTCATTGGTGGCTTAAGCTTGTAATCTTAGCTTGGGCTTTATAGCAAGAGTCTGTCCTTACATCTTCCAAACATGTGGGCTGATAAGATGGCTCCATGGGTAAAATTGCTTGTCTCAAAACCTGCCCATCTGAAAAAAACAAACAAACAAACAAACAAAAAAACCCTGCCCATCTGAGCTTGTTCTGTGAGACCCATATGAAAGAAGCAGAGAACAACTTCCACCAATTTTCCTTTGACTTCCGTGTGCATGCCATGGCAACATATGTTTATATACAATAAGTAAAGGAGCAGAAGAAATGTTTCACTGTGACTTAAAACAGTTATTATATGTGTATCTTTGTGGATACTAGAAACAGATCTGAAGTCTTCTGCAAGAACAGCACAGGCTCTTAACTGCTGCACCATTTCTCCAGTCTCAATAATAACTTTTCTGGTTATTAAAGTATGGTGACTGAAAAGGATAGCCTCTGGGTTTTTGAAGCTATTAAAGGTATTAATTAAAGCAGAGGTATTAATACAAGCAAACTTTGTTTCTCATTCACAGTGGTTTACTATGTAGAGTGAGTGCAGGAAATGATATGGCATGTCTCACTACTGACTTACTTGCTGCTCTTGGCAAAGTGGAACCTGTCTTCACTCCCTTAGTGTTAGCCTTTCGCTATTGGGCTAAGGTAAGTAGAACAGAAGAAAATAAGTCAAGCTTTTTCTTGTTCTGACATATAAATTATAACATGGAGTAGGAAATAGTTGTCTGTTGCATACAGAAAACCATGTGTCTGGTTCCATCATGGACATCAAAATAAGGTCTCCTAGGCATGTAGGTTCCTTTTTCCAGCCCTCACTGGATGCTTGAAACTGTAGATGATAATGAGCCATTATATATATTATTTTTTCCTTTATTCACATCTGTGGTAAGATAAGATAATAAAATAGGACATTTATGACAGTGCAATGCATTAAGTTATTTGAAACTTGTAAATTATTTGCTTTTGGAATTTTCCATTTAATTTATATACATTTTTTCCCCCAAACTTACTTACTTTATGTGTACAAGTATTTTGCTCCCATATATGTCTTGGATGCCTGGAATCTGGGGAGGTCAGAAGAGGATGTTGAAACCCCTGGTACCGGAGTTATAGAAAATGGTGAGCTGTCATGTGGGTGCTGGGAATTAAACCCAGGTCCTCTACGAGAACAGCAAGTGTTCTTAACCATCCAAATCATCTCTAGCCATTATTTTTTAAAACACTTTATTTTTTACTTACGTCAGTTTTAAAGAATGAATTCTCATTCATCCTAGGCAAGGGCTCTGCCACGGATCTACAGTCTGAACCCTCTCTTCAATGTTTTTGAATCACAGTTGACTAAGGGGAACTGCAAGTTTAGAAAGTAGAGCTATGAATAATGGCCACTATGATACAGAATTACTGTGTTGCATTGGGATTTTTAATTGTCATTCCTTTTTTATACTACAGAAATGTGCTCTTGCTGGGTGGTGGTGGTGCACACCTTTAATTCCAACACTTGGGAGGCAGAGGCAGGTCGATCTCTGTGAACCCGAGGCCAGCCCAGTGTAGAGTGAGTTCCAGGACAGCCAGGACTACACAGAGAAACCCTGTCTTGAAAAACTAAAAAATGAAAGAGATAGAAAAGAAATGTTCTCTTTTTGTCTTTTCTATTTATGTGTACTGATAACAATTGTTTGTGATTGTGGGTGCACAGATGACATGGCATGTGTATAGAAGTTACCAGTCAACTTTCCCCTCCTCCACTGTGGGTTCCAAGCTTTGAACTCGGGCCATCAGATTGTGGCAAGTGCTTTTATCTGCTGAGCCATTTCTCCTTTATTTTTAATGCAGGTTGAGAGGTTTATTTTATTTATTTTTTTAAAATTTATTGGAAATAATAAACTGTGGCCTAGGGTCTTTTGTTTGTTTGGTTGGTTTTTTTTTGGGGGGGGGGGTTGAGACAGGGTTTCTCTGTAGCTTTGGAGCTCGTCCTGGACTATCTCTGTAGACCAGGCTGGCCTCGAACTCACAGAGATCCGCCTGCCTCTGCCTCCCGAGTGCTGGGATTACAGGTGTGAGCCACCACCGCTCGGCTTGTTTTTTTTTTAATAATTTATTTGACTTTATTTTATGTGCATTGTTGTAAAGGTGTTCGATCCCCTAGAACTGGAGTTACAGACAGTTATGAGCTGCCATGTGGGTGCTTGGAATTGAACCCAGATCCTCTGGAAGAGCAGCCAGTGCTCCTTAGCCCTGAGCCATCTCTCCAGCCCCTTGTTTTTATGAGAGCTAAAATAGTAATATTTTTCATACAGAGCTTTTCTCTTTTTTGTTATGTATCCCTGACTGATCTGGAATTTGGACAAGCTTGTCTCAAACTTGGGACAGTCTTCCTGCCTCTGCCTCCTAAGTGGTGCGATCACAAACCACCATATCCAGTTGCCTTACAGGCATTCTTTTACTCAATAAAACAAGTAAACTGTGTTTAAAAATATATATAAATGATACTTTTTTTTTCCCCCCATATAGGGCCTAGCTGGTTAGCCAATGCTAGTCTTAAGCTTGCTATATATCCCATGCCCGTGCTGGCCTTGAATTTGAAATCCTCCTCACTCAGCTTCTTGAGTGATGGGATTATAGGTGTGTGCCACTACTTCTCATTTCTTAAATAAGGTATTCTGAATTAAAAACAACAAAAAAAGTAATCTTACAAGCTTTGTTTCTAAAGTGGCTTTTAGCATGGTTTATTGTCTTGGTACTTGATACATAATTGTGTCTCAACATACCAGTCATTCTAGAGCACTGGAACAGTGAGCTGCAGAATGGTCCATTCCTGTTTTGACACAATAATGTTCTTCATTTGGGGCAGTTGTGTTTTCATGTACTTCATTTTCCTAATTTACTATAAGAAACCTAGACATAATTGCTGGTATATTTTTTACAAGTTTCTTTTAATTTAAGGTTTTGGAACATTTTTGTTTCTCTTGAAACTTTATAGTCACATTTGCTTATTGAAAAATAGGTTATGATTTGGGGTTTAAAAAAAATTTAGCATATAATAAATTTTTCTCATATCACGGATAAGAAATGATAGTTGATTGTTTCCTTACTTATTAATTACTATTTTATATATGTTACTGAATATTATACTGTAATTCTAGTATCTTTATTTTATTTTATTTATTTTTTTCATTTTCAAGACAGAGTTTCTCTGTGTAACTGCCCTGGTTGTTCTAGAACTCAGTCTGTAGACCAGGCTGGCCTCAGCAGAGATCTGTCTGCCTCTGCCTCCCAAGTGCTGGTATTAAAGGCGTGCGCCACCACGCCCAGCTTATAAAATCATGTCTAATTCCAGAGGAGAAAGTTAGTAGGGAAGCAGATGGCTCAATACATGCAAATATTATAAAATGTTACTATAATAAATAAAATCATCTTAAGTAGAAGACTACTAACTAGTTGGGGAGGGATTTGGAGGTGGCTTTGGCTGCTTTCTTGGTGAGGGAAATTTAAGCAATTTTCTCCATTGGGAGAAACTCCCATCACCAGATACTGACTGACCCTCACAGTTTAGGCAAAATAGTCTATAGAAACCAGTTCTTTATGGCACATGATATTCCCAGAGGTAAGAGTTGAGCAGGGCCAATACACTACTTAATTCTAGCACTTGGAGATCTACGGTAAGAGAATTGCTAGTTTAGGGCCGGCCTGGGTTATATAGTGAGTGTCTTATCTCAGATATAACCAGAGTTGGACAGGGAAGATAGTTAGCACCTCCCCCCACAAACCCTGCAAATATATCATAGGAATCCTAAGAAGCATTCCATCCGAACACTGAGCTTGTACACTGAGGACCTGCTTCACCCTGGCATCTGGAATAGTTAATGCATTTTGGAATATGGGAAGGAAGGGAACTGGATTTACTTCAGGATCTCCCAGGTTCACACAGCACAGATGCCTCCCTTTAACATCTGTGTTGGGCAGACATTTGTCACTCAGGTAGAGATGTGACTAAAGATGAGCAGTGGGTTATGTTGGGGTTTGGGGTGGTTAAAACACCCTGACCTCAAAGATAGGGAATCATAATCTTGCAAACCCGATGTCTATGCTGTTTCTGCTCCTGTTCCTTCTGCTGGTATATTCATTAGGATTGGGTCTTGTCTTTGACCAGAAGGGCAACAGGCTGAGGTAGGGTCCCTTTGAGTTACCAGGGGTCTAGGTGCAGCAGGGAAGGCAGAGGATGAAAGCAGAAGTTCTCTAAGTGATGGTGTGGAGCAGGAGGGCAAGAAAGAATGTGAGAACATGGACCTGCAAGGTCTGGTGCTGATGGGTAAGGTTCAATGGCCTTTTGGCAGAGCAGGAAAGAAAGCTCATGTTTTGATGCAGCACATGGAGGGTGGCTATAATAGCCAGGTCTTTGTTGGGGTTGTGGATGAAATGGCACTTCAAGGTCATAGGCATAATAGTCCTGGAAAGGAGATCTTGTGGTAGAGTTTCATCCTGTACTTGGGAGTGGCAATTGGCTGGTGTTGCTCACCTAGACTATGAACCAACTGGCACTCAGGACCATAGTAACAGCATTCACTCTTAGAGATAGTCAGAGCTCAGTCTTGTAGTGAGAGGAGCTAAGTGAGGATACAAAGTGCCTGCTAAGGGATGAGGGTATCTAGCTATAGCTTTGGCTCTCTAATAGGCTGGTAGAGTGGCTAGTTAGGTAGGAAGTGACCCCAGACAAGATGGAATAAGAAGAATTTGTGCTTCAAAGTACTGAGGCCTTAATTCTTTGGGGTCAGATGGCAGATCAGAATGCAGTAACAGAGACCCTCATAGATAGTAGAGATCCATGGTGGCATCACTTGTCATGTAGTTTAGGTTGAAAGTATGAGCACTAAGGTCAGTCTCTGTCCTTTTCTTTTTTGTCCTTTTAAGTAGTTAATAATACATTCTTTGAGTTCTGGTGATAGGTAGTGTTATAGATAAAACCTTTTAAATCAAAACCTTTTAAATCAAGGTAACAAAACTTTAGTTTTATCATTAGTCAGTTCTAGTCAAGTTACCTGATTTTGTTAATTTTTTATTAAAGAATTATGTTTAAAATTTAAATCTTTAGATTTTAAGTTTTTTATTTTTAATTTTGACTTCTTTGGGATGGGGTCTCTCTGTTATATATCTCTTGGAACTCACTCATATATTTGTCTTGGAACTCACTATGTAGACCTTGAGCTAGCAGAGATCTACCTCCGTATACCTCTCAAGTAATGGGATTAAAGGTGTATGCCGCTGTGCCCGGCCTTATTTGTATTTTCTAACCAGTGTTTGACATCTAAAAAGAGGTCATTGGATTTTAAAAGGTTTTTCTTCCCTGATGTGATAGTATACACCGGTAATTGCATTATTTGGGGGTGGGGGGTGGGTGAGTATGGTAAGATGCTTGGAATTTCAAGGATAGACTACACAGTAAAACCCTGTATCAAATAAAGTGGGGTGTATGTGCAGTGAACTAGTAACATGAGGTAATATATTCTGGATGGTGAGATTTCAGATTATTTCTTAAGTTTCATTGTTGTTTGGACAAGCTACTTGTACTATGAAAATTGAAGAAAGCTAAATACTAGGACTTTTTCCTTTTGATTTTGCAGTTGTGCTATATTGACTCCCAAACTGATGGTGGAATCCCTTCTTACTGCTTTGCTTTAATGGTGATGTTTTTTCTTCAACAAAGAAAACCCCCTCTTCTTCCTTGCTTACTTGGAAGTTGGGTAAGCATGAATTTGTGGTGTATATGTGCATGTATATATTTATATATATGTATGTATATATATAGTTCTTGCTGAGTGTTGTGCTCAAACATTTTAAGGTGGAATTCTGGTTTCTCTATCTTTTTCTTTTCTCTTTCTCTCTCTCTCTCTCTCTCTCTCTCTCTCTCTCTCTCTCTCTCTCTCTCTCTTTTTTTTTTTAATAATTTTTCTACTACCAATTTGGAATGCCTTTTCATATAGATTGAAGGCTTTGACCCAAAAAGAATGGATGACTTTCAGCTGAAGGGCATAGTAGAAGAGAAGTTTGTGAAGTGGGAATATAATTCAAGTAGTGCAACTGAGAAAAACTTAATTGCTGATGAAAACAAAGCTAAGGCAGACCAACCAAAAGATGATACCAAGAAGACAGAAACAGACAACCAAAGTAATGCCATGAAGGAAAAACATGGCAAAGTAAGCTTTTTGTTTTTTATTTTTGACTTTTCTATCTGTAGAATTTATGATACCTTCAAGTGAAACTATTTGACTAGTAGTAGATTGACCTCTTGGCCTCATTTTCCTCATCTATAAAGTGAGGGGTTGATCTGGTTTAGTTTTTGGTACTGAGATTTGTTGAATCTTATGAATTGTTTGAATTATATCAAGGTAATTCTGTTTTCTTTTTCATTTAAACCAGCAAAATTCCTTTTATGAGTTAGGTTTTCATTAAGATTTAAGGATAGTGTAAATTATGTGGCCAGATTGGATAGAGAAATAAATTTTTTGCTCTATGAGGAGATGGCTTTCTTAATCAATTCAGCATGCATTTATTAAAGACCTGCTGTGTTTCAGACATTTTCCTGAGTGCTAGACAACCAGAGGCAAGGAGACATGGTAGTCCAAGAATATAGATGCACTGTTGTTTGAAATGGTTGCTCTACTTAACACTGAATTGTTGTAGTTCCCTGGATTCACTTTATTATTTTAGAGAGGTATCTTTCTCTTTCTTCAACAATCATCTACTCTTTTCTCAAAGCATCAATACTCCCAGTTAATGATCTTGCTTTTTAGTTTACTGAGAACACTGAAACAATAAAAAGAGGACTTACACACTCACCATCATCTCTGTCATTTATATTCATATTCTGCCTTGCTACCTCTTTTCCTAAAGGAACTTCCCATGTCGTAGTCTAAATGCATCTTTCCCATTGCCTTTTGAATTATTTCAGAATATATTTCTTTAGCAGTTTTCTTTCTTTCCTGAATTGTCAGTTTTTAATCTTTCATCAAGCATTCTTCTGTTTCTCCCATTTTACAGACGAATGTTAAGTACCTTCCCTCTCAACTATTGCCTGTTTTCCCTTTGTAGTAAAACTAGAACTGTTTATAGTTCCTACTTCCCATGTTTCTGTGTCTCCTTAATTCACATTATTACTCTGCCCAAACTTAAATCGTTAGCTTCTATTTTGTTAAATTTCATTGTTACTTAAAATTCTGTCTTTGACATGGCAACATTTTCCAGTTGATTATTTCCTTGGAATAATTTCAGTATACCACACCTGTAGCTGCTTAGTCCTCGTCAGTTTCCTTTGCTAATTACTCAGTTAACATTGAAGTGTTATGAACCTGGTTTATGATCTCTCTTTTTCTTTTTTCTTTGAAGATTTTGTTATTATTATGTTTTATATGTATTGGTATTTCGCCTGCATGTATGTCTGTGTGAGAAAGCCAATCTGCTGGCTCTGGAGTTACAAACAGTTGTAAGCTGCCATGTGGGTGCTGGGAATTGAACCTGAGTCCTCTGGAAAGAGCAGCCAGTGCTTTTTACTGCTGAGCCCTCTCTCCAGCCCAATTTCTTTTTCTGGTTTATCTACTTTCTTGCGGTAGGTGATCCTGTCCAGTCCATTTGATTTTAAGTGCCATTTGTTGGATGACAAAGTCTTCTTTCTTGAACTATGTAATTATATCTAGCTGCCTATTTAGTGTCATCTTAAGTATCTTGCTATGTCTAAACTGAACTTTGGATGTTACTCTCAAACTTGAAATTTTTCATGTTTCATCAGTTGATGGTACTTTGTCTTTTCAAGTATTTTGTTTAAAACTTTAGAGACATCCTTTATTCCTTTCTTTCATGAATACCCTATATCAAGTATGTCACAAAATCTTGAATCCTGTTATTTTTACTTCAAAATATATCCAGAATTCCTCACCTTTAACTGTATACTGTTACCATCCTGGTCCTAGCCACTATTATCCTGGCCTGGATTTTTGCCACTGTCTTCTAACATTCCTACATGTACTTTCACCCTTTATCTGTACTCAGCAACGTAATAATCTGAGTGGTTGTTAAAAATTTAAGTCAGACTGGGCAGTGGTGGCGTACACCTTTAATCCCATCGCTCGGGAGGCAGTGTCTGGTGGATCTCTGAGTTCCAGGCCAGCCTGGTCTACAAAGTGAGTTCTAGGACAGCAAGGACTAAACAGAGAAACCTTGTTTTGAAAAACATAAAAGAAGTTGTCAGATATTGCACTTGTCCTTACACAAAAATGTTTCAGTTGTTTTCTCATTTCATTTAGATTGAAAAAGCAAATAGTTATTGGATTCTTCCTTGCTTCTTCTTCTACTACGCTAACTTTTAGTGTTTTCCTCCTTCCTCCTCCTCTACTTTCTTTCCTTCCTGTGATGCTGAAAATCACATGGTTTTCTTTTTAAAGCTGGTCACTCTTTTGTGTTATATATGTTTATCTGTTCCCCATTCCTACAACACATTTCTCTTTTCATCAGGTCAGGATTTCTTGACAAAACTGATCAGACACTCAGTTTAACACTGTTAATTTTCCTCTTCTTGTATCCCCACCCCTTTTGTTATGTTCAACTTTTCCCCCCATGGTACTTAGCTGCTTCTAACTTAATTATTTAGTCTTCCTATCAAGTATGTTTGTTTTCTTTTATTGGTCCATGAAGGCAATGACCTTGGCTTCTTCCTTCCCAAAGATCATCCCAAATCCCACCTTAGCATTTAATTTTTAATGCAATTGTCAAAATCATCTCTCTGTCCTAACAGTCTATAGTTGGACCTCTCCTCCTTTGGGTGGCAGTATTGTGTAGGGTTTCACAACACAGACACAGTAGCCAGGATGTCTTCAGTCAGATCCTTCCTCTGTAGTGTGTGCTTCATAGAATTGTTAATGTAGGTTTAGGTTTTAGAAGTGTGAATAAGGATGGTAGGTATTCTGTGAAATCACACATAAATGTGAGTTTTCTTTATTATGATATCCCTAGCACAAATCCAGGAACATAGTAGGTTCTAAAGAAATGTTTGCTGAATGACAGAATTTTTTTTTTTTTTTAATTTTGAAAGTAAATTTTGCAACACGAATTGTAATAGCTATCCAGTAGTTTACAACCTTGACTGTGCATGAGGTTCACTGCAAAGAGCTTTAAAACATTTTAAAGGATAGCCGGGCGGTGGTGGCGCACGCCTTTAATCTCAGCACTCGGGAGGCAGAGGCAGGCGGATCTCTGTGAGTTCGAGGCCAGCCTGGTCTCCAAAGCGAGTTCCAGGAAAGGCGCAAAGCTACACAGAGAAACCCTGTCTCGAAAAACAAAAAACAAACAAACAAACAAAAATTTTAAAGGATAAGTGCCTCAGGAGGTTGTATCTTGAGCTAGAATCTAGCATGCATTACAGGATGAAACCCTGTCTCAAGCTCATATACCTACTTTAAAAAGAAAAAAGAAAAAAAGAAAAAAAAGCCCTACAAGGATTGGAGATGCTACTCAGTGGCACAGCATTTGCTTAACATTGTGCAAGCCCACACACTTACACATACAGAAACCCTAATCATCAGTCCAGACATCACAGATCAGTTAAATTAGATTCTTAGTGGTATGGAATTTCATGCTCACCTGGTGATTGTTATGTGCAGTCAAACTTGATAGTCACTGGCTTAATGAAAAAACACAGAATTCCTTGAATTTCTGTAATTCAAACTGACTTTTTTTTTGCTTTTGCTTTTGGAAATGCTTTCTTTATGCCTGTTTTTGAAAATATACATTTAAATTTTTTTCTAATTAACAACTTACTGATTTTATAACTTTGAGAAACTTTAATGAAAAGTATTTTCTCTTCCAGTCTCCTTTAACATTGGAATCACCAAATCAGGTACCCTTGGGACAGTTGTGGTTGGAGTTGCTAAAATTTTACACACTGGATTTTGCTTTGGAGGAATATGTCATATGTGTACGGATACAGGATATTCTAACAAGGGAGAACAAGAACTGGCCTAAAAGACGAATAGCCATTGAAGGTGAGATGATATGTTTGTTGTACATGTGTGAGCTGTTTTGTGTGTGTGCTCCTTACCATCTAACACTGTATTCAAAATGACAATTGATATTGCCTGGGTTCCCCATCAAATTCCAAGCACATAATTATGCTATGACAGAAAGCCAGATGTAGTTGTTTATTCCTGCAATCACAGCACTTGGGGGGCTTAGGCGAGGGAATTGCCATATTGAGTTTAGTTCAGCTTGGGCTAAGAGTAAGATCATGGTTTTAAAAGACACTGTGACAAGAAATGAAGTTGTTACTATGGGCCCTGGAAGTTGAAGTGTTCATTCGGTGGCAGTGTATAGGGAAGCAGAGTGGCACAGCTTCTAGTAATAGGATTGACACTAATTACTGAGTGGACTAGAGCTATTCTCTTATAAATCAATTTTTCCCTTCTAGATTTTCATTTTATGGAAGAAACAAAAGATACCACATTTGTCTTTCTTCTGCTCTGTTTTCTAGAACTCATTAGGATCCTAGGTTAGAAAACTTATAAACTCTGTTTATATTGTAGCTATTAAAACCTGTTTGTGTAAGCGTGGAAATGTAATTTGCTAGTAGAAATTTAGCCATTGATCATTTTCTTTTTCACTAGATCCATTTTCAGTCAAGAGGAATGTTGCACGGAGTTTAAACAGCCAGCTTGTTTACGAATATGTTGTGGAGAGATTCAGGGCAGCTTATCGGTATTTTGCTTGTCCTCAAAGGAAGGGCGGAAATAAATCTTCAGTGGATTTCAAGAAAAAAGAGAAGGGGAAAATAAGCAATAAGAAACCAGTGAAATCTGATTGTATGGCGACCAACTGTTGCATTCATCTTGGAGAAAGTGCAGAAAAAGTAAATGCAGAAAGAGGTCAACCTGTTAAGGATGATGAAATGGAGTTTACATCACAGAGATGTATTGTTGACAAAGACAATTTGTTGGTAAATGAACTAGGTTTGGCTGACCATGGACAAGATTCTTCATCTCTTTCTACTGCCAGTGAAGGTAGTGAATTAGAGCAAAAATCAGTTGAGAAACAAGGTGATTTTACACCTTCAGAAACTTCTTTAAAGAAGGAACTCATCCAGTGTAATTACATTGGGTCCCCTGATGGAGCTGAATCTGCGGGAACAGACTGCAGATCAAATTCAGAAATGGAAAGTTCACATCAGATTGTGTGCAACAACGTATCTGCTACCTCTTGCAACTGCAAAGCTACAGAAGTTGCTTCTGACTTTATTGATGATGATAACCTCCCTTCCCAGGAATTGTATTATGTGTTTGATAAGTTTATTTTAACCTCTGGCAAGGTAGGATACAGTAAACAATTGGTAAAACTTTGTCGTTACTATATGCCTATTGATAGTTTTTAGATTTATTAATAGTAACATAAAATAGCTTCTATGGTAGTGACTTGTTTTGGAATGATACTTTGATGTGTATTTGTCTTTTATTCTTTATATTTCCCCTGTAGTTTCAGTTAAATAGAGCATATAAAGTATAAGAATGCATCAAAAATCTACTAGTATTTGGTTTTCTTCTCTTTTTTAAATATGTGAAATGATTTATCTGATATTATGAAAATCAGATTAGCAAAGCAGTATATATTTTAAAGTTCTCATTTATATATATAAAATTATTTTTCTCTTTAAAAAGAAAGCAAAGTTTTAAATTTCAATAATTTTTTCTTTTTATTTTTGGTGGGAATGTATAACTATACTGTTAAGTTGTAGTTAAAACTAAGAACAAGTGTCAAAAAAAATGGAGAATCTAGATTCTATTCTGACACTGAACGTTCCTGGCCTTTTTAATATCCTTTGTGAATTACAGGAGTCCTGTCCTTCTAAGTGAAAGAATCTGAACTTAAACTCTTGAGAGTGTACAAAGTACTATGGGGACTAGAAAATGAGTAATAAGTTAATAAAAGAGTTTTAGCTAAATTGCATTCCTTCAGGTACGGTGTATATTACTAAAATATCTGCATCTAGATGACAAAATGATTATTTATACTTAATTGTAAGCATAGTACATTATTGAGGGAAAAATGAACTTGAAAATCACTTATTATTTTATCAGTAATTACTTGTTGACAAGCTTTAAGCTTGTTAACCTATTTACTGAGCAATATTTCTTTTTTAAAAAATCTGTTTTGTTGATACTGGAGAGATGACTAGGTGGTTAAGAAGATCCACTTGTTGGCTTACCTCTCATCTGTCCAGTTCTATGGAACGACTTCCTCTCCTGACCTCTGTGGGCACAGGAAGCGCGCGCGCGCGCACAAACACACACACACACACATACACACACACACACACACACACACACACACACACACACACGTGCATACACATGCACATAATATGGGATTTTAAAAAATACTATTAAGATAAGATTAGATTTTTAAAAACTATTCTTATTTAATGTGTATTGGTATTTTGCCTACATGTATGTTTTTGTACACTTGCCTGCCAGATGCCCTGAGAGGCCAGAAGAGGATATTGGATCCATGGGAACTGTAGTTAACAAAGATAGTTGTAAGTTGCTATGTGGGTGCTAGGAATTGAATCCAGGATTCTCTGCAAGAGCAGCCAGTGCTCTGAACTGCTAAGCAATCTCTCCAGCCCAGATTAATATCTTAAAAGGCTATAGATATTATACATGCACAACTTTTGATGTGTTAGAGATAAGTCAACACCTACGAAATCATGACCACTGCAAATGCCACAAATATATCCATCATCTCAAAAAGTCCTTTCTCTGCCTTTTTTTTGTTTTGTTTTGTTTTGTTTTGTGGTAACTTTAATCTCTCTCTAGCAAGTTTTTAACATTGTAAAACAGTATTAATCATAGGCCTACACAACTGTGGCTTCCCAGAACCTGTATATTTTGTATAAATGAAGTTTTGTATCTTTGGCTCTACACTTCTCCTTTTTTTTCCTCCTCTACCCAGGTGGTATTTCTTTATTTTGTATAAGGATACATATGTTGCATATTATCCAGGTCACAGTATTTAGTTGTATAGACTGTTGAAAAGTCTAACTAAATGACAGATTGTTAGAAAAACCTCTTAAAGAATTATAGTTTACATTCCTAATAACTCCCTCCCCCAAATTTATACTAAGGTAAGTACCATATCTTATATTTTTACTTTACTAGTAATCTGTAACATAAAAAAATCCATTGTGCCTAGGTGTGCCTGTAATTCCAGCACTTGGAAGAGTAAAACAGGGAAATTGTCAGTTTGAGACCCACTTGGATTGAATAGCCAGTAAGACTGTCTCAAAAAACAGAAGAGAAAAACAGATAGCAGTTTCTGTAGTACTCTTAATTGCATAGCCACATAACTTTTTTTTCCCTTCGAGACAGGGTTTCTCTGTGTAGTTTTGTTGCTATCCTAGATCTCACTCTGTAGCCCAGGCTGGCCTCCAACTCACAGAGATCCGCCTGGCTCTGCCTCCCGAGTGCTGGGATTAAAGGCTTGCACCACCACCATAAAACCATAATGTTTTATGACATTATTTCTCTAGAAGTTATGTATATAATCTGATGTTTACTTTTTTTAACTTTACGTGTATGAGTATTTTGCCTATATGTGTGTATGTGCACCACATATGTGTTTGGTGCCTAATGAGGCCAGAAGAGGTTGTCTGTCCCCCTGGAACTAAAGTTAAAGATAGTTGTGAGTCGACTTGTGAGTTTTAGGAATCAAATCCAGGTCCTCTGCAAGAACAGCCAGTGATCTTAAATGTTGAGCCACCTCTCCGGTCCCCTTAGAATTTGAATCAAGAGTTTATGGCTATATAAATGTCCAGGCTAACATTGGAGGAAATCTTTTAAGTATACATAATAACAATGTGGTATAGCAATCTTCCTTAACCATGTGTGCTTTTTTTTTTTTTAAACTAGTTGGCATAAGTATTTACTATTTGATCCACCTGTCTTGGTGTTCTGCTAGAAAATATTTAAAATGATGTCATAGAATTTGGAAATTCAGATAGTAGCTATTAACTACTTCATTATATGGACCTAAGTTTTAGAATCAGTCTCCAGAGAACAAACCATAATACAGTTTTACACACTAGCTTGATTGATTCTGAAGACAGACAATATTTGGAGTAAAATGAAAGATGCAGTTTAAAATTTCTTTATGAATAACTTTATTAGATCTCAGTTAATTAAAAATGCAAGGTAGGAACTGTGGAATGTAGCTTTATTGGTAGAATACTGATATGCATGAGGCCCAGAGTTTTATTTCCAGCACTATATAAACAAAGTGTGGTAGTTCATACCAGTAATACCAGCGCTCGGGAAACAGAGGCAGGGGGATCAGAAGTTCTTGGTTACCAGTTTGAAGCCGACTTGGGCTACTGAAACCCTGTCTTACAAACCAGATACATGGGGGCTAGAGAGATGGCTCAGCAGTACACTGGCTGCTTTTTCAGAGGACCCTGGTTCTAGTACCACCCTCGGCATGGTAGCTCACTATCATGTGTAACTCCAGTTCCTGGGAATCCGATGCCACCAGAGATGCCAGTGGTGCACAGATACACGTGTAGGCAAAACACCAGTACACTATAAAATAAAGATAAATGTTGTGGGGAAAAACCCAGAGAAATAAATACAAGGTATATGTTTCCTTTGGGAGTTGATCAGGCTGTTTGAATTAATACAAACCTTTTGTATTGCCTGCTAATTCCTGTATCTTATATTTCCAGCTGAATTGTTTTTTATGTAATTTTGGTGGGATAGGAAAGTAGTTAAAATGTTTTTATATTAATTGGACTTCATAACAGCTTGTTACAAGAATCTCCTGAATGAATAGGTTGTCCGAACTAAGTTAACTGCATAGTGTTTGTTGCTGCTATATTTTTGGATCTGTTTTCTAAGTATTGAAATACCTTAAATGTTCATTGGATTTTTTTTTTTAAACCATTATTTAGCCGCCAACAATAGTATGCAGCATCTGCAAAAAGGATGGCCATTCAAAAAACGATTGCCCAGAGGATTTCAGGAAAATTGATCTAAAACCTCTACCACCAATGACAAACCGATTTCGAGAAATACTTGATTTAGTATGTAAAAGATGTTTTGGTAAGTATTTGGTACTAAAACTACTGGAAGTAGATTGTTAGGTACTGAAATTTTTAAATTCAAAAACAATTTTCAGTTTTGACTGGGCAGAGGTTCCTTTATTAATAAAGATCAAGCATAGTTATTTACTAAATGCTGAACATATTCAGGGTACTGTGTTAAATGCTAAGGAAAATACAATTGAGTCCACTTTAAGACACTTAGACTGGATAATTGAGTTATCTAATATTATAGTTATTAATTTTTTGTGCTTATTGAATTAGGATCAGTTAAAACTAAGTAAAGTTAAAAATTCAACTGGCATATCTCAAGCTTTCAGTAACTATATGAAGTTAGTGTATAGGTACTGCAAGTGTAGGGCCTGTGTGTGATTCACCTTGGTGTCCCTGGCACACAGCACAGGGTCCGCCTGTGCCATTGCATGCTTGCTGAGCCAAGCTGTTGTGACCTCTGCTGCTTACTTCTCTTCCATCGCATCCTCAACGCTCTTTCCTACCTCTTTGGTTGTTTTGTTGTTGTTGTTTTTCTATGTGTAACAGTCCTGGCTTTCCTGGAACTCACTCTGTAGACCTTCTGGCCTTGAACTCACCGAGATCCACCTGCCTCTGCCTCCCTAGCACTGGGATTAAAGGTGTGCACCAGCACTGCCCAGCTGTTTTTGGTTTATTTTTGAAGCAGGGTTTCTGTAGCCGTGGAACTCACTAGAAGGCTTACATTCATTTTCAAAATTACTTAGGTTCTTTACCTTTGTCCTACTCCCTTGAGTGAAGGCTTTTCATATATTCATAAAATAGATTCCTTTGTCACAGTCTGCATTCCATCCTGAGATCCTTTGATCTCATATCATTTTGTAAAATTTGTATACCTTATAACAGTTTTATTAATTTTTTTAGTTTTAGCCTTCAAAATAGTGGGTTTCCATGGAATCATTATAAATATATATCATTATACTTTGTTCTCATTCACTTTGGTTTACTCTTGGTTCCATGATTTTTGTGTTAGAATTTAATCATGTTAGACTAAATTTCAGAGGGATCAACTTAAAAGAAAAATAGTTTTATTTTGGCTTAGTATTTGAGGGGATTTAGTTTAGGGCCTATTCGTTCTTTCACTTTGTGCCTA
Organism: Peromyscus maniculatus bairdii; assembly: GCF_049852395.1. Classification (NCBI taxonomy): domain Eukaryota; kingdom Metazoa; phylum Chordata; class Mammalia; order Rodentia; family Cricetidae; genus Peromyscus; species Peromyscus maniculatus. The sequence goes on from NC_134853.1 coordinate 129,291,886, forward strand.
TGTTGAGGTGGTTGGTCCATTGTAGAAGTGAGTGGTATAACAAAACCATTCCTCTCAAAGTTGCTATGCAGAAGAGAAGAGGAAGCATGTAGGATTCCAATATTTCTCCTCTTCAAGGATGTGTTCCCTATGATTGGAAGACTTCATACTATTGTTATGCCTCTTAAAGGTTCTATCTCAATAGCATCCTGGTCTAGGACCAAATCTCTTTTTAACACATGTACATAAATATAATCAATAAATAGTAAATGCTATTAACACATGAAGAGAGTATCGCTGGGCGGTGGTGGCCCACACCTTTAATCTCAGCACTCAGAAGGCAGAGCCAAGTGGATCTCTGTGAGTTCGAGGCCAGCCTGGTCTACAGAGCGAGATCCAGGACAGGCACCAAAACTACACAGGGAAACCCTGTCTCAAGGAGGGGAAAAAAAAAAAAAAAAGAGTATCAGATTCCCTAGAACTGGAGTTACAGACAGTTATGAGCCATCTTCTGGGTGCTGGGGATTGGACCTGGGTTCTATGGAATAGCACCTAGTGCTCAGAACCATCCCTCCAGCCTAATATATTTCCTTTATAAAGGTAAATATTAATTGTAAAGGTGATTATTAATCATAACAAATTTTTAAGTAAGTTCTTATGTTATTTCTGTTACTATATAGAGTTTTGGGTGTGAGTCTTTGGAGAAGATGGGGTGAGGGAGACTGTTATTAAGATATTTGTGTGATCTTGTTGAGAATCAAACAGCAAACATTAGAAAATCATATGATAGTCTGTGGCAGGCAATTTGAAATAGTATAAAATTTAAATCAAGGTGAGATATCAAAGCTGCAAGGAGGTTGAGTAGTTCATAGGAAAAATAGGAATCTTGACAAGATATTTAAATGAATGCTTTGGAAACTGAACACAGTGAGATAGAGGGAAATATGATTGTGGGAAAGGGTTAAATATCTGAAGAAGACAGTATTAATTAGTTTCAAAAGGTAAATGTATTTGTAGATTATAAGGAAAATTATCATGTATAACATAAATATATTTAAAATCTTTTTTCTTTTTTGTCCCCTTGCCCTTTGTCTAATATCATTTATGGTTTTAAAGACATAAGTAGTGAAAACGTTGAATAAAAATTTTTAGGTTAAAGACCTGAAGGAATTTTTATATTCTATTTTCACTTTTCTTTCTCTTTTTCATATAGATGAATTATCACCACCTTGCTCTGAGCAGCACAACAGGGAGCAAATTTTAATTGGCTTGGAAAAGTTTATTCAAAAAGAATATGATGGTATGTCATAGGCTAAAAGTTGGTTGTTGTTGTTGTTGTTGTTACTATAATCACATGGTTTTGATTTTGATTGACTTAAAAATGTTTAACTGTTACATGTTAAGTACTATTCTAGTTTCTGTGGCTGTATTACTTATAAAAGAGAAACTGCTCTCATGAGTATATTTAAGAGGGTATAGCAGTCAAGTTAAATAAATATAATCAATAAATAGTAAATGCTATTAAAAGTGTGATGATAAAAGAAGTGATAGATGGTGTAGTAAATCTCTCATGAGGTAGCATTTGAGTTGAGTCTGAATAATATGAAGGAACACATTATATGAATTTCCAAGGAGAGAACATTATAGGAAAGAAAGGGTGGGTACCGAGTCTTAGATTATGTCTGACATTTTTAAAGACTGATTGGAGGTTCAGTGTGTTTGGAGTGGGATGTGTAAGATATGTTGTAATAGAAAGATGAGGTCATAGAGGTATCCTAAAGATTAGATCATTAGAACCCTTTGGACATTGGTACAAGGACTTTTTGTTTAATGAAAGCTATGTAGAATTTTTAGCATTAAGTGATATCATCTCAGAAAACAGATTATAGCACTCTAAGAGTACAAGCAAGAACATTGCAGAGAACTGTGACATAAGTGTAAATGAAGCACAGGAGTGGAGAAGGTAAGAGGTCAGAATTGGGTTACATTTGAGGGTAACAGGAATTGCTAGTGCATGTGTGGTGTAAAAGAAAGAAAAACTAAGCATGATCTGAAGGCTTTTGCTCCAGAATAGCAGAGCAAATTTTTAGTGTGAGCATAAAGAATCAAGAGGTCTATGATCACATATTTTAGAAAAGGATATTTATAGTAATTTATTTAGAGCATCGGAGATGGCTTACTTGTAAATGTGGTAAGCATGAGGACCTGAGTTTTATTCTCAGAACCAATGTAAAAACATAGAGTGCAGGGGCTGAGATGGCTCAGTGAATGAGAACACTTCCAGAGAACCTGAGTTCAGTTCTCAGTGTCCAGTGGACTGTCCGTAATTCTAGAGACTCAACACTCTTTTGGTCTGTACCAGAACTTGCATGCATGTGTGCATACACGCCCACACATACATGCCCACGAATACACATTTGTACACATTTGTAAACTCAGTACTGAGGAGGCAAAGACAGGCCTTCTGTCCCTGGTGCTCCCTGGCCACCTATCCCATGTGATGAGGTCCAGACCAATCTGAAGTCCCCCTTCTCTTTTAGATAAAGCTCATACTCAATTCTATTTGATCATCATTGCCTCTTTTTATGAATATATTGTATATTTGAGAAACAGTCTCATACCTTGAAATATTTTATATTGAGAATACTTTAAAGGATATTTTACTTTAGTAGAATTCAAAGTAAAACTCATAAAAATATAGAACACTTGGACTAGTGAGATGACTCATTGGGTAAAGGTTCTCAGCCTAGTGACCTGAATTTGATTCTTTAGATGGAGGGAGACAACCAACTTCCATGAATTGTTTTCTGATCTCCACGCATGTGTTGTGGTACACACACACGTGCACAAATAAAGTTTTAAAAATATTTGGAATGCATCACAAGTTTATATGCCATCTTTGCAGAGAGGCCTTGCTAATCTCTATATTGTCCCAGTCTTGGTATATGTGCTGCTGAAGTGAGCACTATAGGTTCTTTTATCCCCTTAGTTATCATTGAAATTTAATCAGTATTACGTGGACAGATTTTTTTTTCTTCCCAAAATATAGGATTTGTTGTCTATGTAATTAAGGGACAAGGAAATGGCTCAGCAGATAAAGTCACTTGCCAACAAGTCTGACAATCTGAGTTCAGTCTCTGGGACTCACTCAGTGAAAAGAGAGATCCAACCCACACAAGTTTTCCTCTGTCCACATGTGCATGGTGGCATGCTCCAACTAATAAACAAATTAATATAAATGTGTAATTAAACCCTTAAGTTACAACTTGTTTGAAAAGTGTTATAGAACTCTTAAATGACAAGGCATAACTCTAACATGATTTATATCTAGTGAATTAGAGTGATTATGGGAGGAAAATTGACCCTATATATTGAGGTGATAATTTAAAAGTACTTAAAATTGTACATTGAAAGAACTAGTTTACTTTTGAGAATCAAGTTATAGGCTATTGAGCTTAACCTTTGGTACTGGTGTTGAAAATCTAGTGAATTAGAGTGATTATGGGAGGAAAATTGACCCTATATATTGAGGTGATAATTTAAAAGTACTTAAAATTGTACATTGAAAGAACTAGTTTACTTTTGAGAATCAAGTTATAGGCTATTGAGCTTAACCTTTGGTACTGGTGTTGAAAATCTAGTGAATTAGAGTGATTATGGGAGGAAAATTGACCCTATATATTGAGGTGATAATTTAAAAGTACTTAAAATTGTACATTGAAAGAACTAGTTTACTTTTGAGAGTCAAGTTATAGGCTATTGAGCTTAACCTTTGGTACTGGTGTTGAAGAACAACAGTAAGTGGTAGGTAGTTCAGTTGGAAGAAGCTAAAGGTCTTGGTGATTGGCTTATGTAGGTTGAGCAAGGTATTAAGGACCTTATATATTTCTGGTGAGCATCTTAAATAGATTGCTGAGAGTTGGTGTTTTAATTACTTGTCTCATTGCTTTGACAAAATACCCGAGAAAAGTAATTTATGGAAGGATTTATTTTGGCTTATAGTTTCCAGGACTAGGATCCATCATGGTAGCAGGAACAGGAGACAGCTGGTCACAATGTATCCAGTTAGGAAGCAGGAAATAATGAATGCTTGTGTTCACCTCAATTTCTCCTTTTTATTTAGCCCATGGAATCATATCATCCACATTAAGGGTGGATCTTGCCACTTCAGTTAACATAATCTAGATAATCTCTCATAAACATGTCTAGAGATTCCCCCCATAAAACTGACAATGAACTTTACCAATCACAGTTGGGATTATAGGAATAATAGAAGGTTTGAATGTGGTAGTTTAGGCATGTTCGGTTTATGACATGTTAAAAAGAAAATGCAGTTAGCTACTTGGGCATAAGAACCTAAGCAAGCCTTTAATCCCAGTACTTGGGAGGCAGAGTCAGGCTGATCTTTGTGAGTTTGAGGCCAGCCTGGTCCACAGATTGAGTTCTAGGACAGCCAGTGCTGCATAGAGAAACCCCGTCTCAAAAAACCAAGGGGAAAAAAAGAACCTAAGCAAAAGATCCTAGCTAGGGTTGGATGTTTTGGAATTTCTCAGTGTATCACTTTGTGTTAAGCTATTTGTAGATGTTGGGTTACTCCTCTAATCTGCTCATTGACTTGTTTTCTTGAGCTTAGAAAAGGCAAGATTGTGTTTATTTGGTTCTTCAAAGAATGGATTTGGATTCCGTGATAGTGATCTGGATATTTGTATGACTCTGGAAGGCCATGAAAATGCAGAGGTAAGAGTTAATATTTGAAGGGATTTGAAAGTTTGTTTTTGTCTAATGGTTAATGTGTTAATTTTGTACATGATACTAATTATACATATTACCATTTTTTGTATCAGTGTGTTAGTAGTAGTGTTTGAGATGTAGAAGCATTAGCGTTACGGATTTAGAAGATATTCAAACTGTTGAAATCTGTTAAAAATATTCAGACTTAAAACAAGTTAATTTACTATTCATCCTTTTTTTTATCTTTTATTGATTTTTTTTTTGTGTATTCATATCATGCATTCTGATCCTACTTATCTCCACGTCTCCTCACATTTGCCCTCTGCACTTAGAACCTCCCTGCCAAATCAAAACCAAATTTAAAATAAAACCCAAAAACCAAACAAAACAAAGAAACAAAAAAGAAGAAGAATCTTGTGGAAGCTGTAGTGTGGCTCTTTGAGTCACACAGTTTACCCTTGATCCATTTGTCTTTGCTTGCAAGTGTTCATTGTCACAAGTCATTGGTCAGGCTTGAGGCCTTTGGTTTCTGTTACACCACCTATAATGGGCTCTCTCTGGGGCTCCTCTTGGACATCCTGTTGTGGTTCTGTGTCATGAGATCCTGCTATTTTGGATCTGTTGGTTTGTGGTTATTAGTTTTGGGTCTTTTGGGCGGGGGGGGGGGGGGGGGGGGGGGGGCGCCACCCAACTCCCAAACAAATCAGACATGGAAGCTTATTCTTCTTACTTATAAGTACCTGGCCTTAGCTTGGCTTAGTTTCTTGCCAGCTTTAACTTATTTTGACTACCTTTTGCCTCTGGGTTTTTCCTGTTCTCTAACTTCTGTAAATCTTACTCTTTCTCCGGGGCTTGCTGTTTAGCTGGGTGGCTGGCCCCTGGAGTCCTCTTCCTTCTCTGGCTCCTCTCTCCCTTCTCCCAGATTTCTCCCTCTATATATTCTCTCTGCCTGCCAGCCCCTCCTGTCCTTTCTCCTGCCTTGACAGGCACAGTAATGCAGCTTCACAGAGTTAAACAAATGCAATGTAAGCAAAAGGAACACATCTGATACTCTACTACAGTTCATCCCTTTCACATGCTTCAGAAGTTCATAGATTTGATGGAGGTTGGGGTGGGCAAACTCATAACCCTGGGTCTGCACCTGGTGGTATCTGGGTTGGTCAGCCCACCAACCTCTTCTCATGATCACTACCCAGGTGAGCTCTCCAGAACTGCTTCGGCTAGCTCATCCAGTGCAGCCTACAGCTAGGAGTTGGGCCAGTTCTCCTCTCTGGTCCTTAGATCCAGGTCCCCCACATTCACATCACCAGAGCCAGCTCTACTGTTTTGTCCAGTCAAGGTTCAAGGCCCTCTGTCCTGATTGCTGTAGGGGGAATATGAGGGTAGGGCGTGCAAGGAGGTTAGTTCTCCTGCTCTCATGCCCTTAGGGCTAGCTCATTTTCTTGTCCATCCTTGCCCCATTCCCCCTAACAGGGTCAGCTCTAGTGTGCTGCCCAGGCAGGGTGCAGGGCCCACTCTCCTTTGTACTGCAGCTAGTTTTCTCACTCTAGGACCTCAGTGCCAGCTTTCTTGCCTGCCACCGATAAGGGCCCCAGTGGGGAGGGCATCTTTCCTTCACCCATGCCACTGAATGGCAGATGAGGTGGGGCAGGGTCAGTTCTAGTGTGCTGCCCAGGTGAGGTGCATGCCTGTGGTGAGGGGTGGGGCCATCTTTTCCTAGTGCTGGCAAGCTCTCCCCTGAGGAGTAGGGACAGCTTACCTGCTGCAGTATCCACAAGGGTCAGGGCCAGTGAAGGGCAGTGATGGTGCAGCACAGCATAGTTCCAATGACCTCCATGCTAACACAGTCCATGGATATCACCACAGACCCCAGTTGCAGTATGATCTGGACCCAGACATGGCCCTCTGCAGCAGCTTAGGTCCAGATACCACCACGGCCCTGGTGGCAGCACAGTCCATCCAGATTAGCACAGCCGCTGTGGCGCCTTGGCCTTCGGGTACCAGACCCCAGGCATCTACAGAGCCTTTGCTGGCAACATGAGCCACGCTCACCACCTTAGACACCAGCCACCATGGGGCCATGGACCCAGACATGGATATTCATCCTGTTTGAATATAACAGCTAGGTCTTTGAAACTTTCAAGAGTCTGATAATGAATTGGAGGAGCTAACCACAAGTTGGAATTCTTCCATTAGACCCAATGAGAAGCTGTTACTTCTATTTGGTTGTAAGCATTGATCTTGGTTACTCTGTTTCTTTTTTACACTCTCTCTCACTCTGTTATGTATTCTGTAAGTAGAAAATACAGGCAGTAGTCTAATTTATAAATGGATTACATTCTAAAAATTAATTGTAATTTTAGGGTGGTGGCATCTTTTCCATAGAACCAATGTTAAAATGACTGAAGGTTAGAAATTTTACTTTGGATGGGAGGGGAAACTAACATTTATTCAGTTGCTGTATACACTTACACATGCTTTATTCTTTTTCATTCTTAACCCATTTTGAGGTAGTTATTAATTACCCCATTTTCAAAATGAGAAGATTGACGCTTCGAAAGATAAGCCAGGGTCTGTAGAGATAGTACAGTAGGTAAAGATGGTTGTTTCCAAGCCTGATAACCTAAGTTTGATCCTGGGATCCACGTGGTGGAAGGAGAGAGAACTAGCTTCAGCAAGTTGTCCTCTGACCTCCCTGTGTGCTGTGGTGCTCCCTCTTCCTTCATACAAGTAAATAAACAAACAAACAAACAAATAAATAAATAAATGGTACCCCTTCCCCCCAAAAAAGACAAATTGACTTATTTAACCACACCTCACTCACCTTGTACATGTTGAAGCCAGCATTTCTGTCTAGGGTTGTGTGGTTCCTGCTCTTCATATTGTATCTCACTGCCGCTCTGTAATTATTTTCTTAGCCCATAATGTAGCCGACTATAGTATTAATGATAATGTAGAATCAAACCTCTATTTATGAAGTTGAAAGTTCTCTAAATAATCTTGATATATAAGGAGACATTTTTCCCAGTACAGTCTCAGCAGTGGGGTTATGGGCATGCTTTTCTTTGTGTTCCCAACTTTGTTCATGTGAATGAGTGTGTCCCAACTCTAGTGAAGGAGACTGACTGGGTAGGGGAGAAGTGTTTCAGTCCATTGTTAGAGCATAGAGGAGGAGTGGATGGACCCTTGTAGAGATCTTTCACCAGTGTATCTATTGGTTTTATTTTATTTTTTTTTATCAATAATCATGTATGTCTCAGATAAAACTCATTGGCTCCATCTATTTATTTTAGTTTTGTTTTTATCTGTGTTGTGCAGTGATGTTCTGTGCTGTATATACTGTGCTGTGCTACATTATCACAGGGTGTCATGTAGCCCAGTCTGGCCTAGAGCGTCTCACTCTCTTGACTCCGAATCCCAAGTGTTCCTATAGATTGAACCCAGAGCCTTGTGTATGCTAGTCAAGCATTCTGTAACTGAGCCATATTCCCAACCCTGCTGTAAGTATTTATGTTTCAAAGTCAGGTACCATTTGTAAGGTTGGAACAAGGTCAAGCTTTTGGGCACCTGTAGTTCTACCAGTGTATCTTCTGTTAGAAAATAATTCACAAGCTGGAGAAATGACTCATCACTTAAAAGTGTATTACTTACTCATCCAGAGGACCCAAGTTTGATTCTCAGCACCCAAGTCAGGCAGCTCAAAAGCTACCTGTAATTCCAGTTCCAGAGGATTGGAGGTCTTGAGCCTCCTTGGGCACCCACACATGTAGTGCATGCACACATACATTTCCATATACACATGGTTAATTTTTTTTTTTTTCAAGACAGGGTTTCTCTGTGTAGCTTTGCCTTTCCTGGAACCAGAAACACCACATTATCATTAAAAAAAAAATAGCTCAAAAACTTCAAGTGCATTTCTTGTATCAGACTTGATGGTGCTTTTGGGGTTTTGTTTTTGTTTGGTTTTTGGAGACAGGGTTTTTCTGTGTAACAGTCCTGGATGTCCTAGAACTATCTGAAGACCAGGCTGGCCTCAAACTCATAGAGATCTGCCTGCCTTTGCCTCCTGAGTGCTGGGATTAAAGGCATGTGCCTTCACCTCTGGGCTGCTGAATGCTTTTTAATAGGTTTTATGTAATTCTCCAGTAACTCTGTAGGTCAGAAACTTATGATTATTTTGACTTTATAGAATAGTAGTATGATGCTTGGAGGTGTTAAGAATCAGTCATGAAAACAGTTAATACTTTAAAATTTGAGTCTGGGTCTTTCTAACTTGCGTGCCTGTGTTCTTTATCATTACAGTGTTTTGCCCTCACTAAACCTATCTTTAATTTCATTCAGTAAGTTTTAGCAGAAATGGCATCTTATAGCTCTTGCAACTGCACCAGTTGTGTTTTATATAGATAATGATCTACAATAGCTGTACTTTTTTCTTTTTTTTTTTTTAAATGAGCTAGTTTATTGAATATATAGTACCAGGACTAAAACAGTAAAACAGTAAGTAAACTGACTAAATGTTCTGCTTGAGATCCTCTTGTTCAAAGGGTCTTGCTGTTTTGTTACCTGGGCTTCTCTCTTATTAATGTTTTAGTGCTTACTGTTTTATTCTTTTATTCCCACTTACTGCATTCTTAATAAATTCCCCCATTCAAAACCAAAAGAATGGATATCATAGATAATTTTCTATAAAAACAGATTCACATATTGAAAACCATTCTGCTTTCTTCATGCTTTTCAGACTTCAGTCAATGTGTGAATACCCTTGGGATCTTCCTAGAATACTTAATAGAAAGGCCTGAGAGTCTGCATTTCTACCAGGTTCCAGGTTTATGTTGGTGATGGGGTCTTTGAACTGTTATTTGGTAAACAAGGTTATACAACTCATGATTAGAAATTTTAAGTACCAGTATTAAATGCTATGGTTACGGTAGAATTTACAGTAGGTCAAATTGAACCATACTTTCTCATTTATTTTTCCAGAAATTAAACTGTAAGGAAATAATTGAAAATTTGGCAAAAATTCTTAAGAGGCATCCAGGTAAAATTTCATAACTTATCTTTATGACAAAAAGTACTTTGTAGCATTATAGAAAGTATTTAACTTGATTAAATTTTTTTGTTCCCTTACCCTCAGGTTTAAGAAACATTCTGCCTATAACTACTGCCAAAGTGCCTATTGTAAAATTTGAACACCGACGAAGTGGACTAGAAGGTGATATCAGTCTATATAACACATTGGTAAGATTTCCTTTATAGGCTCGGCAATCATTGTACTTTTTACTTCTATATTTTAAATATATTTTTGATATGAAAATAAAACTACATCCCTTTCTCTCTTCCCTTTCCTCCCATCCTTCCCATGCACCCTCATGTTCTTTCCACAAATTGATGGCATCTATTTCTTTAATTATTATGTATGTGTATGTTTGTATATATGTATGATGTATATATGTATGTATATTCCTAATATATAAATATAACCTGCTCGGTTTATATAAAGTTACTTACTTGCATGTATATGATTTCAGAGCTGATCACTTGGTATTAGATAACCAATTTGGGTGCTCTTCCCTGGGGAAGACTATTTCTCTTGCTCTTAGCATTCCTTAGTTGTCCTTATTTTTTTTCTAGGATAGGTCCTGTGAGATTTCCTCTTTCATTTTAGGGTGTCTATTGGTGTAGTTCTTGTTTTCAGGTCTTGTTTAGACAGCCATGTTGTTGGGATTTCATAGGTTTCGCTTCTTTGAAATTTCTAGCAAATGTCCTGCTCCTGTGGCTCTTAAAATCTTCCTGTCTCCTCTTCTGCTATGATTTCTGAGCCTTAAGTTCAGGAGTTGTGTTTAGGTGGATCAGTTAGGGCTGGGCTTCATTCACTTAGTTACTTGTTCTTTGCATTTGATTGGTGGAGATTTTCTGGAATGATTTCCATTTGTTACACAGAGACATTTCTTTGATGCGTGAGTCTTATACCTTCTCTGAGTAGAATAATATTTAGCATGTAGATCCGTGAATTCACTGTTGTTGACCAAGTTTCCAGTACCAGGCATGATTTCCTTCTTGTTGAGCTGGCCTTGAGTCTAATTAGAGAGACATTGCTTACTGCCAAGGTATGTGCACCATAATTGCACCTTTGCTATGTCTTCATGCTTGCCATTGCTTTAGTTCATCGGCATCATAACTGAATAGGAATATTGATTACTTCTCTCTCTTGGAAGCTTGCATGGAGTCTTCTCGTATGAAAGCTTGTCCTCAGTGAAGAGGCTTTCAGATTAGAACTAGATTGGATTCTTTAGGTCATGTTTCAGAAGAATATGATGTCTAGCTTTTTGTTTTTGATTTTGGAGACTGGGTTTCTCTGTGTAACAGTCCTGGCTGTCCTGGAACTCACTTTGTAGACCAAGCTGGCGTGGAACTCAGAGTTCTTTCTGCTTCTGCCTCTTGAGTGCTGGGATTAAAGGTGTGTGCTACCCCCAGCCCCTCCAGCCCTGGCAGAACATATCTTAAGCTATAGGAAGTTACTGTCGAACTTTGGGAGGCAACCCAGGGCAACAATAGCCTGTATTTTGGAAGTCTCTGGATAACCCTGACCAATGACTCAATAAGGAGCTTTTCATGTCTAGTGTAGGTTTTTTTCTTAAGTCTGTGGCTTTTGAAGGGAACATTTTCAGCCCAATAGGGAAATTTTATTTAACTATATATGTATATGTATTATATGTAATTTTAGATAATAACATGATTCCTTATGACTTTTTTAGGCATCCTGAATGTTAGTTTATTTTCCTCCCTCCTTCTGAAATAATGTCCTTCCCATTCTGTAATTAAAATTCCTTCATCAATTTTTTTTTCAAAATCACTCGTACCCTATTATTCCTCTCTATTGCTCCTCTCTTTTTCTCCATAGTCCCTTTTACTTTTCTGGCTTCTTTATTCACTTCAGATTATATACTCACATCTGAAGATTTGTGCCTAGGAAACTTCAGATGGGAGAGAACACGATGTGTTTATCTTTGTGGATCTGAGTTACTTCACTCAGTGTGAATTTTTTTTCTTCCCAGTTCCATCCATTTACCTGCATATTCATGATTTCATTTTTCCTTACAGCCGAATAGTAGTCCCTCATGTATGTACCACATGATCCATTCATCAGTTGAAGGGCGTTTTTGTAGCTTCTATGTCCCATCTTGTATGCATAGAGTGGCAGTTGAGACAGCTGAGCAAGTTTTGGTAGATTGGGATGTTGAGTCTTTGGACATATGTCAAGAAGTGGTATAGCTGGCTCATATGGTAGATTTATTTGTAACTTTTTCAGAGTTCTCCACACTGATTTCCAGAGTAGCTGCAGCAATTTGCAATCCTGCCCTTAGAAGATGAGAGTTCACCACATCTTCTCCAGCATTTATTGTTGGTTTTGTTTTGTTTTAGGGTAAGATGAAATCTCCAAGTTGTTTTAGTTTGTGTTTTCCTAATTGTTAGGGATGGTGAACATTTTTTGGAGAGCGATTTCTCAGCCATTTTTATTTATTTATTTTTTAAAAGAACTCCCTGAGCCGGGTGTGGTGGTGCACACCTTTAAGCTGGGAGGCAGAGGCAGGTGGATCTCTGAGTTTGAGGCCAACCTGCTCTACAGAGTGAATTCCAGGACAGCCAGGGCTACACAGAGAAACCCTGTCTTGAAAAGCATAACAAACAAAAAGAACTCCTTGTTCATATCCCAAGCCCATTTCTGAATGGATTGTTTTTTTTTTCCCCCTTTAACTGTATTTTGAATTCTTTTTTTTTTCTTTTCAGAGCTGAGGACCGAACCCAGGGCCTTGTGCTTGCTAGGCAAGCGCTCTACCACTGAGCTAAATCCCCAACCCCTGAATTCTTTATATTTCCCGAATATCAATCAATCCTTTTGTCATATTTACAGATGGTAAAGATTCTCTACCATTCTGTGGGCTTTCTCTTTACTCGACTCTTTCTTTCTTTCTTTCTTTCCTTCTTTCTTTCTTTCTTTCTTTCTTTCTTTCTTTCTTTCTTTCTTTCTTTCTTTCTTTCTTTCTTTCTTTCTTTCTTTCTCTCTCTCTCTCTCTCTCTCTCTCTCTCTCTCTCTCTCTCTCTCTCTCTCTCTCTCTCTTTCTTCCCTCCCCTTCCTCTTTTCTTTTCTTTTTTTTTTTCTTTTTATTTTTGGTTTTCCAAGACAAGTTTCTCTGTGTAATAGTCCTTGCTAACCTGGAACTTGCTTTGTACACCAGGCTGGCCTCAAACTCACTAAGATTTGACTGCCTCTGCCTTCCGAGTACTGGGATCGAAGACATGCACCACCACCTCCTGGCCACTAGGTTATTTCTTAGCAATACAGAAGCTCTTTAGTTTTATGACGTCCTCAATTGTTGACTCAATTCCTGGGCAAGTGTAGTCTTAATTCAGAAAGTCCTCCCTTACACCTATACCAAATAAAGTGCTGCCTGTGCTTTCTTGTAGTAGTTGCAGTGTTTGAGCATTCAGATTTAGATCTTTGATCCATTTGGAGTTAGTTTTTATGCAAGGTGATAGAAACTGGTATAATTTCATTCTTTTGCATACGGACATCCAGTTTCCCAGGACCATTTTTTGAAGATGTTGTCTCTTCTCCAGTTTATGTTATTGGCATCTTTGTCAAATATTAGATGGCTGTAGCTAGGCATACTCGTGTTTGGGTGTTTAATTTTTTTCCATTGATCTACATGTCTTTTTATGTGCCAGTCCTGTATTGTTTTTATTATATGGCTCTGTAATATACCTTAAGATCTGGAATTGTAATCTCTCCAATGTGACTCTTTGTTCAGGTTTTTTCTTTTTTCTTTTTTTTTTTGCTACCCATGGTCTTTAGTGTTTCCATATGAATTTTAGGATAGTTTTTTCTATTTCTGTGAAGAATGAGGTGATTTTTATTGGGTTGCATTGAATCTTTAAAGATTTTTTGGCAGAAAGTTATTTTCACAATATTGATTCTACTAGTCCATGAGCATGGTGTGTCTAGTGTCTTATCTTTTTCTTTTTGATTGAAAGTTTACATGGTAGAAATCTTTCACCTCTTTGTTTAGGTGTACTCCTAAATAACTTTATTTTCTTTGAGGCTGTTGTGAATGGGAATGTCTGTGATCTCCTTCTTAGTATGTTTGTTATTGGTTTATACTTCAAATTTTAAAAGTTGACAGATAGACTTCCCTGGCAGGGAAGACTGACTGACCCCTGCAGGTGTGGGAAACTTGATAGTATAATTGGTGATAGTGGGGGCACTGCATTCCCACTTTTTCTTATTAAATAATAAAAAAAAAAAGGTTGACAGATTATTGGTGTGTGTAAATTCTCAACTGTGAGCAGTGTAAAAAAAAGTATTTTCATTTTGATACTAATTTCAGAGTCAAGTTGACTTGTTTGACTAATTGTTAGGCATTTTGAAATCTCAATATACTATTTACAATATATTGTATCTTTTTACCTGATTTATAAGTTTATTAGTTCATATTTAATGATTTCTAATACGTAATTTCTTTTCAGGCTCAACACAACACAAGAATGCTAGCTACTTATGCAGCTATTGACCCTAGAGTCCAATACTTGGGATATACTATGAAAGTGTTTGCTAAGGTACTTAGGAAGAAGTGAAATCTTCTGTTTTGTTATAATACTTATGATAGCCAAAGTGAAACATACTGGTGTTAGACTTGTAACAAATATTGTCTCAATTTTATTTATATAGGTTTTTTTTTCTTCATTTTCTTTTAAGATAGGGTCTTGCTCTGTTTCTTGGACTCAGGTGATCTCCCTGTTTTAATCTCCTGAGTTGTACCTGAGCTTTTTGTACATATTAATTTAATTTATTTACTTAAGTTTTTTAATTTATTTTTGTTACAAGGTCTCACTATGTACCCTCAGCTGGCCTGGAACTTGCTATTTAGACTAGACTGGCCTCAAACTCAGAGATCCTTCTGCCTCTGTCTTCGAAGTGCTAGGATTAAAAGTGTATACTACCATGCCTGTTTGGTCCCTGAGCTTTTAAAAAAAGATAGCTGATCCACAAGCTCCCACGATTTTTTTCTCTGCCCTTGGTGCTGAGTTCACAGGCACATGAAGCATTTCGGAGCTTTTATGTGGGAATTGGGGGTTTGAACTTGGCCCCTCTTGTTTTTCACAGCAATTGCTTTATTCCACTGAGCCATTTTCCAAACCCTCATTTTTCTTTTTTAATTTAACTTAAAATTTTTTTAGAAGACATGTACTACGACTTTGTATAGATAGCTCCAGTACTTTTATCCTGAATTTTACCGATAAACTAATTTTTTCCTAATGTTTTGATAATATAACTATTCCAATTTTAAAATCAAATTTCTTAATTATTTTATAAATTTTTGAAGATAATTTTTGGAATGCAAATACTTGGTCACTAAATTTGTTTTGCTTTTCTTATTTTGATAGTGCTTGTTTTTCATAGCATTTGTATTAAACTGATTTTTAAAGAGTTGCTAGGCATGGTAATACACGCCTTTAATCCCAGTACTTGGGAGGCAGAGGCAGGTGGGTCTCTGTGAGTTCAAGGCCAGCCTGGTCTATATAGTAAGTTCCCAAACAGCCAGGACTCCATATAGAGTTACTTTTCATAAATAAATGAATGAATGAATGAATGAATGAATGAATGAATGAATAAAAAAGAATGGCATATCAGAGTAGTCAATGGTTTGTGGAATGAGAATATTAATTTTTATTTGTATTCATTCTATTTTCTAGCGCTGTGACATTGGAGATGCATCTCGAGGAAGTTTATCTTCATATGCGTATATCCTTATGGTGCTGTACTTTCTGCAGCAAAGAAAGCCACCAGTTATCCCAGTCCTGCAAGAGGTTAGTGTTAAACAGTACTGTAAAGCCCAGAGCATAGGGGCTGATGCCTATAGTCCTAACACTTGGACTACAGAGAAATAGGATTTTGAGTTCAAGGCCAGCCTGTGTTACGTAGTGTGTTTCAGGGCACCCTAAGCAACTGAGTGATACCTTATCTAAAATAGAACTGTTACAGGTGTTTTTAAGGAAATCATGGATTTAAACAGGAGAGCTTGCTGAGTTCATGACCTTATGAGGGATTTTTCTGTCATGAATATTCTGTTTCCTATTAAAATTAATGCTATAATTAAATAGTGAACCTTTAGGAAAATTTATTATAGGAGAATATTGAATACCAAAGGGATATGAGGTAACTGGAACTATTGAGTATCTTTTATAGTATTTTAAAATGTTATAGTCTTAGAATATTTGCAGATGAGCTAAGTGGTGATGGCATACGCCTTTAATCCCAGCACTCAGGAGGCAGAGGTAGGTAGGTCTCTGAGTTCGAGGCCAACCTGTTCTACAGAGTGAGTTCCAGGATAGCCAGGGCTACACAGAGAAACACTGTCTCACCCTCACCTACTCCCCTAAAAAAAAGAATATTGTGGTTGTGTATCAAGTTCCTGTAGCAAACTCATAATATTATAGACTCTCACATGGAAATAAGAAGTTTCTTCTCTCTGGAGTACTTGCCCTCCTCCTCCTTCCTTATATAGTCCTATGTATGCTTTGACAACCTTGAAAAGTCTTGTCAAGAATAAGTAGGAAAGCTGGGCACTAGTGGCTCATACCTTTAATCCCAGCACTTTGGAGACAGAGGCAGGCAGATTTCTGTGAGTTTGAGGTCAGCCTGGTCTACAAAGTGAGTTCCAGGACAGCCAGGGTTACACAAAGAAACCTTGTCTGGAAAAAACAAAAACAAACAAAAAAAAGTAGGAAAAATTTCCTCATTTCTTTTAAAGTCATACTAACTAAGCAGAAGAGTGCACTTGAAAGAAGGAGCTTATTATGTTCATATTTACCAAGAATTGGTGACTTAGTGTCAATTGATGTAGCCAGTTTATGCTCTCTGAAATAGGTGTAAAATAGTTCTTAATCTTCCATTTGTTCTTCCCAATTTTGGGCACAAGAGGGGATTTGTGGGCATTAGAGAAGGTCCAGTTCTGTCTTCTTAGAAGTATAACTGTTTAGAGATAGGAGAAAAATACCAGAAGTATTTGGAAAGCCACATATTCTTTTTGTTGTTGTTTGTTTGTTTGAGACAGGGTTTCTCTGTGTAACAGTCCTGGCTGTTTTGGAACTTTTTTTGTAGACCAGGCTGGCCTCGAATTCACAGATCTCTGCTTGCTTCTGCCTCCCGAGTGCTGGGATTAAAGGTGTGCACCACCATGCCTAGCTGGAAAACCAAGTATCTGTTCTCACATAAATTATAATATGTTGGCAAAGAAGAAAATGACAAAATATCTAGCCACGTGATATAAATATCTTACAGCTAGTCCTAAATTTTTAAATAGTCTCATGAATGATAGGGTTTTGGCAGTGCCTCCTTCCCGTTTTACAGTCAGTACCTGGGAAATAAAAATTTTAATTATTTTTCCCCCCCAGGAAAAAAATTTCTAACTAAGTACTATGTTTTTGGTATTAAAAAAGTCTTTGTGGTGCTGTGAATCAAGCCTCATACATGCATGGTAGGTGAGCACTACACTACTGAGACATATTTCCAGTCAAACCAGTCTGTATTTTTTTGTTAATTTTAAGATCACAGCAAAACTGAGGATTATGTAGAGATTTCTCATGTAACCCCTATTTGGGTAGGCATTTCTCCATTATCAACCTAATACTTTGTTAAAATTTGTGAATCTACAGTGACATGTCATAGTCATACCAAATCCATAGTTTGCATTTGTGATTCATGCTTGGTGTTGTATATCATGTAGATTTGGATAAATATATAATTATGTGCATATTGTTATACAATACAGTTTTTTTTCTTAACTTTGTCTTTGCTTTATCTAGTCATCCTCCATCCTGCCAACTCTTGGTAATCACTGATCTTTTTAGTATCTCCATAGTTTTGTCTTTGTGTAGAATATCAGATAGTTGGAATCACTTATACCCAGTATCTACCCTTTATGTTTGGCTTCTTTTTTACCCATTGTATGAGTCAGCTTCACGTTAGTACAATGAACTAGGACAGTTAGCCTATAATAAATGCTATATTTGGGCTTATGATTCCAACAAGTAGAGTTTAAGGTTAGTTGGCCCTTTTCTCTATTAGCATATCATATTTCATGTATGTGGTGGAGCAGGTTGCATATATTATGAGCTGGGACACAGAGACACTGAAACTGGGGTCTTACAATCCACTTATTGGACCTGCCCTCAATAACATAATAATTTCCCAGAAAAACCTAATAAGATCTTCATAGCATCATCTTGATGACCAAGCCTTTAACAGATTGTCCCAGTTTCATTTCTGTACTATGATAAAATATTCTGACAAAAAAGTAGCTTAGGGGAGGAAAGAGTTTATTTGGCTTAAACAGCTTCAACCTTGGTCCATAATTTCAGGGAATTCAAAACAGCAGGAGCTTGAGCTAGTTGGTCATGTCACATCCACAGTCAAGAGCAGTGAGAAATGAATACATCCATGCGCACTGCTTGCTTTCTGGTAATTGTCTCCTGTCTCTTCCCTCCAAACACCTTGGTAATGGTGTTTCCCATAATGTGGTGGGTCCTTCTATATGAGCTAACAATTAAGACAGCTCTCTACAGACATGTGTACAGCTCAACTTAATCTAGGCAATCCTTCATTCTTACTCTATCAGAGGTGATGCTAAGTTATAGCAAGTTGATACTCTCTGAGAGTTGGAGAATGGTACAGCAGCTTAAGAGCACCGACTGCTCTTGCAGAGCACCCAAATTCAGTTCCTAGCACCCACGTGGCAGCTCACAACCATGTGCAACTGAAATTCCTCTTCCAGAGGATCTGCTGTCCTCTTTTGGCTTCCCTGGGTACCAGGCACAAACATGGTACACAGACATAGGTGCAGGCAAAACATCCATACACATACAATAAAAATAAATAAATGGTTTACAATTACTCACACACATGGACTTTGGGGGAGAAGGGACTTAAATATTCAAATTAAGTAATATGCCTTTACATTTTCCTCATGTCTTTACATTGGATGTGTCAATTTCTTTATTTAGTCACCTACTGAAAAACATCTTGATTGCTCTTTTTTTTTTTCTCGAGACAGGGTTTCTCTGTGTAGTTTTGGTTCCTGTCCTGGATCTCACTCTGTAGACCAGGCTGGCCTCGAATTCGTAGAGATCCACCTGGCTCTCCCTCCTGAGTGCTAGGATTAAAGGCGTGCACCACCACTGCCCGGCCCTTGATTGCTCTTAAGTTTTGACAATTATCATACAGATGATATAAAGATCCACATAAATGAATTTGGCTTGATGTATTCATGTAATCCCAGCAGTTTGGAGGCTGAGGCAGAAAGATTGAAAGTCCAAGGCCAGCTCTGACTGTGGAGCAAGACATTGTGTCAAAATCAAACAAACAAACAAAAAAATCAAGCCGGCCAGTGGTGATGCACGCCTTTTAATTCCAGCACTCAGGAGGCAGAGGCAGGCGAATCTCTGTGAGTTTGAGGCCAGCCTGGACTACCAAGTGAGTTCCAGGAAAGGCGCAGAGCTACACAGAGAAACCCTGTCTCAAAAAACCAAAAGGAAAAAAAAAAGGCTGGGGAAGTAGTTGTGTTTGTAAAGTGTTTGCCTAACATGCATGAGACCTTGGATTTGATTCCCAGTCCTAAATAAAGGAGCTCTAAAGGTGCCTGTCATACTTGCTTTTGGAGATGGAAGTAGAAGGCTCAGGAGGAGATCAAGGTTATTCTCAGCTACATACTGACTGTAGCTAGAGTTTTCCTGCCTTGCCCACAGTCAGGACAAATCTTTGTCACCCACCAGTCCCACAGCCGCTCAGACCCAACCAAGTAAACACAGAGACTCATATTGCTTACAAACTGTATGGCCGTGGCAGGCTTCTTGCTAACTGTTCTTATAGCTTAAATTAATCCATTTCCATACATCTATACCTTGCCACGTGGCTGGTGGCTTACCGGCGTCTTCACATGCTGCTGGTCATGGCGGTGGCTGCAGTGTCTCTCTGCCTCAGCCTTCCGCTTCCCAGAATTCTCCTCTCTCCTTGTCCCACCTACTTCCTGCCTGGCCACTGGCCAATCAGTGTTTTATTTATTGACCAATCAGAGCAATTTGACATACAGACCGTCCCACAGCAACTGACTTTGAGGCCAGTGTGACTACATGAGACCCTGTCTCAAACTGACAAAAAGATCCAATTTTTGATTTTCATGTGGGTGTAATTTTTAAGTCTTCCAAGTAAACACTATTAAGCAGGATTGCTGAACAATGTGCGTATTTAGTTTGTTAAAGTGAAACTGCTGAACTCCAAAGTGGCTGTACCTTTTTTATTCTCTCCAGAAATGAGGGAAAGTTCCTCTTGATCCACGCCCTTACTAGAATTTGTGTTATATCTGTGTTCTGTACTTTGGCCGTTCTATTAGATGTGCTGTGGCGTTTCATTGTTTCAGTCAGTATTTACCCATTACTTATGTTAGAGAGCATCTTTCTATATGCTTACCTGTTAGGTTTAGGTTCGTAGTATGGTGTATGTTAAAGTCTGACCAATATCTTTTATTGTTTATATGTGTGTGTCTATCTAAGGGAATACCATGTGGGTGCAAATTCCCCAGCGTGTGCTGGGAACCAAACTTTGGTCCTCTCTGAGAGCAGCAAGTGATTTTAATCAGTGAGCCATCTCTCCACCATGATCTTTGGCAAAATTTTTAAAGTGGACAGCACAAGGAGAAGACTGAATTCAGGGAGGAGTCAAGTCTGAGGGTCAGGCAAGGACTGGAAAGAAAAATACAAATTGGCTCCAAGGAGAAGCAGAGAAAGATGTTTCATGACTATGCAGATATTTCATGACACACAGTGCCAGTGCCTAGCTTAGCACTGCCAGAGGGAAAAGAGGCCTGTAGATTTTTTTTCTTGTCAAGTTAAAACAATTTTCTACAAGGTTATGGAAGTCTTTTGTTTTTATTGTAGTTTTAATTTTGTTTTTTAAATTTTGTTTAAATTTTATAAAGGTTTTGTGTGTAGCACTTGGTTGGTCTAGAGCTTGGTATGTATCTGTACCAGACTGGTCTTGGTGACCCTTATACTTCTGCTTACTTAATGCCAGGATTGTAGTCTTGTAACACCATGCCTAGCTATTTTTGTCCTTTTGGAGATACAGTTTTTTTTCTGTGTTTCCCAAGCTTTTCATAAACTCTGAGTTTATTTGATTTTCTTGAATTTGGAAGTAGTTGTGTGTCACTGTGTTTGGTTTTACTTTCCTTTTCATGAATGAGTATTGAGTTTTGTCAGTTTGTCAGTTGCTTTTTCTGAGTCTATTGATAATGGTAATATTTAATTTTGCTTGCTAATGTGATAGATTAGTTTGAATTTAATTAGTTTATTTATTTATTCATTTTTGGTTTTTCGAGACAGGGTTTCTCAGTGTAGTTTTGGTGCCTGTCCTGGATCTCTCTCTGTAGACCAGGCTGGCCTCAAACTCACAGAGATCTGCCTGGCTCTGCCTCCCCAGTGCTGGGATTAAAGGCATGTGCCACTGCCACCCGGCCTGAATTTTATATTTTGAACCAGTCTTGAATACTTGGGATGTATCTCAATTGGTCTTGATTTACAAATTTTTTTGATATATTGTTGGATTGTGTCTTGAATGTTACTAGGTATTGATTTAGTTTCTTTCACTGATACATTCCTATTCAGATTGTTGTTTTTCCTTGTGTGCATTTTGGCAAAATGTGTATTTTAAGAAATTGGTCTAGTTAGGTGTAATTGGTCTAGTTGGGTATAGTCTCATACTTGTAATTGAAGCTCTTTGGGATGCTGAGGCAGAAAGATTGTGACATCAATGCCAGCCTAGACTACAGAGTGAAATGTCTCAAAAAATAAACAGATAAACATAAAGGCTAGGGATTTAGCTCATTTGGTAGAGTGCTGGCCTAATATGCATGAAGCCCAGTGTTTGATTCTACAGTACCACATCCACCAGATGAGGTGTGTGCCTGTAGGCCCAAAACCTGGGGAGATGAGGGCAGAAGGATCAGGAGTTTAATGTCATTCTGAGCTATATACTGAGTTTGAGAGTATCTTGGACTACCATGAAACTAAGCAAGTAAGAAAGAAAACAAAAGAAAAAGCAAAGAAAGAAGAGTCTAGTTTATATAGGTTATTATATTTGGGAATAGAGAGTTCAAAATATTGCCTTTTATTATTTATGGGATCTATTGTTCTGGTTTCTTATTTTATTTTATGTTAATTTATGTTCCTGTTTTCCCCCCTTATTGCTGGTTATAATTTTTTTTTATTTTTATTTTGTTGTCGTTTTGTTTAACGAAAAGATGCCGATTAACTTTGAGGTTTGAGTTCTTGGACTTTAGCCTCATTTGCCTTCCCTCCAGACATGGAACTCTGCTACCTTGAAGCTGGAGAGCAGGGTAATGGGCCACAGAGGGTGAGCATCCAGGTTCTTATTTTAACACTACCATTCCAGAGAAATATTTTATTTACCTGTTTTGTCTGGAGCCACGTTGGGAAATTAACAGTAGTTTTTCTTATTCCAGAAGACACAATCTCCATGGGTCCATTGCTGTCCGTGTTAACTTTCTTCCCTCTCATCTAAACCCACTCCATGATATTTTTTCCTCTATACACATTGAGCAGGTTTTGAATCTATATACTCTGTGTCTCTCTGCCCCCCATGAGTATTACAGCTTTCATTTCTTCTTCTTCTTCTTCTTTTTTTTTTTTGAGACAGGGTTGCTTTACATAGCTTTCCTGGAACTCAAGGTAGACCAGGATGGCCTTGAACTCACAGAGATCTGTCTGCCTTTGCCTCCTAAGTGCCAGGATTAAAGGTGTGTGCCACTATGCCCAGCTCTCACTTCTATAAGTTTTTAAATTTATCATTAATTAATTAATTAGGCCTGCCAAAGCCAATTTTATCACTTTCTATGTTTGTCTGATTATTGAAGCTTTGAATTTGGGGAGCTGTGGTATTATTCACATATTATTTATACTTTGTTCTTTTGACAGCATATGATTAACATGAGTGGGCCACAGATTTTGTTTTCACAGTATTCTTTCTCTGATCTCCCATGGATTAATAATCATTGGGGTAGCATGGGCTAATATATGCAGGTATGTTATTTGGGCTCAGAATTTAGTCAGACTCATAATTCTGATAGTATGGACTTCAACAAGCTGCCTAACCTCCATGATTTTGAGTTTCATTATCAATAAAAATGTAATACCGATGGCAGATGTAAAGTGGGAAGATTTCAAGTTTAGGTTACATAGTTAGATCCTGTCTTAACAGACAAAACCAAACAAAATGTAATAGACTAGTTTTCCAGTGGTGTCTTGCATAGCATAGACACTGAAGTGGTGCATGGGTGGGTGCATGTCTGTAATTAGCAGGAGAATCGGCCTCCAGTTTAAGACTGGGATATAGCAGTTCCAAAAACCACTAACTGATACATAGTAACACACTTTTCTTCAAAGTTAGAAAACAAGGGCAAACTGGGCAGGCACTCTTCCTTTCAGAAGGCAGAGGCAGGGGACCTCTGTGAGTTCAAGGACAGCCTGGTCTACATAGGGAGCTCCAGGCCCACCAAGGCTACATAATGAGAACCTCTCAAGCAACCTAATAAATACAACCGAGAAACGGAATGCCTTTTTACAATAGATATAAAAGTAGGTGTTCATAGTGTGATTGTTTTAATTATTCTTTTACCATTATTTTTTGATTATTATAATTACCAAAATTATTGTTACTGTTGGGAAAATATAATAAAATCTTTTATTAAACTTAAGAAAACTTTCCCATTATCTATTTTTAAAATATTTCTTCTAGTTTTTGAGATTATAATATAATTACATCATTTCCCTCTTTGCTTTTCTCCCTCCACACCCTCTCATATACCCTTCTTGCTTCATGAATTTGCTGTTATTCTTATGCGTAGTCCATGCTGATCTTCTCTGTGTCCCTTCAGTTTTAGTATATGTACTGTTGAAAGAGAATACCCCATTATCTGGTTAACATATTATAATTGTTAAAATGACAGTCAATTAATGGACCCAGTATTGTGGGTCGACACTGATAACTCCAGACTGATACGTACATTTTTGCTTCCAGCTCTTTCTGGTTGTCATAAGGTTTTTGTTGTCTGGTATTATTTAAGTACTGGCTATTGGCACGGATCTTTTTTTAATGTTAAGGATATATTTAGTAACGTTACTTATCTCTGGCTTCATTTGCAATTGAAGCTGACTTTAAATATCTGGTTATTAAGGTTTAGTCTGGGTTTTGTTTTCTGGTGCTGTGTATTGATCCCAGAGCCTTATTCATGCTAGGCAAATGCTGTATCAATGAGGTATATCTCAAGTTCCCTTACAATTTTAAATATTTTATAAGCTTATAATTTTTACGTTATATTACAGATTATATCTTATGACATCTTGTTAAATTGCTAAGGCTGACCTGATAGTTGGTATTATTCTGCCTATCTCCTGAGTAGTTGGGGTTTCAGGTATAAACCATACTATGTGTTGGCTCTTGGAGTGTTTTGTTTTTGTAGTACTGGGATTGAACCTCTAGGCTAAGGCTCCACCACCAAACTGAGTTCCTAACCCTTGGAGGTTTTTTTTTGTTTGTTTGTTTTGTTGTTGATCAATAATACGTTCAGGTTAAAAGGAACTTTCTTAAGCAGAGTTTTTTTTTCTGTTCTAGCAAATCATAAGTCCAAGAAAATTCTTTACATAAAAATTAACAGTAAAAGAGATTTAGGAGTATTGTTCTTAGTTGATTACATGAAAATTTATGCTTTCTTAAACTATATCAACTGGAAAATTAAATTAATCAAAGAACCTTGAGGACATTATGCCAAATGAGGTAAGCCAGTTAATAAAGAGATATAGTATTTGATTCCAATTAGGTACTTAGAATAATCAAATTTCATAGTTACACAAAATAGAATGGTGAATTGTAGTTGCCAGCAGCTGGGAGAGGGATGCATGGAAAATAACAATTGAACACATACAGAGTTGTAGTTTTACAAGAAAAAGAAAAAAAGACTAAACGGCTGGTGGTAGCTCAGTACTGTGAATGTACTTAATGACAACAAACAAAATGTTTAAGATAGTAAATTTTGCCTTAACGCAACTAAAAAAAAAAGTATAATTTTGGTATAGGAGTAGATTGTGAACATTATAACAATAAAGTAGACAAGTTTCTTAAACATGACTTTTGAGTTTTTGGTACTTGGGATTGAAATTGGGTCTCCTACATGCTAAGCAAGCTGTACCAACCATTGAACTACATCCCTAGCCCTAACATCTAAATCTTTAATGCTAGCTTTCACTTTTTCGAGAGCATGAACCCAGGGCCTTGCACATGTTAGGCAAATACTCAACCACTGGTCTACAACTCCAGTTCCAGACTCCCTGTTCTATCTGTATCCTGTCCTAACGTCTCTAGGACTGCAGGGGTATAGACAGCATCATGGCCAGCTTTTATGTGGGCTCTGAGAAGCAGGTGCTTCACCAACTGAAACATCTCTCCAGCTCCCACGTCTTTTGCTTCTTTGTTGTTTTGTGAAGTGCTAGAAAACACACTAAACAATTTTGGGTGACTGTAGTTTTCTAAATTATAGGTAAGTATTCCAAAGCTACTTACTTAGCTTAATCTTTGTAAACTTGATGTTTAACACACATACTGGATTCAGTCAACAATTTGTATATGTAAGCTTTGGTTTATTGAGGTTTTGTGCTTCACACACAGGCTGTAACTCTTTTGACCATAAGGAATTTAAACCTGAGAATGAAATCTTAAAGGCCAGACAGATAGGAGTGCAAGCAAGTTGCCTAAGGGCCACAGGATTTACTTATCAAGTGATTGGAAGCACTCTTCGGGTTCATTGTATTTGGGGCTCATTGCTGTCTGTCTGTATGTTGGGAGACGTGAAGACAGAGAAAGAAAAGCTGTGCCATGTTTAAAACACTTCTGCACCTGGACTGGTGGCAGAGGTGGTAGCACACACCTTTAATCCTAGCAGTAGAAGGCAGAGGCAGGCAGATCTCCAAATCAAGTTCAGCCTGGTCTAAATAGTGAGTTCCAGCTCGTACTGAGCTACATAGGTAGATCCTATCTGGGGGGAAAGAACATAAACATATGTAAGTAAATAAAAACAAACAAATATTAAATTAATAAGACACTTCTGCTTGTTATTTATTTCACATGTCAGTTTTCAAGAAGGTTACTTATATTTTATGGAGCCCCGCAGGACGGCTTAGCGGGTGAAGGCCCTTGTCCTCAAACCTGATGACTTGAGTTTTGTCTCTGGGATTCAATGTGGTGGAAGAAGAGAACTGACCTCTATGAGCAAGTTTTCTTCTGACCACCTGTGTGATGTGTGTCATGGCACATGCTCTTGAGTGTGTGTGTGAACACACGTACACGATAGATAAATGTAGTTATTTTTTAAAGTAAAAAAAAAATTTTTTTTTTTTGCACCTTTCTTGGAACTTGCTTTGGAGACCAGCCTGGCCTCGAACTCACAGAGATCTGCCTGCCTCTGCCTTCCGAGTGCTGGGATTCAAGGCGTGCAAAATTTTTTTGGGGGGTGGAGGGTGGAAATATGACTCAGTGGTTAAGAGCTCTGGTTGCCCTTCCAGAGGATCTGGTTTCAATTTCCAGTACCTATGTGACACCTAACAATCATCTATAACTCCAGTTTTAGGGGATCAGACATCTTCCTGGTCCCTTTGGGTACTGGGCACACAGATGGTGCACAGAAACATGTAAGCAAGACACACGTAAAATAAAAATAAATAAATAAATTTTAAGTAAATTGGGGACTATAGAGATGGCTCAGGCAGTTAAGAGTACTTTCTGCTCTTGCAGAAAACCCAGATTTAATTCTCAGCACCCTTGTGGACAGTTTACAATCTCCTGTCACTCCAGCTACAGGAGATCTGATGCCTCTAGCTTCCTTGGGTACCCGCACTCACACATATCCACATTAGTAATTAGAAAATAAATACTTTTTTAAAAAGTTAATTTATAAACTACTTGTGTAGTTAATGTAATCTTTTATCTTTACTGGGTTAATTGGAGGTTATGGGGATAATTATATTGACCAGAATCTATATATAGGCCTGAGACTAGTAATTAGTTTTTGCTGACTCTGAAGATTGTATAACTTTCTAATTTGTTGAGTTATTTTATTAAACCTCTTTTAGAGAAGCAAGTCACATGGCCTGGATGTGTAGCCCAGTTGGTCAATTGGTAACATTGTTTAGCATACATAAAGCCCTAAGTTTGATCCCTAGTATTATATAAACTAGCCATTGTGCCATATGCCTATAATTTCAGTACTCAGAAGCCAGAGGCAAGAAGATCAGAAGTTCAGTTTCATCCTTGGCTACATAACAGATTCAAGGCCAGGTTGGACCGTGTTTCAAAAAAGAAAAGCAAATCATAAAATTACTTGTGGAATTCAATTATATCTAAAAGGACCATTTTCTATTGGATGCTTTTTTTTCTTACAGAATAGTGTTTCTTAGTCAGACATAGTGACACATTATCAGCTGCTCTGGTGGCTCAGGCAGGAGGATTTCAAGTTTGAGGCCAGACTGAACAAATTAATATAAACTTAAAAAAATTCAAAGTTAGTTGTTTTATATGGATTTTTACTCACTTTTCAGACATGATACTAACGTGCCCCTCAGCTGTTGAGCAAGCATTTATAGCTTGTGTATTTGGCAGAATGGGCCAAAAGCTGATGTTGTGACCCATTTTGAAAATAAACGATCTTGAAATAAAAAAAAAAATTCATAATTTGTTTATAAAGATGTCGTGGAAAGCTACCTAATTTTCCATTAAACATAATCTGGTATCTAAGTTTACTGTCTTATCAGATATTAGTAACTGATAAAATGTACTAGGGAACAGTGATACTGATTTCCTTTGGGTATAAAATCAATATTATCTATTGATAACTACATTTATAATCCTTTACTCACGCACATTTTTCTTTACTTTGATTTTACTATATCTTGGGCTGGATGTATTTAGATAGGCCAAACAGGTAGCATCAAATATTATTAATATCAAATAGTAATCGGAGAGTCTGATACTCTTAAAATAGACTTTCTCAGCTTGGTTTTAGGTATATTCTCATTAATTAGTTACTTGGTATCAAGTTATCACATCCTAGTGTTTTTCCTTGGGAAGTAATTCATTAATGTCTCCTGTAGGTAAATTCTGAAATGATAATGAAGGCTGGTAGGCCTATGGTTTGGATAACTGAAATCTAACTATAATATTTTTTATACAGATCTTTGATGGAAAACAGATTCCACAGAGAATGGTTGATGGATGGAATGCTTTTTTCTTTGATAAAACAGAAGAACTGGTAATTTTTGTTTAATTTTATATTGTAGAATGCTTACTGATGTTAGGATTTCATGGTTTAATAATTTTTACTTGCTTTTAATTTTTATATTTTTAATAATATGCCTATTTCTATCTTCTTTTCCCTTGCCCTTTTCTTCCATCTTTCTCTTTTCCTTCCCTTTTCCTTACCTGAAGAAAAAGCGTTTGCCTTCCCTTGGAAAGAACACAGAATCACTAGGAGAGCTTTGGTTAGGACTACTTCGCTTCTACACTGAAGAGTTTGATTTTAAGGAGTATGTAATCAGTATTCGGCAGAAAAAGCTGTTGACCACTTTTGAAAAGCAGTGGACATCTAAATGCATTGCAATTGAAGGTGATTGTTTATATTAGTGTTAATTCAAGAACCACAAGAAAAATTAGCAGGGAAAGCTTCTCTGAAAGTGTCAGCCTCTTGTTTTCTGTCACTTAATACTTTAAAAGAATAATTCACAGCCGGGCAGTGATAGTGCACGCTTTTAATCCCAGCACTTGGGAGGCAGAGACAGGTGGATCTCTGTGAATTTGAAGCTAGCCTGGGGAGTGAGTTCCAGGAAAGGTGCCAAAGCTACACAGAGAAATAAATAAATGAATGAATGAATAAATAAATGGGTGGATGGGCGGGTAAATAAATAAATAAATAAATAAATAAATAAATAAATGAATAGAAATAAAAGATAAAATAAAATTCACTGGGTTGAATAGTTTGAAAATATATAGAATTAGACTCCTCTTCCTGCAAAGTCCACTTTATGGTGTAGTACTTATTAATTAACAAATATGTCTTTTCTAGATCCTTTTGACTTGAATCATAATCTTGGTGCTGGTGTTTCTAGAAAAAGTAAGTTTTAAATATAGAAAATGTTCCTTTAACACTTTCGACATAGGAGCTGGGTGGTGGTGGCACACACCTTTAATCCCAGCACTCGGGAGGCAGAGCCAGGTGGTCTCTGTGAGTTTGAGGCTAGCCTGGTCTAATGAGTGAGATCCAGGAAAGGCACCAAAACTACACAGAGAAACCCTGTCTCAAAAAAAAGGAAGTTCTGACATAGTAATGTCTGCATCTTTTATCATCTTCTTTCTTCACAGTGACCAATTTCATTATGAAGGCATTTATCAATGGAAGGAAACTTTTTGGTACCCCCTTTTATCCACTCATTGGCAGAGAAGCTGTAAGTTTACATTATTTGGAACTTTCATCCTTTTCTTCTTTTCTTATAGAACTTCATTGTCATTGAGGTTTTTACAGATGGCAAAGTGAAAGGGAGCAAAACTTCAGATGTAGATTTCCCAATCCTGAAATAACAGAAAAGACAGATCCGAAGTACTTGCTTACCGTGGCTCCTCTCAGCCTCTGCTGTAGCTGTGGTGCGCAGGGTTAGACTGCAGGAAGGGCTTCCTCCTGACCTGGCTTGTGTTTGTCACCTACTGTTGTCTCACTCAGCTTTTGCTTGCTTCCTATTGGTTAGGAGGCCAGAGGAGGTTTCAGGTTTAGAGGAAGAGACTTTTAAGAGAAAAAAAATGTGGAGTGAGTAAAACCATGTATTTTATTATCACATAATGAATGTCCTTGAAAACTTGTTCAGTCTAGTTTTAAAACTCTTCTTTTTATGGTGGAGTAAAAGCAGAATCTTTTGTCCTCGGAACACTGGTTCTCATGTATGTTTATTTTTGTTAGCCTCTTTGCAGGCAATAATTATATTGGAGATAATTAAGTAGGAAATTTTAAAACACAAAAATTATGAAAAAAATTATTTACTAAAAATAACATTTTTATTAATGCATTAATTGACATAGCAATACACATTGAGTGATATTTTACCTGTAAATTGTGGAATACTATTTGTGTGCATGTTCAGTGGGAACCTAGTAGTGGAAGTACACAGTGCTGTACCAGAGACCTCAATTAAAAATGTTAGTAATCCTTTTATAATCCAGTACATTGCAACTAGTCCCTACTTATATGTAGATTTATATTTAGTTTTGTTTAATTCATTTAGTATTAAAACCAAATGTTATTTTGATGTCTAGAAAGAGGACCCTTTGAGCCTCTAATCATCTTTTTAATCTTCTTACTTATTCTATTTAAATTTTTAGTGTATGGTATTTTATAGCTTACAGCCCTTTTTTTAGACATTTGTCTTTATTATATCAGTATTGTAACTTATGGGAACTATTCGTTGTCTTTTATGTTTACAATTAATTTCTTTTTCACTGCTAAATATGCTGGATACTTAGAGGATGTTCCGAAAGATTAAAGTATGCTGGGCTTGGTGACTCAACAGTTGTAATTTCAGCCATTGTGAGGTGGAAACGGGATCAAGGCCAGCTGTGATGAGGCCAGTGTAGGAGACATCATGAGATCCCATCTCAAAAAGCCAAAACACACACATATATACACGCACACATGTGCACATAACCACGCACACGCAGACACAACACTGTGCACAGATAAAAGTATACATTCTACTTTTTCATCCTTCTTATTTACTCAGATATTCCCACTTTATTTTTTCTACTATTTGGTCCTCTAATATATATTAACCTACTTTCTTATCTATCAGTTGTCTTCTGTCTCTCTTTTCTTTTCCCATTTGACCCTGTCTACTTTCTGGTTTATACTTTTCCTCATTCTATAGTAACTACTGTCCATGTATGTTCAACCTTACACTAACTCCAGCTATCATCTATCTGTCTGCTTTGAATAGCACCAATGAGAAAAAAGTTATAAAACCTAGGCAATTTTTTTTTTCTTAAGAGACAAGGTTTTCTCTCTGTCCTGGAACTCACTTTGTAGACCAGACTGCCTTTGCACTCACAGAGATCTTCCTGCCTCTGCCTCCCAAGTGTTGGGATTAAAGGTGTGCATTACCACCACCCAGCTAACCTAGACAATTTCTAATGTATAGTACAGCTACAAATTAATACTCGCCACCCTTCACTGGACTTTTAGTATCGTTTGACTGTAGCTGGAAGTTTCTTGGTCCTGCCCGGCCCGTATCAGGACGAATCTCTCTTACCAGTGTCCCACAGCAGCTTGGTCCTAAGCAAACACATAAAGGCTTATATTATTTACAAACTGTATGGCCTATGGGTCAGGCTTCTTGTTTGCTAGCTCTTAACTCAACCCATTTCTATTAATCTATATGTTGCCACGTGGCCATGGCATTACCACCTGTCTGCTGGCATCTTGTTGCTCCTTGGGTGGAGAGCTGTTATCTGTCCCCACTCCATCCTTCTCTGTCTCACCTTTAGTTTGAATGTACCGCCTAACCTTATCCTGCCCTGCCATAGGCTAATGCATTTTATTTATCAACCAATCAGCATCACATATTTACAGCGT
Source organism: Peromyscus maniculatus bairdii (assembly GCF_049852395.1). Classification (NCBI taxonomy): domain Eukaryota; kingdom Metazoa; phylum Chordata; class Mammalia; order Rodentia; family Cricetidae; genus Peromyscus; species Peromyscus maniculatus. Next base: position 129,323,382 of record NC_134853.1, read on the forward strand.
ACAGAAACACATCCCACAGCATTTGATAGTCTTACTGTATCTTTAGTTACTTGTAATCTCTCATTCTATAAAATGTATTTCAAGTGGCTAATAGCTCCTGTAAAGGACCTGAGTTCAGATCCAGCATCCATATTAGCTTCCAAATATCTGTAAGTACAGTTCCAAGGGACCTGACCCCTCTTCTGGGCTCCATGCCCACCAGGCATATATATATATGCATGGTGTACATACATCAATGCAGGTACTCACACATACACGTAAAAGAATAAATCTTTTGTTGTTGTTAAAGCATTTTAAATTTTGTTTTACTCATAATTCACTAAGTCCTATACTTTGTCCCACTTTGTTATTTCTTAGTTCTTTTATTTTCCTCCCTTCCTCCCTCCTTCCTTCCTCCCCTCCTTCCCTCCCTCCCTCCTTCCCTCCCTCCCTCCCTTCCTTCCTTCTTTCTTTCCTTCCTTACTTCTTCCTTTCTGTTCTTGTTGTAAGAGATGAATTACAGGTGAATATTTGTCATGGATTTTGATAGGGAACACTTATCTTTTCATCTCAATTAACTGAATTACTCTCTTCACATGCATACTCATAAAATTATGGTTTTCTTAATTAGTAAACTTAAATTGTATAAATTATATTCATTACTGACATTCTGAATGTCTTAAGTTTATAGTTTTGCATAATTTTGCTTTTCATTATGTAAGTTCTTATATTTCATGTTTGACCACCACCTAATCTCCTTAAAGTATTTGAGTTTTACAAATCTCAAAAGCAGGTCACTTTAAGTGATGGTGAGGTAGAGGAACATAAAGAAATTCAGGAATAGAATGGTCACTGCTTGACGATTACTTAGAAGTGATGGATAAGAAAAACAGAATGATGGATGGTGCCTGTTTCTGCCTTAAGCCACTGGTGAACTGAGGAAGGACTTTGTTGTTGCTCTTGTTTTGATAGGAAATCGAATTGTAGCTATACGTAGTAGACCATGCCTGTAATCCCAGCGCCTGGGTGTAGCAAAGGCTTATAGGCCTCAGTCATGTGACTTCTTAAGTCTGTCTGAGTTTATTTCTATGTCCATTCTGTGCATGTTTGGACTTCTTTACTCGTTTTCTGAAGATTTCCTCCCTGCCATATGGCTACCTGCTTCCATGTACCATACTAGCTTAAACAGTTTTGTTGAGGTGTAATTCTGATAAAGTATAAATCAGAGCTTTGAGTTATTCAGAATATTTGGTAACCATACCACCAAAATTTCATTATTTTTAATTTCTGAGGGTTGATTTTTTGTTTTTTAAGATTTATTTTGTGTTTTAATTATTTGCATGTGGGTTGGTGCCTGGGTGTGTGCAACTGAGTTCGTAGAAGCACCAGATCTACTTGTAGCTAGAGATACAGACAATTGTGAGTTGCTCAATGTGGGTGCTTGGGATTGAGTTTGGGTCCTCTGCAAGAGCAGTAATTGCTCTCAACTGCAGAGCTGTCTTTCTAATCCTTACCCACACCTCTTTTACAGAGACATATACACACTTGTTTTTGTTTTTAACGAAGAGGAAGCATAGGAGGTTTATTAAGGAAGTCAGAAAGAACTCCTGAGAACATGCAGGGCTCCAAGAGTGTTTCTCTTTCCCATTCTTAATCGACTAGCATTCTTTTTTAGATTTTACTCTTTCTTGTTCATTTAGAATCATATAATATGTAGTTCTTTGGTCCTGGTTTCTTTCGCTGAACATATTTTTAAGTTTCATCTGTGATGGAGGATGTGTCAGTTCTTTATTTCTTTTATGGCTGAATGTAATATTCTATATAAATATACCATATTTTATTCATCCATTTGTTTAATTGTGTTGCTTCTATGTCTTAGCTATTATGAGCAGTGCTTTTATGAATATATGTATAAGGTTGTTTTGCTGCAGGAATGTATGTTTTTATTAGATTACACCAAGAAGTGGAATTACTGATTTGGTTGAATATTCATGTGCATGTGTGTGTGCGTGTGTATTTTTAATGTAGCTGTGCTATTTTATAATATAATGCTGAAATATGTATGGTTTTCAGTTTTTCTACACTGACCTTTGTTTGTAATTATTTTTATTACCATTCTATTGGGGTATTTATCCCAGATTTTTACATGGACTTATATAGGCAGCAAAAAAGCTCTCTTGGCTTCCAGAAGTATGGCTACTGTTAGGATAAACTCTACTGTTAGGGTAAGCTAGTGTTCCTGAAAAATCAAGCACTAAAAGAAGGATGAGCAAGGTAGGAGGATAGAAGAGAAATGAACTTAGTTCTAAGACTTGGAAAATGTTTTCTGGCCTTCTCAGGTACATTCTATGTTATATAGTAAATGTCACTTCTTTAAAAGCTGTTTGCAGAGCTAGAGAGATGGCTCCAGGGTTGAGAGCACTTTTAGTCTTAGCATCCACATGAGCAGCTTGCATCCATCTATAACTCCAGTTTCAGCAGATCTGATGTCCTCTTCTGGGCTCCTGGGCTCCTGCATGGTCTATGTAAACTCACAGCCAAATACCCATATACTTTTTTTTTCCTTTTAAATTGCAAATCCAATTGCATTTTAAATAATCATAATGATTTCTTTCCATAAAACCATTTGGAAAGATGAGCAATTCCTTTGTAGAAGTAGCCTGGTGTAACAGAAAGCTTGAGTTTTGTAGTCACTACAGATAAAACTTTAAATCTTTTATATGAGATTTAGCTAACTTCATTACCATGTGTAAACAATTTGAATCATCTGAGCTGCAATTTCTTTGTCTATAAATTGAAATTGAAAATAGTATTTACTTTTGAGATTTCACTTATCTGTAGCCTCTTTACATTGTACTGTATAATTTGGACGTCAAGTATTTAGTACTTTACCACCTATGATGTTGACAATAATTCTGAACTTTATTTTCTTACAGTTGTTAACCTTCGTATTTTTTTTACCTTGATCTCCTGTGCATTTGGGAAGTTTTATATTGATTTTTTTTTAAAGTAGTATAATTATTTTTTTCAGGAGTACTTCTTTGATTCAAGAGTATTAACAGATGGAGAACTGGCTCCTAATGATCGTTGTTGCCGTGTATGTGGAAAAATAGGTCACTACATGAAAGATTGTCCCAAAAGGAAAAGGTTGGCAAACAATTTTCTATCAACTTTATAGAGAAAATAAATATAAGACTAATTTGTATTTATACTTTTACTCAGAAATGATTTAAGTATGAAAGTTAAAATTTTAAGTTCAAGGGTTTTAATTGGATCATAAGTAAATAAATGTTCATTTGAATGGAATTTTGTAACATGGAATTTATGTTCAGTGATGCCTTATAACATTTGTTTTTTTATTCATTCAGTTTTTAGTTTTTTAATAGAAATGTTTATTGACACATTATGTGTTTGGAACAGCTGTGAACAAGAAGAAGGGGAGGACTTCATAGTCCTCAAATAAGGACAAGCTCGCAGTAAAAGTAGGATAAACTGAATCCTGGAAATAGCATGTTGAGCTGGATCTGTGTATTATGTAAATTGAGAAATACATGCTCTCTGAACTGCCTCAAGATCTGTCTGTGGGTCTAGGTATGGTTGCACACACTTTTAATTCCAGTTCCTGAGGCAGAGGCAGGAGGAGGGTCTCTGTGAGTTTGAGGTTAGCCAGTTAGGGACAACCAGAGCTAATGTAATAGACCCTGTCTCAGACAGCAACAACAATTAAAAAAAAAAAAAAAGAAAAGAAAAGAAAGGAAGAAAAGATATATATGTGTTCATGCTCTCCCAAATTCACATGCATATTCAGTAGACGGGTTGAGCACCTTTCATTTTCAAATCTGGCTTAATAAAACATCCGCAAGTTTTTTAATGAATAAGCTTTAGTTTCTGTCACTGTTATTTAATAAATTTAGGCAAGATGCTTATTTTTCCTAATCCTGTTTCTTCTTAGACTTAAGTAAGTATCAATCTCTAAGGATATTAGAAGTTTAAAAATTGATACTGAATTTTTTAGTGTGGCTGGGCATGGTAGAACAATCCTTTAATCCCAGCACTTGAAAGATAGGGGCAGGAAGATCTTTGACATTGAGGCCAATGGATTCTACATAATGAGTTCCAGACCAGCAAGGACTATATAGTGATACCCTGTCTCAAAAATAAACAAATACTCTTATGAAATGACTATGATACTTAATTTTTGAAGTATGATTTAGGTATGTTATAGATGGAAGTGTGTTTCTTTAAAAAAAACAACATAAAACTGTGTGTGTTAGTCCATTTGTCATTGTGTATGGTTTAGTTTGTTTTGTGAATCATCAGTTTATAAGTTCCTGGCTCCACATTATTGGTATCAGCAGTTTACTGTTTAGACTAAAGAAGAAAGACAGTGAAGAAGAGAAGGAAGGCAATGAAGAAGAAAAAGACCCCCGAGACCTGGACTCCCGAGACCTTCGGTGTTTCATCTGTGGAGATGCAGGACACGTGCGCCGGGAGTGCCCAGAGGTCAAACTGGCCCGCCAGAGGAACAGCAGTGTGGCCGGTAAGTTTAAATCCCGGACGCCGTTGAGAGGGAGCAGACCAAGGCTGTTGTTGTGCATGCTAAACACATGGTTTACTACTGAGCTACAGCCCCAGTACTAGTGTACTTTGTTTTGGGGACAGAGTTTTGCTATATAGTGCAGGCTGGCCTCAAACCTATGATCTTCCTGCACCAACTTCCCTGGAATTGCCCATATATATATGACCTGACTTCAGGTATTCTTTTTTAGTTGATCTGGCCTAGGGGTTTAGCTCAGTGAGAGTGAAAATTTGCTATGTACAAGGCCCTGGGTTTGATGCCCTACAGCATGAGATTTAAAAAAAACAAACAAACAAAACAAACAAACCACAAATTCAGAAAAAAGAAAAAAAATCAATTTATATAAGATTGAAAAGTGTCTTTTAAGCCCAACATTCCTGAGATGGAAACGAGACTGCTTGAGCTATATAACATTTATAGACTGTTTCAAAAAACCAGAGTTGAGGGTCCTGGAGAGATGGCTCAGCTATGAGCACTTGCTGCTCTACTAGGAACCTAAGTTTATTTCTCAGCATCCACACTAGGCAATGGACAACTACCTATAACTGCAACTACAGGGGGTTTAGTGCTCTCTTCTGACCTCCATGTACACACACACACACACACACACACACACACACACACACACACACACACACCTTAAAAACAAATAAATGGGCTGGAGAGGTAGTTCAGCAGTTAGCATTGACTGTTCTTCCAGAGTATTCTATTCCCAGCCCTCACCTGGCAGCTCAAAAATTTGAACTCCAGTTCTAGGGGATCTAGTGGCTTCTTCTTGCCTACATGCATGTGGGTGCATAGACATACATGTAGGCAAAACACTTATACACATGAAATAAATTATAATGAAAGTAAAAATTTTAAAACAAAAACCCAAGAGGAAAGGATACAGCTCAGTATGCAAGGCCCTGGCTTTGATCTCAGCTTGGAGTTGGGGTAGAGAGCAGTGGCACATATCTTTCCCTAAAATAATCATTTAAAAGTTCACTTTAGTCCAGTCTTTTGAGAATTCTTTGTCTGCTGCTTATGTGTTTATTACTCTACTTTCAATAATCAACATCAACCTTATTTCAAAAAATATAGCTTGATAAAATCAACAAACTTGAAATTTTATGACACTGGAGTTTAGGGTTGTAGCTCAGGGTAGTGCTTGCCTAACATGTGAAATCCTGTGTTCAACCTCTACTGCCACAAAAATAATCACCATTAAAATAATCTTTAGTTCATTGATTTGTATTTATTCACTACTTTTTCCTGTGTTGTTTGTTTGTTTGTTTGTTTGTTTGTTTGTTTGTTTGAGGCAGGGTCTCATAATGTAACTCAAGCTGGCCTGGAACTCACTGTGCAGTTCAGATCTTGCATTCATAGAAACCCTTCCACCTTGGTGCTCCAGGCCTTGAGATTTTAGATGTAAAACAACATGCCTCCCAGCTTTTTCTGTATGTTTTGACCTTTTTTTTCTGTGATGTCTTCTCTCAGCAGCCCAGCTGGTCCGTAACCTTGTCAATGCTCAGCAGGTGGCTGGTTCAGCCCAGCAACAGGGTGACCAGTCCATAAGAACTAGACAGTCTTCAGAATGTGTAAGTACTGTGCCTTTGAATGAGTTTGACAAGAAGAGAGCCATTGTATCTGACTCTTCACAACTTTAATTTTGAACCCCTTTTCACATCTTTTCCTAGCTATGTAAGTGCACCAGAAGCCAGGCACCATGTAGTACACTGACTGGTAGTCCCTAATGTCTGGAGGCTGAGGCAGTCTGATGGTTTGAACCTAGGACAACCCTCATCTCCCACCCCCAGGACAGGTTTTGTCTGTGTGGCCCTGGCTTTTTTTAGAACACTCTTGTAGACCAGGTTGGCCTCCAAACTCACAGAGATCCACCTGTCTCTGCCTTCCGAGTCCTGGGATTCCACTACTGGCTAGCTTTCCTAGGAACTTCTTAAAGAGGGAGGGAAAAGATCCTGAATTTGTTGTTCATATTTCCCATGTGCATTGTTTAATTTCAATAGAAACATGAGACAGTTTACATTATTATTAGTTAAATGAATGAAGATTTAATTTCTTGCCTAAGATCTACTAATGGATAACTAATAACTTGAAATCAACTTGAACCCACATGTTTGTATAAGACTTATGCTCTAATTATTTTTTTGTGTTACTCCTAATTTTCTTTGTCATTTGCCTTTTTCTTGCCTGACTTTTCTTTAAGAATCTAATGGACATTATTTTTCTGGTGTCTAACAAAGCAACTCAGATCTAATTGTGTCTAGAATGCAGTTTATGTTTCTTTCCTGTACTATAGATTTGCTTCTTCGTCCAGTGTTTATAGCCTTAATGTCTGTCTCTCAAAGTCTACTTTTCTCTCACATTTCTTTAAATTCTATATCCAGTTAGTCACCAAGCTCTATTGCTTCAGTTTTTCAAAAATAACTCATAAATTGGGGCTGGGGTTGTAGGTCAATTGGGAGAGTGCTTGCTTGCCTAGCATGCACAAGGCCCTGGGTTTGATCCTAGAGCACTGTATAAACCAAGCATGGTGGCACACCCCTGTAATCCTAGTACTTGGAAGTTGGAGGAAGTAGGAGGATCAGAAGTTCAAGGTCATCCTGTGTGTTACATAGTGAATTTGAGGCCAACCTGTGCAATATGAGCTTAGAAAAACAAAACAAAATAAAATCCTTGTTTGGGTGTTGTGATTCCCAACCTTAGTGTACTACCACTCACTTGAGAGGCTGAGGTGAGCAGATCTGTGTGAATTCCATGCCAGCCTTGTCTACATGGTGAATTCTAGGCTGAGTAGGGCTATATAGTGAGACTTTTAAATAAGTAATAAGTAACTAATCCTTACAGTTCTTTGCTTCCCTCTATCCCTGTATTGTAGTCTCAGGACTGCTGAAGCACAGTTAGCTCTTTTTTTGTTCTGTTTTGTTTTTTGAGACAAGGTTTCTCTGTGTAGCCCTGACTGTCCAGGAATTTGCTCTGTAAACAAGGCCAGCCTGGAACTCAGAGATCCATCTGCCCCTGCCTCCTGAGTGCTAGGATTAGAGTCATGTGCCACCATGCTGGGCTTTATTGCACCCTTTTAATTAATCTCATCAGGGTTTGTTTTTTTTTTTTTTTTTTAAGTTTTTTAAAAATTTTATTTAGTTTTTCATTATTAAATCAGAATAACTGTTATAAATTGCAGATTGATTATATTTCTGGTTTGGTTCAAATTTTCAGCAGGTTTGCACTGCTCTTGTATAAATTATATAAACTATGGGATAGAAAAGACACAGGAGCCCTCATTGCCTTGTTTCTGTTTAGTTCTTAAGCCTCAGATATGTGTAGGCAGATTTTTGTTTGGGCTGACAGCTCACAAAAAAAATGACATGGAGATTTATTATTAATTATGAGAGCTCAGCCTATAGCTTAGGCTTGTTCCACTAGTGTGGCTGGAGTTGTCCTGCCTGGCCCACAGTCAGGACAAATCTGTCACCCGCCAGTCCTACAGCCGCTCAGACCCAACCAAGTAAACACAGAGACTTATATTGCTTACTGACTGTATGGCTGTGCCAGGCTTCTTGCTAACTGTTCTTATATCTTAAATTAATCCATTTCTATAAATCTATACCACGTGGCTCGTGGCTTACTGACATCTTCACATGCTGCTTGTCATGGCGGCGCCTGGCAATGATTCCTGCCTTCCTGTTCTCTCAATTCTCCTCTCTGTTAGTCCCGCCTATACTTCCTGTCTGGCTACTGGCCAATCAGTGTTTTATTTATTGACCAGTCAGCAACACATTTGCCATTCAGAACATCCCACAGAACACTAGCTCTGTTAACTTAAATTAACTTACTTATATTAACCTATGTTTTGTCTTGTACCTCTCTTCTGTCTTGCACCTCCTGCTTCCTCTCCTCTGGTGTCTCTCCTGTGCCTAGACTCATCTCCTCTTCATCTCCCTATGCCTGGAATGCCTGCCTAACCTGTTTCTGCCTAGCGATTGGCCATTCAGCTCATCATTAAACCAATCAGAAGGCTCCTTGGCAAAAACACATCTTCACAGTGTACAGAAAGATTATTCCACAACAGATATGTTATCCCCTTACCTGTGTATTCTACTACTAAACTTTGAAATTGCAGTTATCTTAAACAGTTCAGTGTTTTCGTGCTCTTAGACCGTCAGGCATGTTTTTCCTGGTGCTAAATACTCTTCTCTGTATCCTCTGACTTACTAGATTTGCTTCTGTTTACCTTTTAGTCTCAGTTTAAAGGTTATGTCCTCTGGAAAACTCCTTGATCTCTACATTTCTTGAAAAGTGGAAGTTAGTTTTTCCTATTTATCATTGTATACTATAAATCACTTTTTTTTTTTCTTTTGGGATAGTCTCAATTTGTAGCCCAGGCTGGCTGGCAGGGACACAGGATCTTCTGACTTTATCCTCCTGTCTGCTCAGACTACAGATATTACACACTACTGTACCTACTTGTACAATCATAGTAATAATCATACTCTGTAGTGATTACTTGTATAATCTCTTTCTGTTCCCTGATTTCCCTGCCAAGTAAATTTTTAAGCTTCATGAAGGCATACACGTTAGCGTTATATTTTAAGTACTTAGTAATAATGCCTAGTACACACAGTTGTTCAGGGAATTGAATGAAAGTGGCTGTGAGTCATTTATATATTCATTTCTGGTTTACAAAGAAAATATTTTGTTCATGATGGGAATGATGCCTCTCTCAATCTCTCTCTCTCCCCCTCTCCCTTCCCCTCTCCCTCCCTCCCTCCCTCCCTCCCTCCCTCCCTCCCTCCCTCCCTCCCTTCCTTCCTTCCTCCTCCCCCCCCCCCCAATAAAAGAGAATTTGAGCACCTTGGGAAAAATTTAACCTTCATATAATAGATTTTATTATTTGTTATTATGTATCATATAGTTCTGTATATGCTGTTTAAATGAAATAACTGCTCTTATGTTTTAATCTTCATTTTAGGAAATTAGTAATCTTGATTTTTAGGAAATTAAGATGTTCGTAATTAATTTTTAAATTGTCTTTCCTTTTTCCTGCAGTCTGATTCACCATCTTATTCTCCTCAGCCCCAGCCATTTCCACAGAATTCTCCCCAACCACCTGCTATTCCCCAGCCTCCTCCATCCCAGCCCGGATCCCAGCCTAAGCTTGGCCCACCCCAGCAGGGAGGCCAGCCCCCTCATCAAGTTCAGATGCCCTTGTATAACTTTCCTCAATCACCACCAGCTCAGTATTCTCCCATGCACGGTATGGGATTATTGCCAATGCACCCCCTCCAGATCCCTGCCCCATCCTGGCCCATCCATGGCCCAATGCTCCACTCTGCACCTGGCAGTACCCCCAGCAATATTGGCTTGAATGATCCCAGCATCATCTTTGCACAGCCTGCTGCCAGACCGATGGCAATTCCTAGCTCTTCTCATGATGGACACTGGCCTCGTACCGTGGCTCCAAATTCCCTGGTGAACAATGGTGCAGTGGGTAATTCAGGTAATTTTCCTTTTTTCTTCTTTTATATTTGGCTGTGGAAAGGTTGAGTGGTTGGTATTATTGTTTGAACCTTAGGTAACAATAGAAGCAAGATAATAGTTGTATTTATCGAGAATATAGAATTTAGAATATAGAATTTAGATAAAAGTAAACAGTGTATATTTTAGATACTGTCAAGATTGAAATCTTGTCTGCCATTTATTACAAGGTCTTGACATCTCTATTCATTTGTTTCATCTCTACAATAAGGATATAAATAGCATCTAACAAGAATCTTAAGAATATTAAATGAGCTAATACTTGTAAATATTGCTTTTTCTTATTGTTTTCCTTTTTGCATTCACGTTATTTGGTGTAGGTATTATTGGCACTCATTTTATAAATGATAAAATTGAGAGCCTGCTGGGTGTGGTATTGTAAACTTGGCAATCCCAGCACTCAGGATGATCAAGACCAGACTGGGCTAAATGAAACCCTGTCTCAAAGAACAAAAGAAAGACAGAAAGCCAGGTGTGGTAATGCATTTGAGGCCAGCTTGAGATATATGAGATGTCTCCCCTCCCCCACCTCTAGGGTGAGTGGAATGAAATTGAAGAAATAACTTAGCTGTCATCAGTTAATTGTTGTAGATTCAAGATTTAAACTAATGAGGTCTGTTTGGTTTGGTTTTTACTAATCCTGTGCTCTACAGTGAGGAGCAGTCCATTATTTTGGTCCCTCCCTTCTCTTCCTCTTTCTTTCTTTTTTTTTTAATTAATTAATTTATTTATTATGTATACAGTATTCTGTCTGCATGTATCCCTGCAGGTCAGAAGAGGGCACCAGATCTCATTACAGATGGTTATGAGCCACCATGTGGTTGCTGGGAAATGAACTCAGGACCTCTGGAAGAGCAGTCAGTGCTCTTAACCTCTGAGCCATCTCTCCAGCCCCCTCCTCTTTCTTTTAATTGGGAGAGGCGTAATAAAAATGTTTTAATGTACACTTATGCACAAAGGTTAGGAGAAAGAAAGACATTCAGAGCAAAGTAACACACACCTAACATGGGTATGATAACACTGCCTGTGGGGAACCAGCCTCAAGGCAGCACAGTGTTGGAGAGGAACCCATGGTGTTGGTGAAGCTAAGACTTTTCTACCTGAGGGGTTTTAGGGAAAGAAAACACATGTTCTTTTAAACGGTTCCTTTCTTTATTCTCTCATGTCTTTTTACAGCTTATATATCCCAACAAAGCTCTTACAGGCAATGCAGGAGTCATAAAAAAGTTGCATTCCTAGATAAAGACATGACTAAAAACAGACATCCTGACAACTCTCATGCAGTATATCATGAGCAAACAAGGAACATATTTTCTCAGCCTACTCTTTTTAATTGACAGGCAGGCTGTAAATTGTAGTTATAAAGAATCAATTACTTTATTATCTATCTTGAGAGGTAATCTTACTAGGAATTTTAAAAAACTCATAAACCTAAACTATTGAACAGCCCAGAAAACAAGAAAATTGTGTCTTTATACCCTATACTTTTGAGTGTAATAGCTGCTTTTGACCTGATACCCTAAATATTCCCAGGCAGTGAAAAAGCAATTCAACTAACTCATGACTATGTAAACATTTGTAACTAACACTCTATAATCAGGAATCATAAATTCTGAATTCTCTTTAGGTCTCTAAGATGCCTGGTGAGTGCTGGGTTTTTGGACAAAGAGAGCTAAGCCAGAGAGCTAAGGGTGCTGCAGATTCAGGCTAGGCTACTGTATATATTCTAATATCAGTTCAGCTGGCACTTTCCATGATACTGTTACCAAAATGCCCAAAATTTAAAGTATATTTTCCGTCCAGTGTGTAACCTCTGATTATCCAAGAACATCTGCAGCCCTCATTTGGGGCTACAGAGTCAAATTATTTTCTGTAGCCTTGAATAGTCAGAATTTATTTTCATAAATTGAGGTCAGATATGGGTGCAAGGAATTAATCATTTGCCAGCTAGCAATAATTGTGCTGTTTTTGTATTTGCAACTTAGCTAGACAGTACAGTTGTGTGTCCTTGTGAACTAAAGATTGGGAATGTTTATCTTAAAAACCATTAGTAGGCATCTGGTCTAATCTGAAGTTATTTTGAAGCTTTGTATCAGCTAGTGTACTCAGCAATAAAATTAAAGGAATTTGAGCCATTTTGGCTCCTGGACTCAAATGTTTTCCTAAATCAAAATTCTGAGCTGTGATCTAAAGCAGATCAGAAGTGACTCACAGGCCTTGTGGAACAATAGGCCTTAGCTATGAAACATATCCCAGTATTTATTTTTATTCATCTAAACTCTGTCAGTTAGACAATGTAGCTTTAGGAGGAAATCATCTTACTGGCAATCCACAGGTACAAATGCCCAGTAGAGCAGGATGTTTATGGGATAAACACATTACAATACAGGAAATAGGTATTCCCCCACACCCAATTCAACTAGTGTCAGATACCAGAGAAAGATAGCAGTAGCGAGTGTGCAAAGGCACACACAGCAGAAGCAAAAGACATTGTGGGGTCTGTATTCTCGCAAGCCTTGCTTAAACTAGATATACCCGTCAGAGTTGTTCTTCTGGTGGGCTGACACCTGGACTTCAATTACCACCTGCTGTTCCTCTGACAAGGCCACAGGCAGTGTGGGCTTCTCAAAGCAAAGCTGTAGAAAGGGAGACATACCCAAGTGTGGGCATGGGCTCCTCTAGGGAATGTCACCCCCTTCCCCCGTCTTTTTGTTCATCCTCTTTCCTTTCTTTCCCTTTCTACTCCCTTCCCCCCTTCTACCTCTTCCTTCTGTGTTACCAGGTGGCCTTGAACTCATGGCAGTCCTCTTAGCTCGGCCTCATTTCTGCTGCCCCATTGCTTGGATTACAAAAATGTGCCACCATGGCTAAGGGGCAATACATTCAAAAAGCAAAAGATAACTGCATTTAGTAGAATTAATAAACAGTAGTTGTTTCTGATATCTGAATAAATACACAGATTTGAGACATACAATAATAAACAATTTTAAAGGTTACCTACTATATTACTAAAATGTTATAATAATTCTTGCCTATTTAAAGTATTTATTTAAAGTAGTGTATTTGCTGTATCTGCTAATTTTTTTTTTAAAGTATTTATTTATTTATTATGTAGAGTGTTCTGTCTGCATGAATGTCTACAGGCCAGAAGAGGGCGCCAGATCTCACTACAGATGGTTGTGAGCCACCATGTGGGTGCTGGGAATTGAACTCAGGACCTCTGGAAGAGCAGCTGGTGCCCTTAACCGCTGAGCCATCTCTCCAGCCCCATGCTAATTTTATATCCAGCTTTGTAGTGATAACTATCTTCACCTTAAATACTAAGTGGGAAATTTCAAACGTACAAAATAAGAGAGTGAAATACCACCAGTGAACTTAACAGTTACCAGTAATTTGCTCCTTTTTTTTTTCCTTTTTCTTTTTAATCTGACCCCTTAACCACAATTTTAAAATAAAATCTCAGTGGATTAAAATTGCTTTTAAACTTCAATTTGGGGAGGTGTGGTGACTAAGGCAGTAAACATTCTGCCACCTAAGCCAGATAGACCTGAGTTTGGTTTCCAAGATCCACATGGTAGAAATGGGAACCAGGGCAAGCTGTCTTTATCACCTCCTCCACACGTATACTGCGCTGTGGGTACTGATGCACACAGTTAATACAGCCTGAGCTACAGTGAGGCTCTGTCTCAAGACACACACACACACACACACACACACACACACACACACACACACACACACATTTTCCTCTTGTTCCCTCACCCCCCCCCCACTCACAGATACTCTTACCCAACACCTACATATATACAAAGTTAGATGGGACCAACTTGTTTCCTCATTGATTTTTTTTTTAATTTAATGGTGTTTGTTATTATTTGTAATTATTGTTTTCTTTTTCTTCTTTTTTCAAGATTTATTTATTAGGTATACAGAAGAGGGTGCCAGATCTCATTACAGATGGTTGTGAGCCATCATGTGGTTGCTGGGAATTGAACTCAGGACCTCTGGAAGAGCAGTCAGTGCTCTTAACCTCTAAGCCATCTCTCCAGCCCTATTTGTAATTATTGTTAAGGCCCACAATTTCACTACTAGTTATAGAGTCTTTGTGATTTTTCTACTAGGAACTTTTTCCTATTAGCTGCTTAATTATTCTTTTTTTTTTTTTTTAAAGATTTATTTGTTTATTATGTTTACAGCATGTATGTCAGCAGGCCAGAATAACGCACCAGATCTCATTACAGATGGTTGTGAACCACCATGTGGTTGCTGGGAATTGAACTCAGGACCTCTGGAAGAGCAGTCACTGCTCTTATCCTCTGAGCCATCTCTCCAGCCCTCTGCTTAATTATTCTAAAGTATAGTTTGCATAGACAAGAACTTTTAGATGAGGTCAGTCGTTTTTGTTTGAGTTTTATTTGATTGTTTTTGAGACAGGGTGTTACTGTATAACATTGGCTGGCCTAGAATTTATTGTGTAGATGAGGATGGCTTCTAATTTGAAGTGATCCTCTTGCTTCTTTTGGGATTAAATAGGTGTACCACCACATGTGGCTCAGTTCTTTCCATTTATTAATTTTTTTTTTCAAGACAGGGTTTTTCTGGGTAACACTGTCTGTCCTGGAACTCACTTTATAGACTAGGCTGGCCTTCAGCTAAGAGATTGACCTGCCTCTGCTCCTTGAGTTCTAGGATTAAAGGCATGCACCACCACATCTGGCTCCTTTTATTAATTTTCAAAGGAACATTAGAGATATTTCCAGTGAAAAGTTTTGTTTGGATTTTCCTTCTGGTGGTTTTAAGAATTGAACCTACATGGCTTGGGCATGGTGGCACACACCTTTAATCCCAGTATTCAGGAGGCAGAGGCAGACGGATCTCTGTGAGTTTAAGGACAAGCCTCTACAAAGGGAGTCCTAGGACAGGACAGGCAGGGTGGTTATACAGACAAACCCTGTATTTGGGGGTGGGGGGCGGGGATCGAACGTAGAGTGCATGCATGCTAGGCAATTACTGTACTATAGTTCTATCTCCAACCCAAAAGTATGTTATCCAACCCAAAAGTATGATACAATGTAGCTGGAAGTTTTCCTGTGTCCTGCAGCTGCTTGGTTCCAAATAAACATACATGGCTCAGGCTTATTGCTAATAAGCTCTTTTATCTTAAATTAACCCATTTCTATTAATCTGTGTATTGCCATGTGTCTCGTGGCTTTACCTATGTTCCATTACATCTTGCTCTCCCAGCAGCCCCCAGCATCTGCCCTGCCTCCACCTTTCTTCTTCCTGTATCTTTGTTTGGATTTCCTGCCTGGCTCTAACCTGTCTTGCTATATGCCAAAGCAACTTCTTTATTAACCAATGGCAGCAACACATATTGACAGCATACAGAAAGACCATCCCACAACAGTAACTCTAACCTGTTTGGAATAAAGTAAATGGAACTCTGGTTTCTAAGACCAAAGACATTTATTACATGTATGCTATGACTGTCAATGAGTTATAAAGACAAAACCTGTATTTTGTCCTTTGGTAGATTAGTTCACTTTTTTTACAAGTACTTTTTCCAGAGGCTGGAGAGATGGCTCAAAGGTTAAGAGCACCGACTGCTCTTCCAGAGGTCCTGAGTTCAATTCCCAGCAACCACATGATGGCTCACAGCCATCTGTAATGAGATCTGGCACTCCTCTTCTGTATACTAAATAAATAAATAAATAAATCTTTAAAAAAAAAAAAAAACAAGTACTTTCTCCAACCTGCCATTGGTGTATCTTTGTTTCAATAATAATGAACTAATTTACAAAACATCTTGGAAATCTACCGTATTGTCTCTTACCCAGGTTATAAAAGTGGTTGCTTCTACCTGGGATGTCTTCCATAACTTCTAATATCCATTTTCATACCTCTTGCCTTGCCCTAAAGGTTTCTTAATTTATATCACTGTCTTCAAGAAGACTTTGAATCTTGCCGATCTTGTCCTCCAGTTGAATTTCATCTTTTGTCTGCTTGTTTTCTTGTTTATATCACAGCACTTTTCTAATTGTGTTAAAAATCATACTTGTGTGCTTAACCCATTAGACTGAACTTGCTAGTGCTGTGACCGTTTAACACAGTCCTCCTGTTGTGGTGATCCCCAACCATAAAATTGTTTCATTGCTACTTCATAACTGTAATTTTGCTACTGTTATGAATCATAAATGTCTGATATGCAGGATATCTGATATGCAACCCCTTTGAAAGGGTCATTCAGCTCCCAAAGATGTTGTGACCCACAGGTCGAGAACCACTATCTAAGCCTTGTTATTCGACTAAGCCTCTGCAGTATCTAGATTAGTGCCTGAAAATATTAGATGCACTATTTATGTTCTATATGAATACTACATGAAAACTCAAGTGTTTGGTTTATAGGAATACAACTCTATATTAAAGGTAAAAATATTACTGTGTTAAAGTAGAAGGACTGAGTGGGACTATATTAAATTGAAAGTTAGGAGATCACAAATGCAATTGCCCACCAATACAATTATGTAGTCAAGCTTCGAAAATTTAGGGAAATTGCAGAGGTCAGTGTATCCCAAGTGCAGTGGATGAGCCTGAAAATTAGGATTTTATTAGAGTGGAAGATTATGTAATATTTTTGTTGTTGTTGTTGTCTGAAATGAGGTCTATGTGTAGTCCTGTTTCTTCTGGAACTCACAGAGATCCACCTGCCTCTGCCTCTAGACGCCTGGGATTAAAGGCTTGCTCTTCATTTTTAAAAATATCTTTGGTGAGATATTAATGTTACATATTTGGCTCTGAAAACTGAGCAAGGGAAATTGAAGTATGTCCTTAAAAATATCTTATTTTGCTAAAATACCATTTCTCAGTTGGCCATGATGATATTTAATTCTCATTTATTTTGCAAATTCTGCTCCCTTAACTTTAGCTCTGTTAATTGTAATGTGACTTTTTAAACTTGTAAACCAGCCTTTTCTGATTGCTTCCCAAAAAGACTTGATTGTGACAATATAGCAAATACAGGCTTTTCCATTCTCTGTGTCCTAACAGGAGTCTAAGGTTAGAAATGTCTTTCAGTTACTTTCTGACATATTGTTACCTGAGGGAGAAAAACAATTAGAAACACCCAGTTTTGGTGGGTACTGTACTTTGAAAAAAAAAAAAAAATGTACCTTTAACACACAAACCAGACTTGGTTGAGACTGGCCACATACCTGTGCAAGTTTACACACATTATACCTCATGTCTGGGGTTCAGAGGACAACTTTCCGTTTTCTCTTTCACCGAGAATTTCTGGACTCAAGTTCAGGCTGTTGGGGAAAGTACTTTTATCCACTTTGCTTGGATCCAGAGAAAGAGAGAGTATGTGTGTGTGTCTTCTTGTTTATTTTCCAGAGCTTGTGTTAACTTAAGTTTTCTTTTCGATCATCTTTTACAACCTGAAGTTCAAAAAGGAGCCATCGTAATTTCCAGAACTGTGATTTGAACCTATATATGTTTGGTTCCAAAACCCAAGTTTTCAACCACAGTACCTTAACGTTTTTGTACAAGCTTCTTCCAGTCCTGAGATTCTGGCCTAATTGATATTATCATAATGGTAAAAACATAAATTTTGTAGCATGATGTATTAAGATTCTTTCAGATGTGTATCCCAATCTACCTGACCCATTTCTTCATCTTCCTGTTTGTTGGGGTTGTTGTGTGTGTGTTGTTTTTGCTTTTTGAGACAGGGTCTCTCTGTGTAGCTCTGGCTGTCCTGGACTCACAGTGATCTACCTGCCTCTGCCTCAAGTGTTGGGAGTAAAGGTGTGTGCCACCATGCTCAGCTTGACCTTTTCTCCTTTGACCTCTTGTTCCTGAATGTTTCTAGTCCCAAACTTTCTTGCCTTTTATACATTCTTCTCTCTAAAATGCCCATTCTGCCACTTTTGTCTCTTTGTTAAAATTCTGGTTAGTCTTTGTAAGAAAACCTCTCCCCTTCAAATTCTGCATTAGCCCTATTTGGTATAACTGACGTATTATTGTATACATCATGTACAAAAGTAACTTGAACAAATAATAATGCTTGCTTCTTTAAAAGAACTTTGATATCTGAATTTAGCATAATACACAGTTGATGGTAGTTATTCAGTATGTCTCTGGAATGAAGGAATATTTGGATTAGTTAACTAGTATTTTAAATGTGGTTTTCTTTTTTTGTTGGAATGCAGAACCACGCTTTCGAGGACTGACTCCTCCAATTCCATGGGAACATGCACCACGTCCCCATTTCCCCCTTGTCCCAGCTTCGTGGCCTTATGGTTTGCATCAAAACTTCATGCATCAGGGAAATCCAAGATTTCAGCCCAAGCCCTTCTACGCTCAAGGTACCAGTGCTTACAAATCAGTTATCAAGCCGGGTGGCTATTATTCTAAGCTGGGAATCTCAGTGGAGACCAGAATCTAGGAGTAACATTCATGCATTCAGTAAATATTTAACACAGATATTACATTATGATTCATAATAGTAGCAAAAGTACAGTCGTGAAGTAACAATGAAAATAATTTTACAGTTGGGGGTCACCACAACACAAGGACTGTATTAAAGGATTGCAGTATTAGGAAGGTTGAGAACCACTGTTAAAGAGTGAATGGCAGTACCTTGACTATGGTTGGGTCTCTTGAGTAGAGATCTAGAGTTGAGGAAGCTCTGTCCATTATAGAAGAATTTGCAGGTTTTCTGTGTGGGGTTTCTTTCCCTGGTTTCTTGTGTGTTTTTGTTTCCTCTCTTCATACACTTAGATTTGCCTCCTCCCTCCAAATGTTTTGTCATGCTGCTTTTATTACATGGATGTTTTAAGTGCTGTATGACTAGTTACAAATTTACTTTAAGGGGTTGTTAGGTAAGTAGGCACAAGTCTTTGAGTCTACTGTCTATGTTATTTCCAGCAGACAGATGTGCTGCCCGTCGATGTAGAGAGCGTTGTCCCCACCCACCAAGAGGAAACGTGTCGGAGTAATGCCAGCCCACAGCAACCAACCAATCCTGCTGTCTCAAGGGTATCCGTACCTCAGTGTCAGTTACACTCAGCAGAAAAAGTGACATTTAAGGAAAGCAAAACAAATCAGGTCCTGATTTAAAATTTTAACACACGTTTAGATAGCTTATTTAAATTCTAAGACTGTTTTTAAACACTGTATTATTTGTATATAAATATGAACTATAGTTTTTACTGGTATCACTAAAATGAGTGATACAAATTTCATCTATTTTATTACCCTATTTTTAAGGGAATTTTATGTTTTGTTTAATCTTGATGAATTGTATAAAGAGAGAATTTAAAAAATTACATTCTTTATTTTCTATTAGCTGTATTCATACTTTGGTTGCTTCAGACTTTATATATATTGTTCTTAAGGATTAGGAAAGGATTTCATGTGTTTTAAATTTGTCACTTCTATTCTTTACAGAACCTTGTAGTGCCAAAAACTTTTTAAAAGGTAAAAAAAATAAATAAATAAAATTACAACATAAAGATTCAAAAAAAATTTTCTTTTACATACTTGTATGTTGAATATATTCAAACTTGAATGGAAAGTTGCTTTTGTCTGTATTTGAAGTTCTATTTTAAGTTAATAAATCTTTTTGACAAGAGTCAAATTTGGTTAATTCATCTGGTTTAGATGATAGGAATACACTGTAATAATGGAAGTATTTTACTCCCAGTGACTATTCCAAATCAGACTTAGTTGTAGAGATTGAAAGGTCTTTTCCTTCATTTTATTGGATTTTTACAACTACCATACGGAGGTGATAGGAGCAGATACTATGTCCATTTTATCACTGAAAATGAAAACTGGAAAACAGAACAGTGATGTGAAATACAAAGGTACAATGACATGCTACAGTTTGACTTAAAGTACATCTTTTGAGGGCTGGCTGTAGTTGAGTTGCAGAGAGCTTTCCTATCTTGTACAAGACACTGAGTTCAGTCCCTAGCAATACCTTCCCTCCAGCCCATTCCTGCCTCCTGCCCCTCCTCCAAAATCTTTTAAAAGGAAAGTAGAGGAAAAACAATTTCTTAGTGAAGAACTAGTATGTGCCAGACTGTCCATTCAGAGCCCTGTGCTGCTACCTGGGAAGACATTTGCCAGGATGGTGCCTGTTTATCAATACTTGTGATCAGTCATGAGCCCTGTAGCTGCTGAGATGTATTCTGAAAAATACATCATGGGGTGATGTCATTATTGATCAAACATCGCCATTTGCTTAAACTTAGATACTGTCAATCAGTTTATTTGGCTTCTTGTTGCAATTAGCAGACACAGTAAACATGAGATGTGTGAGGCTGGCTGCTGGCAGAATATATTATACCCTTATAATAGTAGAAATGCTCTAACTATATAAAACATACTATTATGAACTATACAGAATTGTGGGTGCTGTACCTTTTTACAACTGGCAGTACAATAGGTTTGATACACCAGCTTTACCCTAAACCTGTCCTGTACAGGTAGTTCTGAGATCGCAACACCCGTTGTAGGAATTTTCAGCCATGAAGTTAGTCATTAAGCAAGATGTTACCATAAAGTGTATGGTATATTGAAATTCAGACTTGAGAGAGTAGTGGCATATTTTGTTAGCTATTCCTTTTACAGTGAGCTATTTTTTTCTATTATTTCCTTCAATTAGATTTGCCAACTGAAACTACAGATGTTTGCAAAAACTAATAGTAGATTGAAGTTTATTTTTAAGGATAGGGTATTATTTTTGTTCTGCTTCCTCACGTGTATATTACTTAAATAAGAGACTGTTTGGGCTCTTGCCATATTTTCTACTTGACATTTGTAATATCCCTGAAATGCAGGTGGTTGAGGTATCCCTGCCATATTTACAGGCCCAAGTTAAGAACAGGTATATTTACTATTGCTTTTCTTTCTTTCTTTCTTTTCTTTTCTTTTTTTTTTCTTTTTTTTTTTTTTTTGGTTTTCTGAGACAGGGTTTCTCGGTAGCTTTGGAGTCTGTCCTGGACTAGCTCTGTAGACCAGGCTGGCCTCGAACTCACAGAGATCCACCTGCCTCTGCCTCCCGAGTGCTGGGATTATAGGCGTGCGCTACCACTGCCCAGCTACTGTTGCTTTTCTACATTACAGAATCAGTATCATTCAGAACCTTAAAATGGAGTCAGTTCTTTTGTTAGTAATATACCTGATCCCCTGTACTTTTGTGTTAAAAAACAACTTGGAGCATCCTGCAATCCCAGCATTCTGGAGATGGAGGCAGGAGGATCAAGAAAATTAAGGTCTGTCAGGCATGATGGCATACAACTTTAATCCTAGTGCATGGGAGGCAGAGACAGGCAGATTTTGAGTTTGAAGTCAGCCTGATCTACATAGCAAGTTTCAGGCTAGTTGGGGTTACATAGTGAGAGCTTGTCTCACACAGTCAGCAAGAAATTAAAAGTCATCCTCAATTACAGAGATTTCCGTGCCAGCCTGAGCTACAAAAGCCTGTCTAAAAAAATAATTAATCAATTAAATAGTAAATGAATAGAAGTTAAGTCATCCTCAATTACAGAGATTCTATGCCAGCCTGAGCTACAAAAGCCTGCCTAAAAAATAATTAATTAAATAGTAAATAAATAGAAATTAAGTCATCCTCAATTACACAGATTTCCATGCCAGCCTGAGCTACAAAAGCTTGCCTAAAAAATAATTAATTAAATAATAAATAAATAGATGTTTTGTGAGCATTCAAGTATTCAACCTGGAGATGAAGAGGATGATACTCTTTTCACTGTTCTTTCTGCTTTTGTGTATAATTGAAGTTTTTATTGGAAAAAAACATTTAAAAACTCCAACAAGGCAGTGTGCTGGGAGCGCAGACCCCCCTTTCCTGAAGGCAACACACTTTTAACCCACATTTCACTGCTTTGACAGTGTTCCATTCACTAATTCTGAACATATCTGCCCTTCCTTCAGAGTTTGCAAAACTGTGTTCTAAGCTGAGGAATAGAATATAATTTGCACAACAGCTCAGTTTTGCTTGAAAAAGCAGTTAATAGTACAAAAAATGATCAGTCATAGAGAACACATACACACTCTTAAAATCATAATTATTTTTAGATACCATTTGCGTGCCATTTGATGTGGAGGCAATTTTACCAATACCCATGAAGATTATTGAAAATCAGCCAGAAGGTGGTGGTACACACCTTTGGTCCCAGCACTTAGGAGGCAGAGGCAGGGGGTGTTAGTGAATTTGAGGTCAGCCTGGTCTACAAAGTGAGTTCCAGGACAGTCAGGACTACACAGATAAACTCTGTCTTGAAAAACTAAAACAAAACAATTAAAAATCACACTAATAGCTGCATGTGGTGGCACATACCTTTAAACCCAGTACTTGGGAGGCATAGGCAAGTAGATCTCTTTCACAGCTAGCCTGGTCTATACATCCAGTTCCAACCTAGCCAAGGCTATATATGAGGCCGTCTCAAAACACTTAAAAAAAAAAAGGTAAAGTGTGTAATTTGTTCAGTCCTCTTCATGCACACAATTTTGCTATCTGTAAGTTTTCTCCTGTAGATAAAATACATGCTCTTTATGCTCTGTTTGTAGATTACTCTGCTAGGGATTGAGTAAAAGGATGAAAAGTTCTTAAAATTTTTAATGATGCCTCTATGTTGGGAGCACAGATGCCCTGAGTCTAAGAGGGTGTTCAATCCCCTGAAGCTGGAGTTCCAGATGATTGTGAGCCCCTTGAAGGGCTAGGAACTAAACTGAGAGCCTCTGCAAGAGCAGTATTCACTCTTGACTGAGCCATCTCTCCAGGCCAAAAGGATAAAAGTTCAGTTTCTACCTGATTGCCTTCCATAAAAAATGGTTCCCAGATAAAATTTTATAAACTTCCAACTTACTTTTCCTTGTAAATGATAATGTGGATGTGTTTACTGAGAGAAAGGGTGTTAAAGGTTAGGGCTTGCATGATGGCTAAGCAGCCAAAGTGCTTGCCTTTCCTGATGAAGAAGATAGGAGGCCACTGTTTATTTCATGTATTACTTGTGTGTGCACACAAGACGAATAAAATATAAAACAGTAAAATCCACCAATTAAGAATTCTATTATTATCTGGTGAACTTCAATCATCCTAGCAAATTATCATACATGTATATGTACAAGACTTTATAAAAGTGTGCTTATGTGCTATTTTAACAACTACAGCAAGTTGGGGAACCGATGCCTATCTCCTGGGCTAGTGAGGAGGCACTTAATTATATATAGGAAATTGATTTCACTAGACTTAGAAGACGACTAGGAAATTGAAACAGCAACTGTTTTCTATACAAGAAAGCCTAATTTCAAGATTACTCACAAAGCTAAGAAGAGTTATGTAAAGCACCGAAGAGGCAACTTTCATTATCCTAGCTTCATGGTTCTCTTCGAAGTCAGTATGCTTAATATAAAAAGAAATGAACAAAACCTTTTCTTTTCATTTGTATTATTGTATATGTGGATGCATGATGCATGTGATAAAGATCCAAGGAGTGGCATGACTTCTCTTTCCTTCATATAGTACCCAGGAATCAAATTCAGGTCATTAGGCTTGGTGCCATTTTCTGATCTTTGTTTAAAACTCATATTACACTACTGAAGAGTAACAGAAAGAGGTTAATGAGGTTACATTGGGTTGCTCTATTACAAGCCACTAACCAAGTCTGCCACTTATTTCTCTCTGAAAACATATCTTCCTTAATTTCTTTAAAAAAAATTATTTATTTATTATGTATACAGCATGTATGACTGCAGGCAAGAAGAGGGCACCAGATCTCATTACAGATGGTTGTGAGCCACCATGTGGTTGCTGGGAATTAAACTCAGGAACTCTGGAAGAGCAGTCAGTAATCTTAACATCTGAGCCATCTTTTTAGCCCCAACATCTTCCTTAATTTCTTAATGTTAAGATCATTGTGTTCTTTGTAAGCTTTTAAGGAACTGGATTTCAATTTGTGGAAAGTGAAATCCATTTAGTGGTTTAAAAATGTTAATTACAGGAACCCGAACAGCATGAGTTTGGACCCCAGCACTCATGTCAGGTTACTCACAAATGTCTGTAACTGCCAGGTTTAAGAACCCAACACCTTTTTCTGGCCCCTGTCGGCACCTGCACATACACTTGCAACTACACTAAGAGACATGCACATACACACAAATCTTTCCTTCTTTTTTTTTTTTTTTTGGTTTTTCGAGACAGGGTTTTTCTGTGTAGCTTTGTGCCTTTCCTGGAACTCACTTGGTAGCCCAGGCTGGCCTCAAACTCACATAGATCCACCTGGTTCTGCCTCCTGAGTGTTGGGCGCCACCACCACCCGGCCACAAATCTTTCTTTTTTTTTTTTTTTTAGGTTTTTCGAGACAGGGTTTCTCTGTGTAGCTTTGCACCTTTCCTGGAACTCACTTGGTAGCCCAGGCTGGCCTCGAACTCACAGAGATCCGCCTGGCTCTGCCTCCCAAGTGCTGGGATTAAAGGCGTGCGCCACCACCGCCCGGCCCACAAATCTTTCTTAAAAAAATCTTAATAATAAAACTAATATGAATGCATTTTTCACAATTTGTTTTGTTTGGTTTTCCAAGACAGGATTTTTCTGTGTAGCTCTGGCTGTCTCGGAACTGATTCTGTAGACCAGGCTGATCTAGAACTTAGAGATCCACCTGCCTCTGCTTCCTGAGTTCTGCGATTAAAGGCATGTGCTACTACCGCATGATCTGCATATTTTTTTCTTAAAGCCTGTTTCAGTACAAAGAATATATGCATGTGTATAATGAGATGTAAAACATATTTCTAAGACTACCTTGTAAAGCTACCATTCAAAGGCCTCATGAAATAATAGAAGAAACAGATGACAGAAATCTTTCCTTTAAAATGTCATCTCTGTAATTCTGTGGTTTGTCAAAATGGTCTCTAATATTCAACATGTCCTACTCACCCTTATCTCCTTTGTTCTAATTAAGTAGTAGGTTTATTATGCTTCTTGCTGCCCTTGATCCAGATTCCACCACATCTAACGTATACTTTAAAATTTGGAAAAGTTTCTCTTAAAATATTGTTGGGGGCTTTTTGTTATAGGTTGTTACTTAAATCTACCTTAATATTAAATTGTTTTTCAACTGATGATACTTGGTTGGCCCATGGATCATGTAGCCTGAGGCATCTCTTTCCACCTAAATCACCTCAGTAAAAAACAACTTTTAGGGATCTCTACCAAACCTGAGTTGGAAATGCTTGTATTTAATTTTAACAGCCAAAATATATAGTTGTATCCATAAGCTATAATAGGTCATAAAACTTTATTAGTTTAAGTATTATGGTTAGGAGAATCATTAAAAAATATGAAAGTGTAAATTGATAAAAACTGCTTTTAATATTGCTACAACAGTCCCCCAGGCAACAGCAAGCAATAGAAATGTTTATTCTAGGACCAGATATTACTTCCTGAGAAGCTGGTTCCTATAAGGCAGCTGGTCTTTACAATTCTTCTTAGGATTAGAGTTACAAGAAGTAAATCATTTCTACCCCCTTAAAGGAGGAAAGGTAAGTGCAGGCAGAAGGAACTGTTTTAGCTAAGTTTGTAATACTCTCTAGTGTCAGAGCCTACGGACTTAGTAAAGCTTTTACTTTGCTTTGATATCTTCAGACCCTTTGGTATCCTTGACTTACTGATTCTTCTACCTTTGTGAACGGCTCATTCCAGTATCTACTAGGTGACCTGTATTACTAGTCCCAAATGTGGGCATTGCCTGTGGTGCTTCTGTTTGACCTTACATCGATTCACACTCCCTTGGGCCTCTAAACGTCTTTGACAATTCTTAGTTCTGGCCTAGATGACTATGCTGAGCCCCACTAGTCCCCATTTCCATCCATGTAGAAATACCCTGGGATGTCTTCAGCTTGCTAAACTGAATGTGTCATTTTCATTAGCACAGCCCTCTCACTCCCATCACCTCTAAAAGCAGTCTCTAATGTTATCTAGCAACTTAGATCAAAACTACAAACCGTATTCTGCTTCAGCCTGTGTTGAGATTACAGGTGTGAATCACCATACCTGGCTTGTATAAAGGATGTTAAATGCAATCATGTTGAATTGTTTAATGAAACTGAATTAAAAAGAAATCCAGAAAAACCTTTACGTTTGAACGTATTTTGTTCTTACAAAACTGCTAACTGGTAACTTTGCATGTTTAATGTACTACTGCTGTCTGTAGTTAATGAGAAGTTAGGAATTACTATGCTTTACTAGCTGGGTCGCAGCAGCATCAACCACAGAACTCGCAGGTTTTCATAGAGAAAGCAGAAACTAAAGAAAAATGACAACTGTGTTCGGTTTAATTACAAATAAGAAAAGAATCACCGTGTGGCTACATCTCTTCATTCTCATGAATCTCCCCAACTCCCAGATCCTCTTGACCCCTTTTAAGTATGAATAACCATAGTTGGTTAGGTCAAAACCTGACCTTGATTTGGTCAAAAACACCCTTCAAAGATGTTGATTATAATTCAAAGAGATACAAAACTTAGCACCTCTGTAATATTAAAATAAAAACAAAACAAAAACCAACCAAACGACTTGATTTTTTAAAAAACCCAAAATACGTATAGCTGCCTGAAGAGGAGATCTTGATCCTTTCACTAAACATATTCTTCTCATATCCAGAGGGGGCCATCTGGACAAAAGTCAAAATGAATCCATTACTCATTTCCTCTCCGGCTCTTCTTGTGGCTTTTCTTAGACCTGAAATGGGATATAAATCATGAAGTTGAGGAGCAAATAAGGAAGGCAATCATAGTATGCTGACACTGATGCACAGAGATGATGTAACCATTAGATGCACTGCATATGTCTTGTTGACAGTCTCTCACTTGTGCCTCCCCAGGGCTGGGATTACAGGTGTGCATCACCATACCCAGCAGTTTTATTTGTGTGTGCTGCATGCCTGTATACGTGTGCACATGCACTTGAGTGTATATGCATGTAAAGACTGGGAATTGGCCGGGCGGTGGTGGCGCATGCCTTTAATCCCAGCACTCGGGAGGCAGAGGCAGGCGGATCTTTGTGAGTTCGAGGCCAGCCTGGGCTACCAAGTGAGTTCCAGGAAAGGCGCAAAGCTACACAGAGAAACCCTGTCTCGAAAAAACCAAAAAAAAAAAAAAAAAAAAAAAAGACTGGGAATTGTGGCCCTTGTGTCTTC
This sequence comes from Peromyscus maniculatus bairdii, assembly GCF_049852395.1. NCBI lineage: Eukaryota > Metazoa > Chordata > Mammalia > Rodentia > Cricetidae > Peromyscus > Peromyscus maniculatus. The sequence goes on from NC_134853.1 coordinate 129,350,700, forward strand.
CTTGAGTGCTCTTTTGAGGCAGGATGTGCTGGTTTTTATTGTCAACTTGACACAACCCAGTGACCTAGGAAAAAGGACTCTCAGTTGAGGATTTGTCTACATTAGACTGGCTGGCTTTTCCCCAGTCGGTGAGGGACTGTCTTCTATGATGTAGGAGGGCCCAGCCTACTGAGCGCAGCACCATCACAAGATAGTTGGGCCTAGGCTCTGTAAAACTAACCAGAGAGTGAGAAAGCAGCTTTCCTCCTTGGTTCTTACTTGAGTGCCTACCCCGACTTCCCTCAATCACAGACTGTTACCTGGAAGTATAATCTGAAATAAACCCGTTGCTTTGGGTCATGCTGTTTATCTAAGTAACAGAAATCAAATGGATCCCTCAACTGAAACTAGAGCTCAAAATGAAGCTAGTCTTCTTGTCTTGAGGATCCTATCCAGAGTGCTGTGATTCAAGGCAGTAAATCACCTGCCTGGCTTTATAAGTTGTTTCTGAGGATTTAGACCCCTTTGCCTAGCAAGTATTTTTTCCTTCAAGCCACTGAGATACTATCAGGAGTTTTTTTGGTTTTGTTTCTGTTTGTTTTCTATGGTTCTGAACAGCACTCTGAGCCAAGCATTATTACCTAGAATTTGCACTAAACAACTACTTCATAGTGTAAGAATATACCTATGGATATATTCTAGGGTACGTGTCCCACAGGGTTCTAATGAAGATCAATTAAAAATGACTTGTCCAAGGATGCAACTGTTGTTTTCAAATTTAGTTCTTGGGCTAGAGAAACAGCTCAGTGGTTAAGAGCAGGCTGTTATAGAGGACGTAAGTTCAGTTCTCAGCACCCACACTGGGTGGCTCACAGTAACTGCAGTTCCTGGGGATTCCATACCTTTGGCCTCCACTGGCATCTGCAAAGCGTATGCAGATAAACACATATACACAATTAAAAGTAAAAAAAAAAGCCCAGAACCACTGAGACTATATCTCCCTCACTGTTCAAAGCTTTAATTCTAAAAAGGAGAAGAAGGTGCAAAAGAAATAGAATGCTAGGAATTCTCAATGCAAAAAAAGGCCGGGCAGTGGTGGCACACGCTTTTAATCCCAGCACTCGGGAGGCAGAGGCAGGCAGATCTCTGTGAGATCCAGGAAAGGTGCAAAGCTACACAGAGAAACCCTAGCTTATTTGTCTTGTAATGAACTATCAGTACCCATACGAAAACAAAATTTCCCATCTTGGTTATATTTGAAACTTTAGCTTCTAAATAAAGACTTAAATGTGTACATGTGCATGTGCACATGTAGAAGCCAGAGGTAAACATCAAGTGTCTTCCTAGCTCACTCTCCCCGCTTTTTCTTTTGGAGACAAGGTCTCTCACTCAATGTGAAGCTGGCTGATTGGCTCACCGGGTCTTCCTATCTCCAGCACTAAGATTTCAGGTGGACCTGGCTTTTAGCATAGATGCTGCGGGTTGAATTCCAGTCCTCATGCTTGCATGAGAAGCACTGTACCTAATGAGCCACCTTCCCAGCCCAGTATTAACTTCTTAAAATAGAGGTTTAACCCATACCTTTCAGGAGACTTTGAGTGGCTCCTATGTCTGTGACTACGGTGGTGACCTAGGGAAGAAAAGGTCATCGGTAAGTTTCTGTTCTCCCACCTGCGGGCTATCATCCTCACCTCCTCCAATGCCTCTCATTCACATACGACCTTACTGGCCTACTTTGAGGACACCACTTCCTATCACAACTCTCTGGTTGGTTGGTAGTTGTGGCAGGGAATGCAGCAAAAAAAAAAAAATCATATCCAGAGTATTACGGCTAACTTCACGAAACAGGCTTTGACCAATATTATACTAGACATTATTTCTGCAATTTGGATAAAAATGCAATCCCATCACCAGAGTCCAATGAGTAGTCTCACTTTTGAATTCCATGTCCATTTCTTTTCCTGATAGGTAGTAGTGCAGTTAGGTGTTTGTATTGCAAGAGTCTTAATGCTGCTTTTAGATTTCTTTACTAAGACAAGCAGGAAAGAGCCCAAATACTATACCTGGGGATTTAGAGCGGGATCTGTGTCGTCTGTCTCGTGACCTGCTTCGATGGCGTCGTGGACTCTTGCTCCTATGCCTTTCTCGGCGTGGGGAAGGGCTGTGGAGAAAACAGCTAGCTCAGCACGTTTTGCAATAAACACCACCACTTCCCTTTCAAACCCACTTCTTGTCAGAAATGACTCAGGACTCACCTCCTTCTCTTGGGGGATCTACTTCGCCTGTGGCAAGAGGAAGAGCAGGTTAGTGCACTGGACATTATGAATTGCAAAAATAAATAAATACGTAAATAAAGTTCACACGCCCTTTTTTTAAGAGGGGAGGAGTGCTGGGAACTGAACACTGGCTCCTGATTCTTATCTGTATCTATGTCGTAAATATTTTAGTACGCTTCTAACACTCTGGCCAGGCAACTTATTTTGACCAGTGGGATAATAGCAAATATGATGCAGATACAAGAAAAACACTTGCAGGAAGGACCTGTTGTCTCTTGAATTCTGTCACCTCCTTCAGAACATAACCAACTTAAGCTGCTGGAGGATGGGAAATACAGAGAAACTGCTCTAGCCATCTTTATTAAGGTTACTCTCTACTATCTGGGAAATGCATAATCACAGCAGGTGAGCAAACAACTATAGCCAAGCCCAGCTTTATTCACTGACCACAAACTACGTAAATTAAAGAAATGCGGTTTTATGGTGATGGTTCAGTAATAATAGGGAAACGGATACACTGGCAAACATTATAGGAAACATTTTTCCTTCCCTGAAAGGCTGTAGTGGTCCAGCCCTACCTCCTGGGAGACCGACTCCGACTCCTCCTGTAGCGCAGTGCAGGAGAACGTCGTGGCTTGTCCAAGTCTCGGTAGCTTCTTCGTCGATGGTCAGGTGATGGTACTCTTTCCAGCTTGAAACAAGATAGATGAATACTGGCTTTTACTAAAGGCAGCCATGCAAGAACATAGTTATTGTCCCCTTCCAATGTACATCTTTTAAGTCACTTTATAACAGTGATTTGACTATATAGAGGGGTAGCCCAGTGACAAAGAATTACCAGTACCAGCAGCCAGTGACTGTGAGTAGTAAGAAAAATAATGTAGTTATGTGGCACACACTTTTAATTCCAGCATTTGGGAGGCAGATCTACAAAACAAACCTGGTCTATAAAACAAGTTCTAGGACAGTCAGGGCTATACAAAGAAACGGGGGTGGGGGTGGGGGTAAGAATCCTTATTTTCTTAGGCTGAATTTCCAATGTGAAAGAAAGAAATAGATTTAAGATCAGTAATGTTAAATGCAAAATCACGGTGGATTTTAATCTTTAAAATAATTTCCTCGAGCCAGGCATGGTGACTTTAATATCAGGATGGTGCCTTTAATATCAGCAGTAGGAAGGCTGAGACAGGTGGATCTCCATGAGTCTGAGGCCATTCTGGTCTGTATAGTTGCAGGACAGACAGACAGAGCAACAAAGACCTTGTCTAGGGAAGAAAAAAAGACAAAGTGTAGCATCACACAGATTGTTACCTACTTCCTGGACAGATGGGTACTTTCACATTTGGAGTACACAAGAGGCTAGATGTGTGTGGAAGCTAGAACATACCACCATCATATAAAAGCAGGGAAGCTATCAAAGCTGTGAAGGTACCAAGAAATCTCAGAAGTGGTTGGATAAGAGGTCTCTGCTGGCCAAAGGTTTAAGTATCTACATGGATTAACACACCAGATTTGCTTAAACTATGGTGTTACCCATGGCAAAAAAGCATCACCTTGAGAGGATACTATAGAACCAACGTATGATTTTGTGTGCCTATCTTACTTCATAAGAAATTCACCTTTTTTTGCAGGGAGGGAAACAGTATCTCTGGCCTGTAGCCTTTAAACTATTATTATGAAAACTTAATATGCTGATTTGGAAGTTTTCCTCTCCTTACGAATATTCTAGATAAAAAAATGAAGATATAAAAGAAGTAGAATAGCTCACCATTTTATAACACACCTAAGCATTGACTGGCAGTGGATCTTAACATTACAAGTGAGACAAGACCAGTGGGATGGCTCAGTGCCCACACCCACAAGAGAAAGAGAACATGAGAAATGAGAGGAGAATATGTCAGCCAAACATAGTGTCTCACACCTAGCACTTTGGAAACCAAGGCAGGAAGACCAGGAGTTTGAAGTCATCTTAAGCTATGCAGCATGTTAAAGGCCTGCCTGGGTTACATGAGACCCTGCCTTAAAAGATAAAACAACTACAAAAAGCCTATATTGGTTCATTTCCCAGAGAAGAGTACATCGACTTTGCATGACTTCTCATCAATGGAGTTGACAAACTCCATTTGAATTGTCCCAGGATCCATGGCAACATCTGTATTCTTTTCTTGTTTTAAGTATTTTAAATTATTTTTATGTTTGTATGTATTTTGCCTTGCATGCATGATTTGAGCACTCTGTATATGCAGTACTAGCAGAGGCCAGAAGTGGGTGTCACATTTCTTGGAACTAGAATTACAAAAGTGAGCTGCCATGTGGGTGCTCAGAATCAAACCTCTGTCCTCTGGAAAGGCACCCATGCTCTTAACTGCTGCACCATCTGTCCAGACTCTGTATATTTTTAATTCTCTGAGGTCACTTCAGCAAACTGCCAGTCTAGACTGCCACTTCCTAAGACACCAATTACTGCTTTTGGTACAAAGTTGCATAGGTCAGAGAACATTTTTTTTTCCTTCTTATAAACCCTATTAACTTTAGTATGTGCTGTTTTAGGACATGAAGTTTTCCCCGCATCACACACAGGGTCTTGCTAAAGGTGGTCTGTAGCTTCCAATGTATCCCAGGCTAGATTTCAAACTCTTAGTCTGTCTTTATCTCCTAGTGCTGGGATTACAGACCTGTACAACCACACCCAGGTCTTAATGTCTATTTTTTAGAAATTGTTCCTATAGTATGGCTATTTAAGCTCCTATATTTTCTTTTTTAAAGATTCATTTATTTACTATGTATACAGTGTTCGGCCTGCATGTATACCTGCAAGCCAGAAGAAGGTGCCAGATCTCATTACAGATGATGGAATGGCTGGGAATTGAACTCAGGACCTCTGGAAGAGCAGCCAATGCTCTTAACCTCTGAGCCATCTCTCCAGCCCCTAAGCCTCTATATTTTCTAAACTGCAAATGAAAATCATGAATTCTCTCTCTCTCTCTCTCTCTCTCTCTCTCTCTCTCTCTCTCTCTCTCTCTCTGTGTGTGTGTGTGTGTGTGTGTGTGTGCGTGTGTGTATGTGTGTGTATGGGGGGGGGCGCAGGCTGGTCTATATAGTAAAACTCTTCGCCCCACCACAAAAAGAAAAAAAATGGAAAACAAAAGCCTTTATTATAGCAACAAATAAACCAAAAGGAATTTAGGGATAAATTAAAAGGAGTAAACCTACAAAGACTGAATGTAGGTAAATTGTATAAGATTACATATAAACTTCTTTAAAACCTTTAAAGGTATAGATACCATGTTTATGGATATAGATGCCATTATCATCTCTGTTTCCCATGATTCTGTTACAAATTCAATGTAGTTTTTTTTTAATATTTGAAAATATTGGTATTTACGTTGGATGTGCATGTGAGAGTGCACAGACATACTTGCATGTGTGGGTGTCCTGGGAGACTAGAGGGTGTTAGATTCTCCTGGAGCTGGCGTTCAAAGCTTTTGTGAGCCATGTCACATGGGTGCTGTAGTCCAGCCAGTACTTTTCCAGATGAACTATCTCTCTAGCCCCCAATGTAACCCTACTTATAATCTCAGTAGATTTTATCATTTTCATCAAGATGGACCTGAGGCTGAAGAGATGGCTCAGTGGTTTAGAGTACTTGTTGCTGTTGCCGAGGACCTGGGTTCAGATTCCAGCTCTGCCAGGTGGCTTACAATAACCTGTACCTTCAGTTCCGGGGGAGTCTAACGCCTGGTCTCGAGGGCCCCTGCATTCATGTGCACATACCCAGACACACACAGAACTATAACCAAGCCGGGAGGGAGAACAAACAGTGGGGCACAAGCAGCAAAGCTGCTACTGAAGAAGGGTGCAGAGGCGCTCGCTGTCCTAAGTCTTGAGATTTCCTATGAGGCTACACAGTGCGGCAATGTCCCAACTGCGCACATTTGCCTGCAGAAGAAAGTGATTATAGACGGACGATCATCTACAACTGTGACAAAGTTTGTCACAAAGATGGCAATGCGGTAAATAGAGAAGAAAGAAGGTCAAAAAAAAAAAAATAGCACAAGGGATAGGAATAGATAATTCCACGTTGAGGAAAAATAGATTCCTGTTTCACCAATATAAAACTTAATCTGAGGTTAACTTCTTAGTTTTGGGGATGGTCTCACTGTGCAACTCTGGCTAGTCTGAGACTCAGAGGGCTTTATCTGTTTCTGCCTCTTTGGAGAGCTAGAATGAAAGGTGTATGCCACCATGCCCAGCAAGGTTACCATTTCTTATATCTCCTTCTGGACCTTTCTATGCATAATGTTTTCTAGAATTTAATTACAAATGCTTTAGAGCTATTTTACTATAAGCACTTTCGCATTATCATTTTTAATGCCTGCTTAATAATCATATTAATAATCTACCTGACTTCCTCAGTCATTGACACCTGGGGAGCATGACTGTTTTCAAGCTTTTCAGCACTAAAGTTATTAGTTCTGACAAAACTTGACTATGCAGTAGTTAACTTCCCTCCTTAGAGTGTTTTCAAGCATGACAAATGTTTTATCCAAGTTTTTAATAGCTACCATTCATTAACCAACTATGTGAAGCTATACTAAGACCTTCATGAACACAACAATCTTCAGAGAAAAGTACTATTAGCCTGAGACTGTGGATTCAATCCCTCACACAAAGGGAGAAAAATCAGGACTATTAAGATCATACTACTGCTAGGACAGGGCTGAGGCATTCAAGCCAAGGGGTATTTGACCCTAACAGTCATTTTAATTAGAAATAAGCTCTTCTTTATTAGGCTAGCATCCCTGAGGCAGATCTGAAATGTCTATATAGTCTGATCCACATAATAGGACCCTCCTTGTCCAAAAAGACCCCAAAAGTAATTAATTAATTCCCAAAGGATTTAAAGAGGCTGGTGGTGGTAGCACACGCCTTTCATCCTAGCACTTGGGAGGCAGAGGCAGGTGGACCTCTGTGAGTTTGAGGACAGCCTGGTCTACAGAGTGAGTTCCAGGATAGCCAGGGCTACATAAAGAAACCCTGTCTGGAAAAAAAACAAAACAAAAAAAGAGTAAAAAGAAAAGATCGTCATCAATTTAAAAACGAAAACTTGAAAAACAAGGGCTATTTTCTTCCTTCCTACCCCTTAAAGCTTTCATATGCCTTACCTTCTCATCTTCCTCTTCCTCCTCTTCACTGGATTCCACGTCATCCATGTCCTCTTCTAGAGCACTAACTCGGGGTTCCAGTTGTTCAGCTTCCTCCAGCACATAGCGTTTCTAGAGAACAGAGGAAAAAGTTAAGTCATTGCTATTTCCTCCTGGTCCTGATCCTAACACTGAAAAGCTGTGGAGCAACAGCTCCCTATATTATTTCTACACTTCAAGACTTTCCTAAGAAGTCAGTATACCTGGAATATGTATGTCTTTTAGGTTCCACAAACATAAACAGAATGCTGAACAGAACAAGTTCATTTTCAATCGGTTCTGTTTACTGTGGTCTTACACTATAAGATCACTGGACTGTCAATCGGTTTGTGTGTAGTCAAAAATGTTAACCTCAGGGCTGGAGAGATGATTCAGCAATTAAGAACACTTGCTGCACTTGGAGAGGACCTGAGTTCTGTCCCCAATATCCACATGGTGGCTCACCAGTTCCAGAGGATCCAATGACCTCTTCTGGCATTCTCTGGTTGAGGGTAAGAACTGATCCTTAAAAGCTGTCCTCTGGCCCTTACATGCCTTGGCATGCACAAGCGTGCACACACACACTCCACAAATAATGATTAGTAAATAATAAAATTAAAAAGCAAATGTTTTAATTTTATACAGACAAATAGGTTAATTTGTGATACATGTGATGAATGTATAAATATATGTACCCATGCTTATTCATGGAAGGCCTACCAGGACCTTGGGTGTCTTCTGTTTCTCCCCATCCTACTCATGGAGACAGTCTTTCCCTCAACTGGAAGCCTGTCATTTTGGCGATGCTATTTCGCTAGCAAGTTCTAAGGATCTGTCTACCAAGCTTGGGTTACAGGCACTTAGAAACCATGCTTTGTACATGGGTGATGGGGATTTGAACTCAGGTCCTCATGTGTGCAGAACAAGCACCCTTATCCACTGAGCCACTTCCCCAGCATGAGGTGGTTTTGTTTTTTGTTTGTTTGTTTGTTTTTTGAGACAGGGTCTCACTATGAAGGCTTTGTTGTCCTAGAACTAGACCAGGATGGCCTCAAATTCAGAGACTGCCTCCCAAGTTCTGGGATGAAAGGCCTGTGCCACAATATCCTTTCAGTAGAGGCTTTTCTCTCTCAATATTTAAAAGTCCTATCTGTGAGTGTGAGCACGTGTATAAATACACACTGGAAATTTCCACTACCATCAAGACAGTAAATCTCTTCCATCCCTTTAAACTGTCCTGCAGGTCTCCTTTAGAGATGTACGGGAAGAACTAGTGGAGAATGTCACAAATACCATGATTCACCTGGCTGCTTTTCCTCCAGTTACATACTGAGCAGAATGACTGCGTGATTCCTTCCTTCCTTTTTTGTCTCACTGTGTAACCCCGGCTAGCCTCAAAATTGCAATGTAGACCCGGCTGGCCTTAAACTCATAGAAAATTGCCTGTCTCTGCCCCCTAAATCCTGGGACTAAAAGCATGCATCACCATACCTGGCACAATTTCCTTTGAGCCAAGCCTCCCCTCCCCTTTTATTCTTTTCAACAGGAATTTACCACTTTCCAGATAGGGTTTTATAATCATACAGGAACTTAGGTTAAATCCTTATCCAGTCAACTCTCCACTATAGCACATTCCATTTCTCTTTAGGTTATCAACCATATCTTTCTTCTCTTTGTATTTTGCAACAGTAGTTTTAAAACTAGAAATCGCAATCTTAACCAGGCATGGTGGTACAAGCTTATAATCCCAGCACCTGAAGAGAGAGGCAAGAGGACAGCCAGGTTTATAGGGTCAGTTTCAGGCCAGTTACTGCTCTATGGTCAAGAGTATCAAAAAACACAACAAAACAAAAAACAAAACACCACCAACCACCCCACAACCTTGAAGAATGCTTTGTGGATAACCATCACTCGGGATGTGAGGCAGGATGATAAACAAGAAGTTTAAGGGACTGAGTGCTCACTTTCTCATTCCAAGTTTCTTTTTTTCTGTTTCATAGCCTAGCTCACCATTTAAAAAAAAAAGACAGCAGCTACAATGCCTGTGAGAATACATCCTGAAGAAGAAACCTTTTCTCTTAACTTTCACTTCCAAAGCCCTACCCTTGAACCATTACCTGCTTCTATCTCATTCCCTGTCCTGTATCAAGTTTGACATAAGGACTTATGAAGAAATCCTTAAGACTTCAGTGTTTCAATATGTATTTGTGTTTGTGTGGGAGGTAAAAGGTGACTCTGATAATAGACCCTTGTCTCATACCTGTAGCCGGGGCAAAATGATATCACAGACTCTCTCACTGTGCAGAAGTTCATCAATGAACTCATCTACATGCATCAGTTCAAACTCTGGAAGAGAAAATGATTACTTCAAGCAACCTGGAAATGATAGACTTAGTTAACCAAAAAGTCAAAGAATCATGAAATTTTATATGAAGGTCCCTACATGCCACGCCTCTGTATTTATTTATTTTGGAGATGGGGACTGAACCTGGGGCCTTGTCTTTGCCTAGCTAGCGCTCTGCCACTGAGCTAAATCCCTAACCTCTTTAAAATTTTTAATTACAAATTTTTATTTATTTATTTATTGCATATGCACATGCAAACAAGTGTGCATGCTCTTGCCACAGTACATGTGCAGACGTTAGAGGAAAACTGAATGTGTTCTATCCCTCCATCATCTGGATCCCAGGCTTAAGTCAGACTTGACAGGAAGTATCAGCCCAATCAAGCCTTTTCAGAAACAAGGGACTAAGAAATGAATGAGCCTGTTCCAAGTAACAAAAAATGGGCTGTGGGCATAGTGCAATGGTAGAGCACTTGCCTTGTATGTATGAAGTGCTAGGTTCAATTCTTATCAACACCACAAAACAAAAAACAGGAGACATAAACACAAAAGTAAACACAAATAGTCTTGAATTATGTAGGATAATACTGGGTAGTTAACTCAAGATTATAAATTCTAGTAGGTCACTTAATTGTAATTTCTCACATTAGCCAATAATGTCCCTAAATATACAATTCTTTCTCTTTTAGGGGCCCATGGTGAGGTAAACCAGTAGGTAAAAGCACTTGCCACCCAAGCCTGATGATCTGCATTTGATCCCAGGAGCCCACAAGTGGAAAAAGTGGGCCAATTCTTAGATTTGTCTTTTGACTTCTACATATGCACCAGAGCACACATGTGCTTACTTACGATCACAATCACAAACATAAGATACACACAAGAAATAAAATATTAAAACAAAGACTATTATTTTTTTTATAGCACAAAAATGATGTTTTTTTAGAATCTCCTTCCTAATATTATCTTGTAGTCCTAATTACAAGTGACTTTGTATACCTCTATTACCTTACTTACAAGAAGTGCTAGGTGTGTCCATTAGGGAGTGTACAGGGATGCTGCTAAACATACTGCCATGTACAGGACTACTACAGAGCAAAGAATTACCTAGCCTAAATGGTCAACATCTGAGAAATCCCTTCTTAGTTTACTACAATATAAGGAACGCATTCAAAAAAATGACAACAGTCACATCCATCTGTTCACCATGTTGACTCCAGTCCCTGGCATAACACTGAGGATATCAATTCTCAATACATATTAGTTCAGTGAAGAAATACATTAATAAAAGTTTATAGTACAATACAGATTGAGAATGTCTAAGACAAAAAATCCTGAATTCGAAATGATATCAAATCTGAAACTTTTTGAACATGGACATGATACTCATTATGTTTTGGATTTTGAAGTATTAGAGGTTTCTGGATAGAGACACTATCTAATGGTTTATACAACCATTCCAAAATCTAAAATGCTGAAATCTACAACACTCTGGTTCTAAGCCATTGTGAATAAGGAATATTCAACTTATATTAAATCTTCTATATTCCAAAGAAGAAAGGTGTCTCTCTCCAATTGAGAGGTTCTAGTTGTATTATCACAAAGCCTTCCTTAACATAGAAGGTGTATCTCTGAGGGCAAGGTCTGGAACTCAGTGGCAGGACACTTCTCATATGCATGATGCCCTAGATTCAGTTCTCCAATACTGCTCCTTCCTCCCCTTCCCCCCAAAAAGACAGGCATAGTCATGCACACCTGTAATTCCCATAGTGAGGAGGCAGAGGCCAGAGAATCAGAAGTCTGAAGTCCTCCTTAGCTACACAGTGTTGAAGGTCAGCTTCAACATGCCCCATGCCCTCAAAACAAGACAAAACAAAAACAAGGTGTATGTATAAAACGTATAGAGCAGCCGGGCAGTGGTGGCGCACGCCTTTAATCCCAGCACTCGGGAGGCAGAGGCAGGCGGATCTCTGTGAGTTCAAGGCCATCCTGGGCTACCAAGTGAGTTCCAGGAAAGTGGCAAAGCTACATAGAGAAACACTGTCTCGAAAAAACCAAAACAAAAAACAAAAACAAAACAAAAAAAAAAAAAAAAAAAAAAAAAAACATATAGAGCTGTCTCCTTGGATATGCTTAGCATTTTCAGTGGAATCCCGCATGAATAACATAGGTCCACTTAGTCTAAAAGTATAGCATGGAATAGCCTGCAGGGAAGGAAAAGTAAGGATGTAGTATTTGGAAAGTGACTTTGGGCAGGCTAAGTCAGGTTTTGTAGAGAAGCCATTTTGAAGCATCTAGATCTTGTGGATGGAGCAGGTATGGAAGATATAGCTCATCTAAATCAGTTGTTTACCATAAAATGCAGCAGGAAAGGGAGGCAGCCAAGTGCCAAAAGGGTTAAGGCCAACCAGAAGCTAATGCATCCAGTGAGGGAGATGGAAAATTTGGATGAAGACAGTAATAAGGCAGATGGAGAGGAACATTTCGTGTATGTGAAAATGAGTAGAGATCCAGGTAGAATACAACTGGCCGACGACTAACAGTCTAGAGACTTGGTATCATACTCACCCCCATTCCGGTTCTGGCTCTTGATTTTTCGATAGTCATTGTACAAAGGCTCCAAGTACTTGTAGCAATCAATTGCAGTTCCTGTCAGCCTCATATAAAGTGCCCCCAACATCCGGACATACCTAACACAGAGAGGACATTGAAACAACAGGCCATCCTAAGAGTTCCTGATTTTTATAGATGTCTTTTCTCATGACAATAGTAGATAAAAAGTATTTTGTTTTGTTTTTCTTGTTATCAGATAAGAAAGCCATAATTTTGAAGATACCATAGAACAGATGATGGCTAAAATATGAACTTCCCAATTGATTACTGTCTATGGGAGCTTGGTACATGTTGCTCAACTTTCATATATATCATCTATGAAACAGAATTAGCCTAAGATTCCAAAAAGATAATAAACTTAACATAAGGCATTATATACATTTTATAACAATGCTAGAACAAGCATACATAGTCACAAACATATCTTCTGGAAAAAGGTCAAAGTCATACAGGTTAAAATTCTGATCTTGCCAGGTGGTGGCGCACGCCTTTAATCACAGCACTCGGGAGGTAAAGGCAGGTGGATCTCTGTGAGTTCTAGGCCAGCCTGGCCTACAGAGTGAGTTCCAGGATAGCCAGTGATACACAGAGAAACCCTGTCTCGAAAAATAAAAATAAATAAATAAATGAAAATTTCTGATCTCATACATTACTAACTTTGATAGCAGACATGGAATTTGTTTTCTCTACCTCTAAAATGGAGAAGCTGCAACCTAATTTACTGCCTTGGTGCCATAAATAAATGCAAGGAAAACTGTTAGAAGGACAGGAACATGTATTAAGTCCTTACAAATTGAGCTGTTTCTCTAGTTCATTTTTTGTAATAGTCTTCTTTTTCTTTATCTCATGTATCCAATTCCTTATTCAAATCTCCATTTGAAATCCAGGCTTCCTCGTATGAGAAGAGAATGCATATTCTGACGTGAGTCATAGCTGAGGCCCTGCACTCAGGAAGCAGAGGACAGAGAACTGCCACAAACACAAGGCCAGTCAGGACTACACTGTGAGGTACTATCTCAATCAAAAAACAAAACAAAACTCACAAAAAGGAAGTGTACTCTGAAGCCAGCTTTGCCTCTCCAGTTCATAGCAGGGATCACACCCAGATGCCTGCATTCGCGCTACTTCCAAGCTTTATCTCAGCCCCAGACCTGCCACTTGCCTGTCTGACCTTAGGCAAACACCTTACACCTGCTCTGTTTCTTCCCATGTAAAACAGGCATTCTATTTTTAAAGCAGTGGTGTAACAACAAAATGAATCACTATATATAAAGCCCTTAAAACACATTGTGGTACTCGGTCAGCTATTATACCTACTCTGAACTGCTAGAGAGTGGATAATATGAAGCAGCTGATTATGTTTACCATGCATTGGTAAGCTGAAAAAATTAAAGACCACAGTCAATAGGGGTGTGTGTGTGTGTGTACATATATTTGTGTATATTTATTGTGTATAGTTATTTAATTCATGAAATACTCTTGAGGAAGGGGGAAGTTACCAAGATGGATATACATAACCACAACAGCCAGAATACAAGTTCAAGGGCAAAAGCCTGTGGAAATGAGACACATAACACTCAGTCCTACTAACAAAGCCCAATTTGAACCCCACTAAAATTTTTGTACTAGTCAAAATTGTACTCACTTGAAATCTTCATTTTTTATGAACTCAACAATGATATCCTTCTCAGGTTGAATCTGAAGCATCTTCAAGGTTAAACACAGAAAAGGAGTTGGCTTTATGTTTCCACCGTAGACACCACCCACAAACCTTAACTCCATGGCTTTGTCGACTACAAGTTCAGCTGAAATAACCGAACACAAATAGTGACATCTTAGACATAGTAAAGGCTTAGCTTCTCTTGGTTAGTAGGGGAAACAGTTGAAGGTTTAGAGCTCCTAGACAGTCAACAAGAATTTAGCATTAGGAGAACAAGAGCTTATTAACAATAGTAATAAAAATGAGTGCCTGGAACTACCCCATGGAAGAAAGAAATACCCCTTAGCCCAGTCTCCATTAGTTGTCTGTAGTCCGCCAAAGAAGGGCGGGACTCGTGAGTCCTCAATCTTCACACAACAAATCGTGGAGGGAAAAGTCCTGTCACTACCACCAGATGCTGGGCATTGGTGGCGCACGCCTTTAACGCCAACACTCGGGAGGCAGAGGTAGGCGGACCTCTGAGTTCGAGGGCAGCCTGGAACGGCTCAAAGAACCAAAAGAAATCCTTCAGCACCGAAGCAGACCCCGTCAGATTTGTCTGCGTCCTATGCAGTACAAGGCTAGGCACAGAGCAGTTTATATGAATGGCTGACACACTATTCCAGAACCAGCACCCGAGGGTCTGTCCTTCCTCACTGAGTCACAAGAAACCAGCCGCAGGCGCGGGTGGCGCGCAGTCACTCACCCGTGAGTCCAAAGCACTCTTCTTTCCAGTACTTTGATTCATAGATCCGAGTCCGAATGATCTTCTCCACCAGATACTGGGGGTTGGTGCCATGGATGCTGTGAGCATCCTTGACCGTACGGTTCGCCATCTTAGAACGCTTTCGAGTCTATTTCCGTCGGCTTCTTCAATACGTCACATCCAGGTTTTTTTTAAAAAAAAAAAAAAAAAAAAAAAAGACGTCCAGAGGCGGAGGAAACCCTTCTAAAGAGCCGCCAGCCGCCAGCTTGGAACCGGAAATGGCGGCGCCGAACCCTTTCCCGGGACGGCCTCAGAGATGGCGGAAGCACGTCAGGAGCCCTCGGTGGGCGTGGCGAGGCGGTTGGGAACGCCAATCGGAACCGAGCTGTGGGCGGGGTCACGGCTGGTGGCGCGAAAAGTTTTCTCCTCTGACTTCTGGTCCTGCTCGGGCGCGTGCTGGCTGTCCCGTCGGTCCGCGGTGTGGCTGGCGGTCCCGTCGGTCCGCGGTGTGGCTGGCGGTCCCGTCGGTCCGCGGTGTGGCTGGCGGACCCGGGAGGGGTCTAGCTCGGGCCGGCGAGCGCTGTGCAGCTGCCCCCCGAGGGCCTGGACTGGAAGCGGTGGGAAGCGCGGGGGGATCGGCCAGCCCTGGCAATCTTCGGCGTGGTGAGTGCGGCTCCGCGCCGGGCGTTCTCCCCAGACTCACGGGTTTCGTTCCACACACGTGCACCCAGAGCCTGATCAGTGGCGGGCGGGCGGGCACTGCTCTCAGCGAGCAAACGGACCCTCCCTGCCTCCAGCGAGGTCCTGGAATACCTCCTGCTCTGCTGGAGCCAGTGTTGGCTGCGCGGTCCGAACCGGAAGCCCACCTCGGAGAAGTGGGTGCAGCCTGCCCCCGGGAGCCTAAGGCTTTGCCTTCCCACGTGCACCGCCACTGAGAGACGCTGGCGTCCTTTTCTCTGGAACGGCGGAGCTAATGCTGTTAGCCGCTTTAACAGCTAGTGATTGCGCCCAGAGAGAGACTTGCTCTAAGTCACCTCCTGTGACTTTGACGTCCTCGCCTCCTCTGGACTCTGGTTGTTCTCCGGTGGCCTTTCACCCCCAGTCACAGAAGAGAACGTCTAAGGGCCCGCTCTCTGCTGTCCAGGGTCTAGCCCCGACCAGCATGGCCTCTCGTAACAGCTGGGGGAAGCGCGCGTCTTAAGGCAGGAGATGCGAGATTCCTGCCCAGGGTTAGTACAGGTGAAACTGCAATGATAAGGCCATTTTAGTTTCCCACAGAAGTCGAATAATCGTACTTTCTTTTCCACAGTATTGTTTTTTCGAGACAGCGTTTCACTGTGTAGCCCTGGCTGTCCTGGAATTCGCTCTGAACCCGGCCGGCGGCGAACTCGGACTCGGGATTAAAGGTGTGGACCACCATGCCCGGCTTTTTCAGAACTACTATGTATTTATTTGTTTATTTATTTTGGTTTTTGGAGACGGTTTCACTGTGTAGCTCTGCCTGACCTGGAACTCACTCTGTAGCCCAGGCTGGCCTCCTCTGCCTCCTGAGTGCTTAAGGCTTGCACCACCATCGCCCGGACAGAATTACAGTTTTTTCTTAAAAGCTGTATTAGAGGGCAATATTTGGATCCTGGGAGGTTTCTGAATTCTGTGAAATTGAGTTCAGTGTTTTGTGTTGACTTGTGAATTACATACTGTCGTGTTGTTGAACGAATGTGGGTTCACGCAGATCCGTGGAAAGAAGACACATCCCACTTTAAGGATGTGTTAGCCTTTCCAGCTGCAGGGGGACTCAGCCTCCCTAGGACTGAGACACCCTCCTTTAGCCAAGGGCATTTTTCTCATTCTTCAAATTTACACTTTGAGCGAGTTGATTTCCATATCTCCTAAACATCTTGACTAAGGTTCCAAAGGGGTAATGACAAATGCAAATTCTCCACTAAAGAATATCACAATGTGTCGTTTTGTACCCTTGGGAAACTCCCAGACAGGATTCTGGTAGAGAGGGCAACAAGAGAAACAAAGGGTGGATTAAGGCTAGGGCCTAATACCCTGGAGCTAGACCAGTGTAGCTCAGTGGGAATTCTCATCAACATCAAGTTGTACTTAAATAAGATGCTGACCTTTGTATTTGAATGAAGAAAGTAGAAGAAAGTATAGGATTTAGGATCACAGCCTGTGCCCTAACAAGCCAAGTTCTGCTACATGTCCTCAATATTCCAATTAAAAGAGCCAAATCGGGACCTGCAAAATACACAACCAATATTGGTTGTGATATATTGTTTGTAATCTAGAAAATAAAACTTGCCGAAGATCAGAGGACAGAGTTACCCTAGAAGCTGGGGTCAAGTGGTAGTGCCACTTGATCCCAGCACTTGGGAGGTAGAGACAGATCCGTCAGGATTTCTGTGAGTTCAGGGCCACACTGAGATTAATCCAGTCTAAAAGAGAACAGAGCCAGGCAGTGATAGCACACATCTTTAATCCCAGCACTAGGAATGTTGAGACAGGAAGTGATATGGCTGGGCAGAGAAAGGACTATAAGGCAGGAGGAGGCGGAGACAGAAACTAGCTCTCTTTTGGGCTGAGGAGTTGGTGAGGTAAGAGGTGGTGGCTGTGGCTTGCTCTGCTTCTCTGATCTTTCAGCTTTCACCCTGATATCTGGCTCCGGGTTTTATTAAGACCAACTGGGCCTTTAATCCCAGCACTCGGGAGGCAGAGCCAGGAGGATCTCTGTGAGTTCGAGGCCAGCCTGGGCTACCAAGTGAGTCCCAGGAAAGACGCAAAGCTACACAGAGAAACCCTGTCTCAAAAAAACAAAAAAAGAAAGAAAGAAAAAAAAAAGACCAATTGGGATTTGTGCAACAGTTGGCCCTTGACATTAAACTAGAACCCAGGAACTCACAAGTTAGAAAGAGAACCTGTTTCCACAAATTGTCCTCTGCCTCCACATGTTTGCTGTGGCACTTGGTACACACACACACACACACACACAATTTAAGAAATATATTTTTTCTTTTCTCTTGAGACAGTATGTCTCTGTGTAACAGCCCTAGGTGACCTGGAACTCATTTTGTAGACCAGGCTGGCCTAGAAGAGATTGACCTGTCTCTGACCTGAGTGCTGGGATTAAAGGTGTGTGCTACCACCACTTAGCAAAATAAATTCCACCTATCCCCATCCACCCACCCACCCACACACACACATGGTTTCTCTGTGTAAGAGAGTCCTGGCTGTCCTGGAGCTAGCTTTGTAGACCAGGCTGGCCTTGAAGATCCGCCTGCCTCTGCCTCACAAGTGCTGGGATCAAAGGCGTGCGCCACCACACCTGGCTCAAAATAAATGTTTTTTTTTTTTTTTTTTTTTTCGAGACAGGGTTTCTCTGTGTAGCTTTGCGCCTTTCCTGGAGCTCACTTGGTAGCCCAGGCTGGCCTCGAACTCACAGCGATCCGCCTGGCTCTGCCTCCCGAGTGCTGGGATTAAAGGCGTGCGCCACCACCGCCCGGCTCAAAATAAATGTTTTTTAAAGGCCAAATTAATAGTGAAAAGTAGAAAAAAGATTTCTTCAGTATTGCCACATTGGGAAGAAAGAGAGATCCAGTGACCCTGGCCCTGCCTCATTGCATATTCTCAGTCCTGATGTGAGAGTAAGGTTTAAATAAAAGTCAGGAGATGTGCCTTAACTAAGCAGTCTGCCAGAGGGGCCCTCACCACCACTGTCTCAGACAAGTTCCTGCCCTGGCTTCCTCTAGCTTCAGCTTTCTTCAGAATGAAATTCCTGGAGCAACTCAAATTTCTTGGGGTCCATTGTTTCTATAGTTGGTTACAGTTGGGTGGACAGGACATGAGTTTGTCATACAGTGTTTTCCCACCTTATTACTGATACCTTAGAATAGTGTTTAGCACATGGGCATAGAGTAAATAATGATTTAATAGAAAAGATACTATTGTCTCCATTTTGTGGATTAGGAAACTGAAGCCTGGTGGACTTGTCATTTTATGATTGGGAAGCCTGACTTACTACAATAAGCTGGCAGAAGTAAATGCTCTAACATAATGCTGTCTAGTTTCACACTATATATGAAGTGAGATAGTTTAGGGACAGCCATTGACATCTGGCTGTTCAATTAGATTTAAGGCTGTGTTCTGTGAAATTCAGCCTGTTGTTTCCAAGATAACACCTACCTTTCATTAGCAAATTCTTATTGAGTGTCTACTATGAACTTGTGTGTATTGTTCTGCAATTGTTTTTAAGAATTACGTGAGATACATATGTCAAGAGTTTTGGCTCAGCTTTTAGTAAGGTTCCTTTATGAATTTGTCTTGGGTGTGGCTTCTGTACTAGGTGCTATGCATATTTCAGATTTCTGGTATCTGTGACATCAAGACCTTGTAGCCGGTATCTCTAGAAGTCAAACACTTCTTTGGACCAAGCCCGGCCTGGCTCTCCAGTCCCTTCACCATTCCCTTGCTGATAGTGCATAAGATGATGTGTGGAGGGTGAAGAAGAGCAGTTCATTGAATTGTGTATTGCCACTTCGGTTCTCGTCTATACATGTGTCATTCTTTAGTGAAAAGTTGAAAAATAATTAGGCGTTCTGAAAAGAGACAACCGTAAACGCAGCAGGTATCAGGCCTTTTGTTCTTTAGGCATCTAATTTGGTATCTTTTCATTTTGTGAGATTTCCTATATTTTGTGTGTGCATGTGCTTGTCAACTTTCTGTTGCTATGACAAAAGATTTTTTTAAAACAAATAAAAAAACCCTAAAACAAGGGAAGATTTATTTTGGCTCACAATTTCAGACATTTCTGGCTAGGGTCACTTACATCCAAACAGAGAAGTCCAAGACAAGACAAAAGTCCCTAAAGACTTGCCCCTAAGGACCTACTCCTTTTACCTAAGTCCTCTTTTATACCTCCTGTTTTTGTTGTTGTTTATTTTAATGTGTATAAGTGCTTGCCTATTTGTGTGTCTGTGTACCACGTGTGTACCTGGTGTCTGTCTGCAGAGGCCAGAAGAGGGTGTCTGATCCTTTTAAACTAGAGTTAAGGTGGTTTTAAGCTGACCTGTGTGTGCTGGGAACTGAACTCAGGTTCTCTATAGGAGAAACAGGTGCTCTTACCACGGAGCAATCTCTCCATCCCCCCATTTCCTGGATTTTAAAAGACTTCTGAGTTTCTGTCACCTCCGAAATAGCCTATCAGATCATGAACCTGTCAAGAGTTAATCCATTGAAGAGGTCAGATACTCTGTGAGGCAGTCGGTTTTCAAAATATCAGGTGACCTCTGGGAAAATTTTACTTCCAAGCCACACTAGTGAAGTTGTATTAAAAGTGACTCTATAGAGTTTTTGTTGTTATTGTTTTGTTTTTGAGACAGGGTCTCAATATGTCACCCTGGCTGCGCTGGGACTCTATATATATCAGGCTGGCCTTGAACTCAGAAATTTGCCTACCTCTGCTTCCCAACTGCTGGGATTAAAGGGCCATCAAGCCTAGCAGCTGCACCAGTGTAACTGTCATTCATCTTAAAGTTAGATCATTTGAGGATTATATAACTTCTGATGGAAAACAGTAATTTACTACAAATAAGTGATATTCCCATTTATTGAAACGAGTACTTGGTGAGTACTGCAATTTACTGGAGTCTTTGCTTTGTTTCAGAGGCATTTGCGTGACTTTGTTGTGGAAAGCTGGGAGAAGCTGCAAGATTATTTCTGACATTTGTGTGTTGCGTCATCCTGGAAAGTAAGTGTTGAGATTTTCCTTAAACATTTGTATAGATTCCAGCACTTTCACTAATTTTTACCAAAAGGTTATTGAACAGTACAAATGCAATTTCATTCTTCACTTGAGCAAGTCTCATATGTTTGCTCATCCTCTCCCCGAAAGTACTGGGGATTGACTCTAGAGCTACAAACATATAGTTATTATGCAAGTGAATGCCCCTGCGACCCACATCCCCAGCCTTTTTTTACAGTTAGAGATATCATCCTTGAACTTGGTGATCCTCCTGCCTCAGACTCCTGAATAGTTAGAATTATGTCCTTATGCTACCCAGCCTGGCATCTTTGCTCTTTGCTTGTGTGTACCTTGTATTCAGTTGAAATCGATTTTAGTAGTACAGCCAGAGCGGTGTCCTGTAGACCAGGCTGGACTGGAACTCAACAGAAATCCATTTGCTTCTGCCTCACAAATGTTGAAGTGAAAGGCCATCATTCATCTGAGACTTCTCCCTGCCCCTCTCCTGAGGCTTTTGCAAAGCTAATTTTTATTCAAAGTATAAGTAAGGGAGAAAGCAGTCTCCTTGCAACAAGAAGGGATCCAGAGCCAGAGTCCCTCTCGAATCTTATGTCAGTGGTTTATTTACTAATGACCCAGTGTCTTCATTTCACTATTGGTGTTTCTTAAATTTGTTTTCTTTTTTCTTTTCTTTCTTTCTTTCTTTTTTTTTTTTTAAGCAGCCAGTTGTTGGTGATACATGTCTTTAATCCCAGTATTTGGGAGGCAGAGGCTGGTAGATTTTTGATGAGTTTGAAGCCATCTTGGTCTACAGAGTGAGTTCCAGGGCAGCCAAGACTACACTGAGAAGCCCTGTCTCAAAAAAACAAAAAGGGCAGAGATATTTTAGGGGTTAAATGTTCCTAGATAGAATATAGGCTACAATGCCACAGAACTCGAGGAAACCAATTTGTTTAATTTGGATGTCTATCTGCTTTTATAATTCTCCCCCTCACCCCACGAGACTTTGTTCTCATCAATAATTCAGAGACATTTTAAATCCCAGTTTTCCCATATGTTAGCCCTATAAGAGCTATAAGAGAAGCATGCAATCTTAACTAAAGGTTTAGTACTAAATACTTAATTCTGAGATGCTGGGTTGCTATTTTTTATTACAGCTGATAGCAGAGGATTTTATCTTTTCTTTTCTTTCTTTTTTTTTTTTTTTTTGTCACTAAAATTGTCCTTTTGAGATTTATTCAATGTAAACCGCTTTGCCTGCGAGTGTCTAAGTGAACCTACATCACTAGCTGTAGAGGCTAGACGAGAGCATGAAATCCCCTGGAGCTGGAGTCGCAGACAGTTGGGAGCCACCATGTGGGTGCTGGGAACTGACCTTGGTCCTCTGCAAGAGCAGCAGGTCCTCCTAACTGCTGAGCCTGCTCTTCAGCCCTCCTCCAGCCTACACTTTAACATCAGCGTTTCTTTTCACCATTCACAATGTTCTGGGCCTATCAGATGTAAAGAAAAACACCCTGCCAAGCAGTGTGTTAGTTACTGGTTTTGTGTGGGTGTGTGGAGGCCAGAAGCCAGCCTTGGAGATCACACCTCAGGAGCTATAACCTAATTTGTTTTCTTTTTAAAGATTAACTTGCCAAGTAGGTTAGCCTGGCTTGCCCTCGAGTCCCAGGGATCACCTGTCTTTGTTTCCCCTGCAGTGGAATCACATCCCACTATGCTTATTTTTTAGTGTGGTTTCTCAGAAATAAACCTAGGTCCTCATACTTACATGACAAGCACTTCACCAACTGAGCCAGGTCTCTGTCTCCTGTTTGTTTGTTTGAGAGAGACAGGGTTTCTCCATGTAGTTTTGGTGCCTGTTCTGGATCTTGCTCTGTAGACCAGGCTGGCCTCGAACTCAGAGATCTTTGCCAATAACTGAGATAGTTAAGATTGTAGGAAGACATCTAAATCAGTCATTTATTATGGTAAAACAGTTCATTGAACCCATTTTGTGTACTTTCACTGGGTACATTCATAATTGGAGAGTGTAGAGAAACCGTTTAGAGGAATTTCCAGTTTAATTATTTTTAGAAATTTATTTTTTTTTTATGTGCATTGGTGTTTTACCTGCATGTTTGTGTGTATTGGACACACACCACACACACACACACACACACACACACACACACACACACACACACACACACACACACCGCCCCAAGTGCTGGGATTAAAGGCGTGTGCCACCACTGCCCGGCCTTTTGTATGTAAGTGGATGACACACTTGATAAAAATCCATCTCTGTCCCCTCATGCTGCTTTTGCACAGTTATTCCTCTATCCCTGGTAAGCGCTCGTTCCAGTCCATTTTATCTGTGTCTCCTGATTATTCAATATTCAATTATTCAGTTCAGCTCAGAAATCCTTACGAAGACCTTTCTCCCTGAATCACAAGACCTGGCCCTCTAACTTCCAGGGCTTCCTTTAGGCTGTTTGCACAATTGGTTGTCGATTACTCCATCTGAATTTGAAGACATTTCACTTCGATATTTGTTCACACCTGTTGTGCTTTGTTCAAAGTAAGTATTTTTTCTTTTTGGTTTTTCAAGACAGGGTTTCTCTTGTGGCCTTGGCTGTCCTAACTCGGTAACATTCGTTTTGTGGAGAAAAAAAAAGTCAATCTTGTTGGAAATTAATACAGGCAGTTTAGTATATTTTATGTAGATATTGCATACTATGCATTAATTAATTTCACCCAGGGAAACTGGGGGCCCAGTATTCAAGAAAATAAATTATAAATGCTTGCAAGTACTTACTATTAGCCAGGTGGTGGCTGGTGACACACACTTTTAATCCCATCACTTGAAAGGCAGAAGCAGGCAAATATCTTATGAGTTTGAGACCAGCCTGGTCTACATTTTGAGTTCCAGGACTGTCAGGGCTGTATAAAGAGACTCTGTCTTGAAAACCAAAAAAAGATAAAAAGAGAAATGTTATCAGTTTAAATAAAATCTGTGGTAGTGAGATAGGAGTATTAAGAAAAAAGGCTGAACTCAGTGAAAGCAGGGACTGACTGTATTTTACAACCCATCAGAGCCATGCCGTCCTATCTCACAAGGCAGAAGACCCGAAAAACTTTCTCATGGGTTGGCAGGCCATTGCCAGATCGAAAACAGTACTACCAACTCTACAAGTAAGTGATGAAGCTCTTTGATTGGACTGCAAAATAAAGCTTTTCAGGCTAAACTGTTAAGCTTGTATTTAAACTGTTCTGCTCAATGCAGATTGAGGTTTGAGGGGCAGTAGAAATAAACTTTTAAGGAAGTTTTTGTGCGATGCAAAAAGATCTGTTGTGGCTGGTTAGTAAAATTTGAGATGCACCATAATGTCATCTACGTAAGGTGGATTCTTTGAAACATAAAAGATAAAAAGAGATGTTGGTACTGTGTCCTTCCCAACTTGTTTGTGCGTTCATGTGTGGTGTGTGTACATATGTGGGGGGGCAAGTGTGCATGCTCATTGCAGGCCTGAAGTTGGTGTGGAGTGCTTCCTGGTTGCCCTTTTATTTATTGCAGTACTGTTGTTCTTTGAGAATTTCTTCATACTGTGTGTTTTGAACACATCATCCTCTCCCCACTCACCCGTCACCACTCCATCCCAGCCCTTTCTACTCAGCTTTGAGATGTCTTCTTCTTTTCTTTACCAAATGAGTTAAGTTTGTGTTGTACAGCTAGCCTTGGGATTGGGCCTGCCCTATAGGGATCACATTATCATTAAAGTAAACTGACTCTTCCTCTCCCAGCAGCTATCAAATGCCAGTAGCTTCTTAGCTACTGGTGGGATTTTTGTGCCTACCTTCTCTCCTCTACGCTAGGATTTTGTCTGGCTGGAGCTTGTAAAAGTCTTGTGCATTCTGTCACAATTGCTGAGTTCGTATGTGTGCCTGCCCTGTTGTAGCTGAAAAACCTTAATGTGTTATCAGCCGCCTTTGGCTCTTAGGATCTTTCTGTCTCCTCTTCCATGAAGATCCCTGCACCTTATGGAGACCTTCTATTTTTTTACTGGTGCAGGTTCTTTTTGCTGAACCCAGAACTCACCAATTTCCGCTAATCCAGCTAGTGAGTTTGCCCTGGGAATTCTGCTTCCCAAATGCTGTGTTCCAGGGGGTTGCCATACCTACCTGGCTTTTTCCAGGAGTGCTGGGAAACTGAACTCAGCCCTTGAGCTTGCTCATTCGGCAAATGCTTCAACCCCCGAGCCTTCCCTCCACTCCTTAGCAGTTTTGATAACATTATTTGTAGCTGGAGTTTTCTCTCCGGGTCTGGCAGTCCCAACAGCCCACTTATAAAATAAACACACAGACGCTTATATTATTTACAAACTGTATGGCTGTGGCAGGCTTCTTGCTAACTGTTCTTATATCTTAAATTAACCTATTTCTATTAATCTATAAGTTGCCACATGGCTCGTGGCTTACCGGTATCTTAACATCTGCTTCTCATCGTGGTGGCTGGCAACATCTCTCTGCCTCAGCCTTCCACTTCCCAGAATTCTCCTCTCTCCTTGTCCCACCTATACTTCCTTCCTGGCTACTGGCCAATCAGTGTTTTATTTATTAACCAATCAGAGCAACAAATTTAACATACAGAACATCCCACAGCTGCTATTATTATTATTATTATTATTATGTAGCTTTCCGGCCTCCTGAAACTTTTATTGTTCATTGCCAATAACTGAAGTAGTTAAGATTGTAGGAAGGCATCTAAATCAGTCATTTATTATGTTAAAACAATTCATTGAACCCATTTTGTGTACTTTCACAGGGTACATTGTTTTCCCAGCAAGATAATTAGAGAGTGTAGAGAAACCGTTTAGAGGAATTTCCAGTTTAATTATTTTTAGAAATTTATTTATTTTTATTTTATGTGCATTGGTGTTTTACCTGCATGTTTGTCTGTGAGTGTGTTGGATCCCCAGAACTGGAGTTACAGACAGTTCTGATCTGCAAGTGGTTGTTGGAAATTAAACCCGGGTCCTCTGGAAGAGCAGCCAGTGCTCTTAACCACTAAGCCATCTCTCCAGCCCTTAAGAATGTTTTTGAGCTTAATTCTCAGTGGTTATGGGCACTGGCTGCTCTTCCAGAGGACTCATGTTTGATTATCTCACTTACATGGTAACTGGCTTACAACTCTCTCAGGGGATCCAGTGCCCTCTTCTGGCCTCCATGGCACTGCACATGCATGTATTGGCACAGGCAACACCCACACATGGAGTATAAATTAAATCTCAAAAGAGATAGCTGGACAAGCATATCCTTTAAAAGAATGTTGTCTTTTGTGCCAAATTCTACAACACTTTTTCCATTTTGATGATCATGTTTCTTTGTTGCTTTCCAGAGAAATGTGTATAAAAATCAATGACTGTTCCTCTGAGATTCGCATCAAGGTTGGACAGTTCGTGTTGATTAAAGGCGATGATAATAAAAAACCCTACGTTGCTAAACTGATTGAATTATTTGAAGATGGTGAGTTTGGGCCTGAAATGGGAACCTTCTCTTACTGGGCACGATTGCGAAGTATGCAGGGGGGTGGGTGGGGTGGGGGGCTGCTGTGTTCTCTACTCACAGGCGCTGCCAGAGCAGCATGGACTATGAGGTGGGTCACATAAGTATTAGCTGTTCCTTTCCCCATCTAGACTTCATAGACTCAGCGGTGCAGTGTGGGGTAAAGTGGAATTTAGCCTTCCCGTTATTTTTAGGGGTAAGAATGAATGTCAAGTGCAGGATTTGGGGACAGGGAGTTTGGGAGACGGAAGGAAAATTGGGGGTTTGCACTGCTAGGGGTGTTGGTGTGTTTTGTTTTATTCTTCTGCTCTTTGCTGTTTGGGGCCTGCCAACCAGCTCCCAAATAAATACACACACACAGACTTAGTCTTACTTATGAATGCTAGCCTTAGCTTGGCTTGTTTCTAGAATTATCTGGTCTGCCTTTTGCCTCTGGGCTTTTATCTTTCTCTAGTCTTTCCCCCCCACCAACCCTCCCACAAGACAGGGTTTTTCTGTGTAATAGTCCTAGCTGTCCTGGAATTCTTTGTAGACCAGGCTGGCCTTGAACTCACAGATCTGCCTGACTCTGCCTCCCAACCACTGCCTGGCGTATCTTTCTCTATTCTATATCCCTTTCTTTACTTCTTATTCTGTGGCTTGCTGTGTAGCTGGGTGGCTGGCCCCTTATGTCCTCTCTCCTTTTCTCGTTCCATGATCTTCTCTTCTCAGATTTCTCCTATTTATTCTCTCTGCCTGCCAGCCCTTCCTATCCTTTCTTCTGCCTTGCTATTGGCCGTTCAGCTTTTTATTAAGCTAATCAGGGGTTTTAAACAGGCAAAGTAACACAGCTTCACAGAGTTAAACAAATGCAACATAAAAGAATGCAACACATCTTTATCTTTGCATCATTAAACAAATATTCCACAGCATAAACAAATAGCACATCTTAAAATAATATTCCATAATAGCTGGGTACACTTTTTTTGGTTTCGACATAGGGAAGTTACTATGAAATTTTGTAAGTATGATTTCTTTACAAAGTCTTTTATACCCCAAAGTGGCCTTAAACACTATTCATGACCTTAAACTTAGGATGCTCCTGCCCTTGTCTCCCAAGTACTGGGGTTACAGGTATGAACCATCATCCCTAACTGGTGGCCTTCCTCAGCATTAATTTGTACAATTTTTCCATTGATAAATTAAGTGCCTATGATTATAGTAACTTGTTTTCCATCCTTTTTGGAAATTTCTTTTTAACTTGATAAACACTATTAAAAGTAGAACTGGAAAAATGGCTCAGCACTTCAAAGCACTCACTATTTCAGAAGATTCAGGGTTAGTTCATAGTACCCCCTGTCTGTAACTTCAGTTCCAGAGAAGCTGATGCTCCTTTCTGGCCTCCATGGATACTGCACACAAGTGGTGTACATACATATATGTAGGCAATACATTTATACACATAAAATAAATCTTTTTATAGAAAGTGGAGCACTGTAAAGTGTGTATTTGTGAAGTGGAGTCATTTTTCTGCTGATTGGTCCTTTGATCATTGTCAAATTATGTAAGATTCTTGAAACTTGGTTTCTTGGCCTATAAATGGGGGGATAGGTATAGTACCTGTTTTGTAGAATTATGGAGAGTAAATGTTTATATTGTGTAGTGTTTGGCATATAGGCTGTATTCAGTAATGCATTGTATTGTTTCCCTTCCTTACCACCTGATCCTCTTAGCATCTACATTTCCTTCCAAGAAATGTGCTCGAGTGCAGTGGTTTGTCCGATTCTCTGAGATCCCTATCTCTAAAAGGCATTTATTGGGCCGGCAGCCTGCAGCACAGGAGATATTCTGGTATGACTATTCTGACTGTGATAACCAAATTTATGTGGAGACCATCATTGGCCCTGTTCAGGTAGGAGGAGTGCCTTAAATCCTGGGTTCTAAAGTGCCTATACTGCATGACCTCAGAAATAGTACTGGTTCTAATTTGAATTTTTTTTCTCATCTTCTCTGGCTGCTTGAGAAGCAGCCCCCCCACCCCCATCCCACAGATACTGAGAGCATAGTGAATGTGTTCTGGGCCTTTTAGAGGAAGTGACATTTGGGTTATGACCTGAAGGAAGAGCAGGAATTAGAAAATGTGTCTCAGAGAACAAGCATACGTAGCTATGATTATGACAGGCACAAGACATTATAAAGCTAAGTGTGCTTTGTAAAATGAGGACTTCTTGAATAACTCGGTACAAAGAGTGCCGGTGCTAAAGCAACCTTGGTTATAGGGTTTTTGTGCTCAGGGGCTGTGCTGTTGAAGTAGTGTTTTGAAAACCTTGTGTGCATGCGTGTACATCTTATTTCTAGAGCTGATTTTATATCCAAAGTAGGATTAGACTCTTCTATGTGACATCTGGCTTTGGGTGATTGAGTAATTGGTTTAACAATTGGCCAGAGAGACTGGTCTGACCTGGCTACAGTGATTTATTTTGTGGTTCAAGGAATGAAGGTTGAAGCAGCAGAGCACGTGGATTTGAAGATGTGCTGGTTGGCTTTCATCAACTTGATGTAACAAGTGGTTAGGAAATACCTCTGACAAATTAGGCTGTAGGCAAGTCTGTGGGGGCATTTTATTGATTAATGATTGATATGGGAGGGCAGCAAGCCAGTAAACAGCATTCTACCATGGCCTCTGCTTCAGTTCCTATCTCCAGTTCCCTCAAGGATGGACTGTGATCAAGACTGTAAACTGTAAAGTGGAGTAAACCTTCTGGAGTTAGTTTTGGTCAGTGTTTTATCCTAGCAACAGCAAGTAACTAGAACAGAAGGGCAGGAGAGAAGAGGTATTAGGAAAATCTCCCTGTTGGGAGTAAACAGGACTAATATTAAAGCCAGGCTCTGCTAGTGATAATTGGCCCTTTAGGGAACACTGAGTGCTCTGGAAGTGAGGTGGGGCCTGATCTTAGAAGACGCCGGAAAACAGTTTAAGTCATCTTACAGCAGTGTGGAGCTACTGCTCACTGTTTAGCGAGTTGAGAAGTTTTGGGGAGTTTATCCTAGGTGGATAGATTAGGGGCGCGGGGGAGAAGGAATGGGATAGTGTGTGATTGAACTGGGATGACAGCAGGAATAAAGAGGAGAAGCCAAGGGCTGTAGAGATGGCTCAGTGGTTAAGAGCACCAACTGCTCTTCCAGAGGTCCTGAGTTCAATTCCCAGCAACCACATGGTGGCTCACAACCACTAGTAATGAGATCTGGTGCCCTCTTCTGGCCTGCAGGGACACATGCAGGCAGAATACTGTATACATAATAAATAAATAAACCTTTAAAAAAAAAAAAAAGAAAAAGAGGAGAAGCCAAGGCAGAGGATGTAGTTCATTTAGTAGAATGCCTGCCTGGCATGCATGAAGCTCTGAATTCAATCACCAGCACCAAATAAACCAGCTGTGGAGATACACACCTGTAATTCATACTCAGGAAGTAGAGTTGGGAGAATCAGAAGTTACAGGAGACCCTGTCCAAAAACAAGTAAGGCAATAAGAGCGGGGTGAAGCAGGAATAATTAATTGGCTGGGTTGTTGGCATATATCTTTAATCCCAGCTCACAGGAGAAACCAATGATCTCTGAGTTTGAGGCCAGTCTGCTCTATATATGAGGACAATTGGGACTGCATAGATAGAAACTGTTTCAAAAAAAAATGAAAAAGGAATAATTTACATTTCATTGACCTCTTCCTCAAACTGTTCATGACTTTGTAAAATGCTCAGTTTCTCAGACAATGTGCTATGCAGTGTCTTTCTCTTTAGTTATAAAGGGTGGCATTTCATATAAAGATATGAGCTTAAATGGGTTTCATTGTAGCTATGATGGTTTTTCTTGGCTGTATATAGTCTTCATCTTTTCTTGTTTATCTCACTTTCAAAATTCAGGTAGTGGCTTTAGCCCCAGATGAAGTGATCCCTATGGATCAGAAAAGTGAGGAGACACTGTTTGTGAAGCTGTCCTGGAATAAAAAGAAGTTCGAACCACTGTCACCAGAAGTACTTGCAGCATTGAAGAAACAAGAAGATAGCCCCGAGTGCCACAAACCTTTAGAGGCCAAGATGAAGAGAGTAAAAAGCCCTTCTTGGAACACAACAGAACAAGTGGTCAAAAGGATTGAATCAAGTCACTCTACCTCTAAATCTTACCAGATGCCTGCTCACCCTGTCTCCCCCAGTGCTAGGAAACTGCTAGAACCCAATGGTAAGTGTGGCTGTAAATTAGTTCTACTTCAGTGGGCTTTTGCTCCTTTGTAATGCACCAGCCCTTCCTCCCCGGCCCCTGCTGCACAGTGATGTGTTTGCTGTCTCTGTGATTGGCATTTTCTGGGATGTCATAAGGTTGGAATCACAGTCTGGCTTTTTTTTTGTCTAGTTCTCTTCTCTTAGTTTCACCCATTTGAGAGTCATCCCTGTCGTTACCCTATTGGTGACTCACTCCTTTTTATGCAGTGTTCTATTGTATCAATAAACACAACTTATTTATTCCCAGTAGAAGACATCTGGCTGGTTCTAGTTTTTGATGATTATGAGTAAAGCCACCCGAATTAATGATTCACACAGACACTAGATGGCTCTTCAAAAAGCCCTGTCTGTACCTGTCTCATACCGTGGGTATGACTGAAGTTGGCTCATCTATGCTTTAAGACTATAGGCATTCCTGCTTGCCATCTCCTTAGTTAGATCAGTGTGTCCATGAGTGCCAGGGCTGAGTCTCATTCACCTTCTGTTTCTTACTAAAAACTAACATACATCTTAGCTTTTTAATAGTTCAGCTATATCTCTCTATGATCCCTGGTTCTCGTAGTCTTGTCAAGAGTAAAGCAGATCTATATGTAATGATTGTCCTCAGGAATTCCTCCTGTATCTTTGCTGATATAATCTGGGTGAAAAAAAACAAACAAACAAAAAACAAACAGAAAAACGTTGGGTCTGGTGTCACTCAGTAGTGTACTATAAATTTTTTCAAATACCTTGCCTTGGGACTGGGTGCCCTGCAGTGTTGCCTTGGGGAAAATTGATTACTGAATATTTACCTACAAAAGCTGACCTAGAAGTCAAATTCTAGATCCTGCAAGCTGTAACTCAGTGGTAGAGCACATGCTTAGTAAGGTCCTGGGTTCAATCCTCAGGGCTGAAATATGAAAACAAACAAAAGTCATGTATGTTTCTAAATAGGAAAATCATACATGAAGTTTAGGAAAGAAGAGGCCACTTGGCCTCGAAGAGAACAATATAGACTAATTCAAAGAAAGTATGAGTAACTTCTGTTGCATTAACATCAGTTACATCATGAGATTAGGGGTGTGTATTTCTAAGTATAACATCCCACATTGTCCTTTATGCTTAGGCTTTCCCAGGAAGCCTAACATGAGGCTATCACAGAAGATCTTGTGTGACTCCTTGGATTCTCAAAAGAATTCTAAACGGAAAACAGCCTTCTCTGAAACAACCTCACCGCCTAAAAGGTCTCAGCCTGGTGAAATCAAGACCTCTTCACCTTTGAAAACTCTAGGAAAAAACGGACAGACTCATTCCTTTTATGCCAAAGGTAGCATGGTTCTGAGAGCCCAAGGCCCAGCTATGATGGCCACAAAGATTAGCGTGGAGAGGGCACTCAGGCCTCTCAGGAGCAGGTCGAGTTCTTCAGCGGTGCCTACTGTGATTCTGACACCAGAGTACATTGGGAGGTAAGCAGGAGCATTGTCCCCTCTCAGAGCAACTTGAGGTACTTCCTTTGATGAGAAATGTGTGTCAGAGAGAGAAACTTCCGAGCTGCGGTTGACTAACCGGAGCTCTGAGGATCTTTTCCAAATAAAGGTTTCCGAGCTTGGATTTAGTAAACTGTGCTCCAGGTCTTGGACCCAGGAATCTGTATTTGAGAGTGCTCTTTCGCATTAGGCGTGGTGACTTAGGCCTGTAATCAGGAGGCTGAGGCAGGACTGGTGTGAGTTCAAGATTATCCCGAAATGCTTTTCTTTTCAGGTGTCATTTGGGAATAGTGGTAGTTATTTCTGAAACTACACTGCTTCACAGTCCTGGATTTCATTTGTTGGCTCTGGCTCTTTGCCACAATATAATGATCCTTTTTGTTTTTCAATTGGGTAGTTTTTTGAACCTGGGATCTACTCTTAAATATAGTAGAATATATAGACAATAGAATATATAGACAAAAGAAGACAATAAATCTAGAGCAAGCTTTGTAGTTTGGTACTTGATAATATGTGTAGATAAAGAGTTGTACCATAAAAGAGTGACAGAGTAGAAATAACATGATAGTCAATATTTTCTAAATAGAAATTCCCAGCACCTGGTCCATAATAGGTTGCTTAATAAATACTGAGTGTATGTGTGTGTGTACTTTTTTTTGTTTGTTTTTGCTTTTGCTTTTTCTTTTTTCTTTTTTTTTTTTTTTTTTTTTTTTTGATTTTTCGAGACAGGGTTTCTCTGTGTAGCTTTGTGCCTTTCCTGGAACTCACTCTGTAGACCAGGCTGGCCTCGAACTCGCAGAGATCCACCTGCCTCTACCTCCCGAGTGCTGGGATTAAAGGCGTGCGCCACCACCGCCCGGCTTTGTTTTTGGTTTTTTGAGACAGGGTTTCTCTATGTAGCTTTGCACCTTTGCTGGAACTTACTCTGTAGCCCAGGCTGGCCTCAAACTCACAGAAATCCGCTTGCCTCTGCCTCCCAAGTGCTGGGATTAAAGGTGTGTGCCACCACCGCCTGGCCTGAGTATATTTTATACTGAGTATATTTCTGTTAACTTTGAGCCTTTGTAAAAGATGACAGAAATAAAAAGGAGGCAGAATCTGTTGGGAGTTTGTCCATTTTGGTCCACAATAGCAATGTGATAAGTATGATTTAAATAATATGTTAAGAAAAACTTGGATATCTTTGGTGAGCTTTTGAGCCAAGTTGATTAACTCTTTCCAAAGTTGCTATAAAAAGAGTAGGAGCTGGTGAGAGCTCACTATCTTCAGTACCCACTGTGGATTCTTGGTGTCTTAAATGCCTTCCTCTAATCCAGATGTGATGTGTTACAGGGACACAAAGGAACAAGAAACTCACAAAGAACCCACCCGTAGTTCCCATCGTGTACATAGAAGGAGTTCTCTCTTGACTTTGAAACGGATTAGGCAACAGCTTTGGTAAGACTGACCATGGACAAGCTGAACAACCTTGCTCCCATCTGTGGCAGCATTTGTCCCTTAATGCCCCTTCTATTTGAACTGAACGGCCAGTGCATTGATACCTTTTCACCCAGCATTTTGTACAAGCATCATAGTTTGAAATGGACAAGAAATGCTGGCCTGGGCTTGTGGTTCCTTGGCCCCATCACTCTGTTTCCAGCAAGTCTGGGAGTATGGGATGCCCGAAAGCATTCACTTTTTGATAGACCTTAGTTTGAATTTGGGCTTCTGAAACTTAAATTGGGAAGATACACAAGCCTTAAAATTGTTGAGTGACTTAGTGGATATGTAATGCCTTCAGCAGAGTGTCTCAGGCAAGTGTCCAAGAGGTGAAACATCCCATATTGCCTGGTGGTGGAAGAGACTAATGCCTCCAATGCACACTTTTATACAGTTCTTATTAAGGCTTGAACACCAAATAATAGAAAATAATTAGTCTCCACCACTCAGGCTTCTAGATGATAAAAGTGACCAAGAAGAGGAAGAGTTCATATCCTCAACAGAGGTGTCAGACTCCACTAGTGAGGAGGAAGATGATTCTATTCCCTCCCTTCCAAAGAGAAATCCCCAACGGCAGTCCAGGAACCGGAGGTTGGCCTCAAAGCCATCATTGCAGACCCCCTCCAAGACACCACAGAAAACTGTAAGGTTCTTTTGGGTTTGTTTTCCAGTGACATGTCCCTCCTATATGCTAAAGAATGCTAATTCCAAGACCAAACAGTAACAGCTGGATTCTTAGCACAGGGCTATGATGCTAAAGTAGTGTGTTCCCTGGGGAAGCAGGCCTACATGAACTTGACTGAAAACTAATCTAGTTGAAGATGACTTTTTTTCCTTGTGTTATATTGTTTTGCTTTTGAGACGGTGTATAACTGTACAGCCCAGGCTGGCCCCTGACTCCAAGCTCGTGCTACCACATGTGCCTTGCTCAAGGGCTCAAGTTCCTTTTTAAGGGTCAGAGTCAAATGGCCAAGAGCACAGCCTCCTAAGGGAAGTACAAATGCTGATGAGTCCTAGTGTTTGTGTTTCCCTTGGCACTTAGAGGGGATTGAATTCCAGGCTGCACTAGATGCAGCTGAGAGATCAGGAGTACTGTTTACGTGTGGCAATGAATGTGCAACAGGAAAATGGGAGTTAGTTCCCTGTGGAATTGTAACAGCAGTAAAGGTGTTGGGGTCCTCTCATGCAAAGGTAAATTTGAGAATCACTAGGATTAAACAGCAGAACTCAACAGTCAGTCTGCATATTTTTGGCCAAGGAAAAGGTGGAAAGTTGGCTGTCACTCCATACCAGGAAGAGAAGTGAGAGAAAGCATTGGTCTGCCCCATAGAGTGACCGTCAAGAAAGAGTGAGCCTCTGGGGCTGGAGTGATGGCTTAGTAGTTAAGAACATTTGCTCTTCCAATGGAGCTGAACTGGATTCCCAGCACTCACATGGCAACTCATGACTGCCTAATTACATTATAGGCAAACCGAATGTCCTCTTCTGGCCCCTTTGAGCATCACGCATGCACATCATGCTCAGACATACATGCGTGCAGAACACTCATGCACATGAAATAAAATTTAAAGAAAAGAAGAAGAATGGGCCTGTGAGTGGGAGCAGTGACCCAGGGATTTAGAATAAAAAAATCTTGTGGTCCAGTCCCACCCCCAAGTACTAGATTATGGGTTGAAGAATTCCTGAGTCAAAGCTTGACCATATTTTCAAATAAAGATCTCAGGAATCACACACAACCTATGGCTCTTCTTCTTGAAATACATAGTGAAAGGCCAGAGATATAGCTCAGTGGCAGAGCACCTGCATAATATGTATGAAGCTCTGGGATTTTTGTTTGTTTGTTTTTGAGACTTGGCCTGTATCTGTCTTCCAGGGGCTGGGATTGGCATGTGCCACCATGCCTGGCTGAATTTATTTACTTATTTATTCCTCAGATTGACTGTGTTCAAATCCCATTCCCATATAAATATTAAAAAAAAGATCATGTTTGGACTAGGAACAAAACGTTTGATGTGAGGGGTTGGGATGATCATCCTTTCACCAGATCAATTTTCTGTGTTCTGGATGGTTTTTTGTTTTGTTTTATTACAACTTATATTCTCTTTGACTATAGCCTAATCCTCGAACACCTCATCACGCCACTCCTCAGATTCGAGGCAGGAACCTCGCTGTCCAGGAGCCGGCTAGCGTGCTTGAAGAGGCTCGGCTGAGGTGATGCTGCTCGTGGTCCTGCTTGGGTAGATAGGCGTGATAGGGCCTCTTTCTTCCCATGAATTGGAGGTTGGTTGGGCCAGTACTGTGCAGTCAGTGATACATACTGGTGGAAGACAGTAAAACAAGTACTTACAGAAACCTTCAACAGCCAATGTCTGGGCTAGTGCACATGGAAGGAGATGCCTCCCAGGCTGCCGCTGTCATCTTGGTGTTTCTCAGGGTGGTGTTCTTAGCTACAGGGCCCTAAAGTAGGAATTCTTTTAAAATGCAGGATCAGATTAAGGGTTTTAGAAGCTAATAGGTTTCAGCCTACCCAAGTGGTTTTGTTTTGTTGGGAAAAAGGGAAGTTAGGTGAGGCAACATGGAGAGAGATGAGAAGCAAGAATTTCCTTTTATTCATAATAGTTCCTGTATAGAAATAATAGTGTCTTTTCCATTCTGTTGGGTAGATGGTGAAGATTTCTAAAGCCTTCCTTTTCTTCTGTCTACCACCACCTGCAGGCTGCATGTTTCTGCTGTGCCTGACTCTCTTCCCTGTCGAGAACAGGAATTCCAAGACGTCTACAACTTTGTGGAAAGCAAGCTTCTTGATGGGACTGGAGGGTGAGTAATGCTGAGTAGACAGGTAGTTTGAGGAAGAGTTGCTCACACAGGGTCAACAGGGTAAGCAGAACCACTGCTAAGCCTAGAAGAGTGGATTTCTGCCTTTCCGAACTAATGAGACCACTGGGGCTGCTCAGTTGATCAAAGGCTCTGGGTTTTTTCCCCAGTACTACATAAACTGGTGGTGAGGTAGAGGCAGGAGGACCAGGAGGTCAAGGTCATCTTTGGCTACATAGTGAGTTTGAGGCTAGCTTGAGCTATGTGAGGTTTGTCTCAATTTAAAAAGGAGCAGGTGACCTTTGAATAATCAGTTGGAGTGCATTTGCTTTGACTGTAGAATAAGTGTCTAAACAGGTCCAACTCTGACCAGTTTCCTAGGGCAGTCTTCACAGTTCCTACTTCCGTACCTCAAGGATCTTGACCTTTCTTAGTATGATGTGGATGGCATGGACCCAGGCTGAGAGTATTATTTCCTTGCTCTAGGTGTATGTACATTTCTGGGGTTCCTGGGACAGGGAAGACGGCCACCGTACACGAGGTCATACGCTGTCTGCAGCAGGCAGCCCAAACAAATGATGTTCC
Source organism: Peromyscus maniculatus bairdii (assembly GCF_049852395.1). Classification (NCBI taxonomy): domain Eukaryota; kingdom Metazoa; phylum Chordata; class Mammalia; order Rodentia; family Cricetidae; genus Peromyscus; species Peromyscus maniculatus. The sequence continues at coordinate 129,387,388 of NC_134853.1, forward strand.
TCCCTTTGAATATGTTGAGGTCAATGGCATGAAGCTGACAGAGCCTCACCAAGTCTATGTGCAGATTTTACAGGTAGGCCAAGTTGTTGGGGGTTTCTGGGAAACAGTTCTTTAGAAGCACAGGGAGAAAGAAGGCTTACTTAATTTTATTGTCATTTTACACATTTATGCAGAGGTGATAAGGGTGAGAGAGGCAGAATTCCTTAGACTCAAAAACCACGCTAGGAGCTATATGTTGACTGGTTCCATGGCAGCAGCCTCGCTCACCAGTGACGTGCGAGTGTCCTGGAATAGGGTATAAGCATTGTTCTTCCGTTAGCTCTTACCTTGGAACGGGTGGTCTCCCTCTTGGGGAAGGGACTAGAGTATAGGAGACGGAGCTTCTTCCTTTTATAGGCGGCACTCACTTTAAGGTCAGTGGAGTGGAGTCGTCAGCATTTACCCCAGCGACTGCTTTTCCCCCATGCAGAAGCTGACGGGCCAGAAGGCGACAGCTAACCATGCAGCAGAACTGCTGGCAAAGCGCTTCTGCAGCCCAGGGTGCTCGCAGGAAACCACGGTGCTGCTTGTGGATGAGGTAAGAAGCCCTGGAGGACAAGAGGAGGGGTGGCCACACCGCTTTGCAGTCCCTGGAGCAGATGGTGGGTAGGCAGAAGTGCTGCTCCTGCATCCGCTCAGGCTTGTCCATTGACTGGAGGATGGACTGTGGGCAGCACATGGACTAACTCCGTGGAGCAGGCTGTCACTTAGGTGCCCTGGCTTAGTCCCTGAGTGACACTGTATGTATGTCTCCTTTGGCAGCTCGACCTTCTCTGGACTCACAAACAAGATGTCATGTACAACCTCTTTGATTGGCCTACTCACAAGGGAGCCCGGCTGGTGGTCCTGGCCATTGCCAACACCATGGACCTGCCAGAGAGAATCATGATGAACCGCGTGTCTAGCCGACTGGTAAGACCAGGTCATTCTGTAAAAATGAAAATATAGAAGACCAGGAAATATGATTTCTGCCATAATTGTAATTTTTATGATGGAATTAAAAAACACTACCGTTTTCTACAAGTACCATACCCCATGCCTTGGCATTCTGGTCCCTATGCAATTTTAAATCACACAAAACCATAGAGGTTTAATTATTTTAAAAATATCTAAGCATGTATCACCTGCCACCTCTTTGGTACTTGGAGTAAAGCAGACAACCAGGCAGACTACGTCTGCCTTCTTGGACCTTCTATTTTGGCAGGAAACACCACCATCAGACCGTGAAGAACATGGTGAGGGAAGGCAGGAGCTGTGCCGGTCCTTAGAGCACCTGTCTCCTTAAATGACTCTAAGAGAGTACAAGGTTCTCAGATAAAACAACATAGTGTGAGAACTACTGTCCTGCAGGACACCCCAGTCATTGCCAGCACCAGCAGCAACTGCACGGAGAAATGGGAAGAAATAGATTGTTATGTGGGGCTTGAGGATTGGGCTTGGGGACCTGAGTGTTGGGGTTTTTTGTTTTTTTGGTTTTTTCCCCACCTGGACAGTGAAACTTGTTCTTCCGTCGTCTTGGCTCTCCAGGGTCTCACCAGGATGTCCTTCCAGCCCTATTCTCACAGCCAACTGAAACAGATCCTAGTGTCCCGACTCAGGCATTTAAAGGCCTTTGAGGATGATGCCATCCAGTTGGTAGCCAGAAAGGTAAGTCACCATCAGGAAGCTCCTTGCCACAACTCCGAGCTAGTCAGTAAGTCCTTACTGAGCACCTGTGTGTCCTGTGCGCTGTACCCTAAGTGAAGAGAACTTCAGGAAGTGCTATAAAATAAATACCAAGGGCTGAGGGTGCAGTACCTTATTTTATTATATGATTCTCGAGAAGGCCACAGGGATTATGGACTTATGTACAAACTAACCATAGTTATTCAAGGAACGAGCTGTTTTGTGTAATTGAAGACACCATTTAGATCCATGCCAGGCATCTAGGAAGGACCAAAACCCTGAAATAATGAGGTGGACACTAAGTAAAGTCAGCCCTTAGAGACTGGTCAGAGTTTATATGTTTATATGGAACCATTGATTCTGCAGACAGGGCTGTATGCAGGCTCTTCTCACCACAGTAGTCCCAGTCCTCAGAAGAGCCCTGAGGCTCCAGGTGGAACTGCTTGGGGGATTTTTTTGTTCTCAGTGTTTTCTTTCATTGTCTTTAGGCCTCAGCCCAAGCTCTTAAATACATACTGTTCACCACTAGGGTGCTGTTTCTCGGGGTGAGGATGGTGATAGGAAGTAGGAAGTAATGTGGAAGTATTTGGGTGCAGGAGGCTAGTGAAAGGGAAACCGTGATACTCGCGTCTCTGTCTTGTGTTAGAAGAGTGACTTTGGTCTATTCAAAACATGAACAGTTGTGTATAACCCCACTGTACAGAGATGACTTCTGTGTTTGCCTTTTTACAGAGTCTCACTGTGAACCTCTGGCTGGTTTAGTATGCTATATAGATTAGGCTTGTCTCAAACTCAAGAGATCTGCCTGCCTGCTAGGATTAAAAGCAGGCACCACAATGCCTGGCTAAGATGACTACTTTTAATGTCTTACTGTATTATATACATATACTTACATAGTGTTCTTGGTTTATGTGCCATAATTTTGGAGGAATGGATCATTTTAGAGATAATTTGGTGTTGTCCAGTGACAGGTGAATTTCAGGTTGCAATGAGTACTGGGAATATAAGAACTGAGAAAGGTCTTTGTAGACTGCAGTAATTGTGAGAATCAAAATGTAAATGATCTGGGTAGGTATGGCAGTGTATCCCTATAAGCACTTGGGAAGGTGAGGCAGGATGATTGCAAGGTCAAGGCCAACCTGGACTACATTGGGATATCCTGTCAAAACTAGCAAGAAGGTAACAAAGCACTCAAGTATTTTTCTAAGCCAGCGTCGGAGAGAGTGGAGGGTTCCCTGAGAGTCAGCGTCAGAGAGAGTGGAGGGTTCCCTGAGAGTCGGGCCTGGGAACTCAAAACTTCTAAGTATATGGGAAGCCATGAGAGTGCTGGAGCTGTTGGCATTGTGCAGTGGCCTCATTGACTGTCTCAGCACAGGGTTCCCCCGGTGATGTCTTCCTTCCCTCCCCCATCTTGATTTTAATTCTTTTAGGCATTGGTTGGGCTGTTCTCCCAAGTTGGCTACATACTCTGTTAGGTCTTACCTCCAAATGTTCTCTCTGGCCTTAAGTGGCTGCTTCTGGGCCACACAGAATGAGAACCCAGGAATGAGAACTCTTGTGAGGTTTTTGTTTTGTTTTGTTTTTCGAGAGAGGGTCTCCAGGGTCTTCCCGGCTATCCTGGAACTCGCTCTGTAGACCAGCCTGGCCTTCTCTACCACCATTCCCAAATACCTCAGACATCAGAATTGAACTTTGGGTACCTAGAACCTGGAGTTACGGGTGTTTGTCAACTACCATGTGTTCACCAACAAGTACTCTTAACCAATAATCATCTTTTCTAGCCCCTCCTTAAAAACAAAAAACAACACCAACAACAAACCTCACTTATTTCCTGAATACTAAAACTGGGGATTTCTGCCCTTTCCACTGGAGTTATTTATAATATCATGGGACTGTGGTTTGGTATGAAGTAATAGTGTTCCATATATGATATAAGGTTCCCTGGATGTCAACTTTGGCACAAGACCATTCCCAGAACCACCTTATCATTTAGCTTGGCCTAGATCCCTTGGTTATTCACCTAGGTTCAGATGGCAAGTGGACATTAGAAATAAAGTGTTCCCTCTTGTAGGTAGCAGCCCTCTCCGGAGATGCCCGGCGCTGCCTAGACATCTGCAGGCGTGCCACCGAGATCTGCGAGCTTTCCTATCAGCATGGTGACTCTCAGGGCATGGTGACTGTGACACACTTAATGGAGGCTATAGATGAAATGTTCTCCTCATCCTACATCACCGCCATCAAGTAAGATGCTCTGCTGCTGGGCTTTGGAAATGTGCTCCTGTTTCTCAGAGTTAACTCAGTCTATCCACATTTAGCTAGAGAAAGTTCTTAGGGGCAATCAGGAAGGCAAAAACAAAATCCTTGGGTAATAGATGAATGCTTATTATTAACATTTATTAAGTATAAATACTACAGGAACAGGCTCTGTGTGGTTGTTCTCATACCTCTCATCCCAGCATTGCCATAAGTTTAAAACTAGCCCAGGCTGCATAGTGAGTTCTAGGCTAGTCTGGGCTATACAGTGTCTCTGTCTGAAAAAAGAAAGAAACACATTTGATAGGTAGGAAGATGAGTCAGTGGTTAAAAGCACTTGCTGCTCTTACAGCTCACAACTGACTGTAACTTCAGTTCTCGGGATCTGACACTCTCTTCTGCTCTCTGCATGTGCATGCACATACACACACAACCCTTTGTTTGTTTGTTTAAGTTATATGAACGTGAACAGTCTGGGCAGTGGTGGCACACACCTTTAATCCCAGCACTTGGGAGGCAGAGGCAGGCAGATCTCTGAGTTTGAGGCCAGCTAGGGCTACATAGAGAAATCCTGTCTCACAAAACAAAACAAAAAACATTACATGAGCAGGAAGTAGCTGTGTACTGAAGCATACTCTACTTCCAAAATTTGGAAATGAGGCTTTTTTGGCTGGTTGGTTCATCATTCATTCATTCATTTATTATTTGGGGTGCAGGTATAATTCCACAAGTAGTTGCTGTGTTCCCCATTTCCAAAAGAACATTTTCTATGTCAGCTTGAGACTTTGTCAGGTGATGCAGAAAATGTTTCCTCGTGTTTTCTCCTTGAAACCAATGGTGCTGACAGCCTCTTAGAATTCACATCTCTTGGTTTCATTTAAGGAACTGTTCCCTCCTGGAGCAGGGCTTTCTGAGAGCCATTATTGCAGAATTCCGCCGATCTGGACTAGAGGAAGCAACGTTTCAACAGGTAATTGTTTGAGAACTGGTTTTTGTTGTTGTTGCTTGTTCTTCTGATCCTTCTAGATATGGGTCCAAGACACAAGAGTTATTGGTAGGGGAAACCCCAAGAGGGTGACTGTCCCTACTGGGGTTAGAAGCAGCAGAGAACTGGGCAGAACACGGGTTTAGATTGGGTTTCTGGGAGAGCAGGGGGAGCTTTCTAGGGTGGCCTGGGATTGGAGATATTTATGTGGCCTGATCTTGGTGCAAGCTTGGGGGTTGGGATTCTTTCTTTTTCTTTCTCTCTCTCCCCCTCCCTTTTTTTCTTTTCTTTTCTTTTCTTCTCTTCCTTTCCCTCCCTCTCCTCCCCTTCCCTTCTTTTTTTTTTCCCTGTAGGGCAGGGCCTGGCCAATCTCTAGCCTCCTGGTTAGGGCTATTAGGGAAGTCTGGCGCTGGGCCTATCCAATAGAGATGGGGGAGGGACTTTTGTCGGTTCTATGTTCCAAATATTGCTCAATTGTGGGCAATACCATCTTCTAAGTAAAACTGAAGCTTTGCTTAAAAATATGAATTAGGCACATGGTGACTCATACCTGTAATCTCAGCACTTGAAAATGAGGCAGGAGGATTGCCAATAGTTTGTGGCCAGATTGAACTACATAGTGAGTTCTAAACCAGCTTGAGCTACAAAGTAACTTGCCCAGTGTTACATACGTAAATTATAGAAAAGCAGAGTTCAGATGTGCTGTGTCCTGTTCTATAGCTTGTTTCCACTCTTGGCAGTTGCCCAAGGGCATCTACTGATGAAGCATTTGGTGTCTAAGGTACCATCTGTCTGGTTTGTTGTTTTGAGACTAGGTCTTATTATGTAACTTTGGTTGTCCTGGAACTCACAGAGATTTGCCTGCCTCTACCTCCCAAGTGCTTGAACTAAAGATGAGACCCACCCTGCCCCAGGCACCCAATTTTTGGAAAAGATGATCAGATACAAACCGAGGATTGTTCCTCTTAACCTTTGCTTTTCTTTTGATGTCTAGATATACAGTCAGCACGTGGCTCTGTGCAGGATGGAAGGACTGCCTTACCCTACCATGTCAGAGACCATGGCTGTGTGCTCACGCCTGGGTGCTTGCCGCCTCCTCCTGGTGGAGCCCAGCAGGAATGACCTGCTCCTTCGAGTGAGGCTCAACGTGAGCCAGGATGATGTGCTGTACGCTCTGAAAGAAGAGTGAAGGACTCCACAGAAAAAGCCTTACTGTTTCCTTCAGAACGTGGAATCGTACCAAATACACGGAATGGAAATGGTTGTTGTAGACTGTCATTTTATGTTATTTAGTTTGCTTTCTCCAGAGTGAGTTTATGATAACATACTATGTATATAAAGATATATTTATATATATGTACAGTATACTTGTATCTATGTAAAGTAGTTCTGGGAGAATTTATATGAAATTGGCTACACTGGTTGCCTCTGGGAAATACCTGGTGGTTTGTCAGGGGTGAGAGGAAGACTTTATTCTATGCCATGATGTATTTGATTGTGAATGATGTAAAGTAAAATTGATTTTATAGGCAAGACCTGGTAGGGTTCTGTGTGCGTCACAGTGATAGTGCTCCTTGTGTGCACGAGGCCCTGGGTCATTTCCCACTGCTGAATGCAAACCAGAGCTTGTGCCCTGGTGCCTTGTGCCCTGCATGGTGGTACATACCTGAAATCCCAGAATTTGGGAGACTGAAGCAGGAGGATTACTACAGGTTTGATGCTAGCCCGGGCTACATAGTAAATTCAAGACCAGCCTGAAAAAAAAACAAAAAACAAATAAGAATTGCTAGAAATACTAGGTATAAAGTTTTAAAAGGAATCCCTCCCAGAGCTAGAAAGATGCCTGAGTGGTTAAGGGGACTTGCTCTTGCAGAGAATCTAGGTTCAGTTTCCAGCATCCAATGGCAGCTCACAACCGTCTATAACTCTGGTTATAGGGTATCTGAAACCTTCCTCTTGTCTTCCAAGGCACCAAGAGTACACATGGTACATATACATGTGTACATGCAGGCAAACACTCAAATCTTTAAAACGAAATTTTGTCTGCATCAATGTGTATATACCACCTGTGTGCCATCAGGAGAGGCCATCTCAAACTAATTACAAATCGTTGTGAGTAGCCATGTGGGTGCCGGGAACCAAATCTGTGTCCTCTGCTGAGCCACCTCCCCAACCACTATCAGATTATGTTTTTAATTTCCATGACTAACTAAAAAGAAGACTGAAGATGTCATTTACAGAAGAAAAATGAATGACTAACAAAATGAAGCAGTTTGAAATGGATCAAAGACATGACTCTAAAAGCTAAAATGGGAGCTCTTTCAGAGGATCTGAACTGCGTTCCTAAACTAAAGTCAGACAGCTTGCAACTCTAGCTCCAGAGGATTTGACACTCGCCTGTCTTCCATGGATATCTCCATGAACACTTACAAACAACACATTTTAATTGCCAGAAAAAAATCAAGCTGAAGAGACAGCTCAGTGGTGAAGAGCATACACTGCGCTTGCAGAGAATCTGAATTCCTCTTGAACCTGTTATCTGGCAGCTCACAACTGCCTGTATCTCCAGCTCCAGGGTATCTGACACCCTCTTCTCGACTCTGAGAGCATGTGCACCTGTATGCATGTGCCTACACACAGATCCACACAAATACATTAATCAAAACCTTTTTGAATTTTTAAAAATCTTTAAAAATCTGGAACTTGACTGGGGAGAGGGTTCGGTGGGTGCAGTGTTCCCTGTGTGAGCCTGAGAACCTCACCAACACACACAAAAGCTGGGCACAGTGGAAAGCATATGTAACTCCAGCATTGGGGGTTAGGAGCCAGGTGAATCCCTGAAGACTTGATGGCCAGCTGAAACTGCTCTGGGGTTGCTGAGAGTCCCTGTCTCAAAAAATAAGGAGGAAAGCAATAGAGGAAGACACCAGTATGAACCTTTGACTTCCACTTTGCACGTATGTGTTCAGCTTATGCACAGACACATAGGCAAGTGCACCTAAATGCACACACCTGGTAGGCAAGAAATTCTCCACAAGAAATAGCCCCAACGAGTAACAAATGGGACACCGGCATGAGATTAAAAAGATTTTGCGCCGTAAAGTGCAAACAGCCTATAGAGTGGAAAAGAAACCTTTACCAGTTATGCTTCAGTGCCTAAAATATATAAAAAGACTACAAAAATTAAAACACTAGCTAGGCATGGTGGTGCACGCCTTTAATCCCAGCACTTCAGAGGCAGGGGGATTTCTGTGCGTTTGGCTAGTTTGAGCTTCATGGCGCCTGCCAGGGCTGCATGGTGTCTCCAAAAGAAAACAAAACATCGGAACATCTGGCTCTCCTCTCAAAGGGAGTAACTAAGAAATAGTTTGTTTTGGAGCCAAATATGAGTGGCGATGGCCCAAGAACACAGATTTAGGGTGTCCCAAATACCACATTCAAACACGGTCGCAGTTTTATGGAGTTTTTATAGAAACACAAGGAAAGTAAAAAAAATGAAAACCAGGTGCCTTTTATGTGGGTGCTAGGAAATGAACTCGGGTCCTCTGAAAGAGAAGCAAGTTTTTTTTAACCACTGAACCCATTTCTCCAGTTCCAAAGAAAAACTTCAAATACGTTGGTGGAAGCTTCAGTTGGGTGGGTTACAGCAAGGTGGAGACATCCTTGCTATGGGCCTCTGATGTTACCTGATGGCATTCTTAGCTTTTGGCTTCGAAGCTAGAGATCCATTCACACATTCCAAAAGGATTTAACTGATAATAGTGGACAATATAAATGGCTAATTAGGCACCTAAGGTAGACCAAGATAATTTGACTCCAGACCTGCAACATTTCACCTCTCCATAGTAATTGAAATTATAGTTACTAATCTGCTTTCTAGAATGTTAAATGTAGGCACAACTTTTTGGTAACCTCCATTAACAGAAGTTTCTAAAATAACTATAATAGAACTGCCACATGACCCAACTGTATTACTCCTGGGTATACTTAGAAATAACTATATCCTACTGCGGGCCGCGGGAATATCATAAGAACTCAGCTGGTTATGGCAAAGTCACTACCTGGAGGAATCAGGGAATTTCTCCAGAGGAAGCCAAATCCCAAGGAGTTTTTGGTGTTGCCTTGTTATATATCAGCTGTATTCTGTTACGAAATGTGTGCCTTCATAGTTTTTCCAATTGACTTTCCCCTAAGAAGGACTAACAGTGTAGACTGATCACTCTCGGGACATACACATTCCAGGTATTTGGAGAACAGCCTCAGGAAAGGCTTTCTCTGGAATCAGATTATCTCCCTTAGCCACTTTCAAGGACTACAGGAACCACCACCCAGGTGGGCGCCCAACTTCAGAGGACTAACAATGATAACAGCCCATGTGCAAGTCTCCTGACTTACGGTAAATTCCACAAGGAGACACCGCCTAGAAGAGGTGGACATTAAGTAATAGCTTTACACAATTTAGCTTGGACCCTCCCTTTATATACTGGGACTTCCAGGGCAAAAAGCGGAGAAGAGAAAAGAGAATGGAAGAACTAGATGGGTAAGAACTTGAGATGGGGAAGAACTAGATTGAAGGGCTAAAAGAGAGGACTAGAGGAACGAGATGGAAGATGAGGAAGAGCCAGATGGGGAAGAACAAGATAAGGGAGAGCCAGATGAGAGAGAAGGAGATGGGAGAGGAGCTGATAGGGGAAAGAACTAGATAGATGAGAACCTAGAAGGGACAGAACTAGATGAAGGAATTAAGATAGAACCTAGAGGGGACAGTAGATAAATATAGAGAAATCAGGCAAGAGAGGAGCTAGCCATGAGAACAGAACTGAAGCTGTGTATAAAGGATGTTATGCCAAAGGAATTAAAGCAAGTGGACTATAGAACTCGGTGTGCTGAGATTTTGTTTCCTGAAAATAGTCCTTGCTGTTAGTAGTTCTCTCTCCTGAGCCCCTGGGATGTATAATATTGAGGCTGGTTCCTCTAATATTATACAAGATCCTACCATATAAATACTTACACATGAATCATGTCCATTGCTGTTCTATTCACAATAGCAAGGAAATGTGATTGGCCTAGATGTCCATCAATGGATGCAATGTGATGCCTATATGTACACAAGGGAATTTTACTCACCTGTAAAGAAAAATGAAATTAGGAAATTAGTAGGAAGATGAAGTGATAATACTACATGTTGTGTCGTGTGAATGCTAGCTTTTAAATATTTATATTACATAGTAAAACCATTATCTCACAACAAACCCAAAAAAACTCCCACACAAAGAACTCTGGACAGCAAAACAGCCCATTACTGGGGAGGTTGCTCCTTGAGTAGGAGAGTGGTTCTATCAGCATAAGGACGAGAGTCTGGCCCTCAGAACTAAAAAGCTGGGCCTGCGGGGGCTGCGGAGATGGCTCAGTGGTTAGAGACACTTGGCAGCTCTCACAGAGGACCCAGGTTCAATTGCCAGAACCCACCTGGCAGCTCAACCATTTCTAACTCTGGTTCCAGGGTATCTAATGCCTTCTGGCCTCCGTGGGCACTGCACATATGTGGTACACTTACATAAATGCGGCAGAACACTCATACACATTTATTAAAAAAAAAATCTGGGCATGGTTGCATGAGTTTGTAATCTCAGCACTGGGGGATGAGGGATCCTAGAAGCTCACTAATCAGCAAGCCTAGCTGAAACAGCTTCCAGTTCAGTGAGAGACTTTGTCTCAAGGAAATAAGGTGGAGAATGGAAAGCTGTAGAGGAAGCTAGGAGGTGCTTCATGAGCATGTGATAGCCACCATATATATACAACATACACACAACTCCAAATGCACTTTTCTATCACCTGGACAGGACAATAGCCCCTAGGAAAACTACATGTAGAGGCTTGGAAAACAGTGTTAAGTTTATCTTTACATGTAAGTTGGCACAAAGGTGATTCTTTACCATTATCCACTTAGATACATTAGATGAGAAGTTTTCTTCTTCACTGGTCCCTCTGGCCATTGCCCACTCTTAGCCCTCCATGCTCTGTTATACACTATCTTCTACATTAACTTCTGAGTCTCATCTCAGTTCATTACGTGGAGAATACAAGGATTTACGAGTCCGGGGTGGGCCAGAGTGAGATTCCTGAAAGACAATTGAAAAGGAAGTATTTCAGTGGCCTTGTCTTGTGTTAATTTACATACACAGGCAGGTGTCACTAGGGCTGGGAGGTAGCTTGTCTAACATGAATAAATCCCTGGGTTCCATCCCTAAAACCTCACAAATCCCATAGGTGTAATGCTTGCACTGGGAGATTTAGACAGGGTCACAAGTTCAAGGTCATCCTTGACTACAAATCAAACTGAAGGTCAGGTTGGACTCCATGAGACCGTTTCCAAACAAACAAACCTGTGGGAATGAACAAACGTGTGTCATGCTCTGCTTTGGAAGCTAGAGATATCAAAATGGGGCAGCAATAATGTCTGCTTTTGTGGATGAAACTGAAATGATATTTTTGTTTTGTTTTTGTTTGTTTCATTTTGTTTTGTTTTTCGAGACAGGGTTTCTGTGTAGCCCTAGCTGTCCTGGAACTCACTCTGTAGACCAGGCTGGCCTCGAACTCAGTGATCTCCTGACTCTGCCTCCTGAGTGCTTGTATTAAAGGCATGCACCGCCACTGCCCAGCAGTAAATGTGAAATGTTGTACTAGTGAGAATTCTAATTGGTCTTAATAAAGTCAGATTATCAGGGTGAAAGCTGAGAGATCAGAGAAGCAGTACAGCCAGCCACTAGAAAAACTTTTTCTTAAGATTTATTTATTAGGTATACAGTATTCTGCCTTCATGTATGCCTGCAGGCCAGAAGACGGTACCAGAGCCACCATGTAGTTGCTGGGAATTCAACTCAGGACCTTTTGAAGAGGAGCCAGTGCTCTTAACCTCTAGAAATCCTTAGACTGAAAAGGCAGAGCTCCTGTCTCTGCCTTATCACTTATTCTCTCTCTCCCTCCCTCCCCCTTCTCTCTCTCCAGCCATATCACTTCCTGTTTCCTCCTCCCAAGTGCTGGGATTAAAGGTGTGTGTCACCACTGCCTGGCCTCTAGTGGCTAGCTCCGCACTCTGATCTCCAGATAAGCTTTATTTGTTAAAGCACAAACAAAATATCACCATGGTCGTATGTCTTTGTATATACCTTAAACATTTTATTATAAAAAAATGTTAAAATAACTTTAAGAGGATTAGCGTGTGTACCACCCCGTGGCTACAGAACTGTTCCTTCAATCTGAACTGACGCCTGCCGTTCCTCCATGAAGTGAGGCTGCACATGTGGTGTGGGTCACGGGGTCTTATAGGACAGAAAAAAAGGGGAACTTTGGGCATGGAATAGTCCATCTGCATGCAGGTCAGTTCCATCAATCCCGATCTAAGAGGGCTCCTTATGAGTCAGAGGCGGCCTTTCAGTTTGCAGCGATCCTCCTATCTCAGTCTACCGAGTGCTTTGGCTCCTCTAATCTGGTTTCGTCCCGTCCTCTGGCTGCAAAGGAGCCCCATTTCCGGAGAGTCCGGTTTTCAGCGCCTGGGGGTGGGCTGCGAGGAAGCCCCATCCTCTGGCCATCCTCCAGAACCCAACCGAGGGACTGGGAGAGGAGCGCAGGACCCGAACCCCACACCAGTCTCGCTGTCAACTGCTCGGCGATGCCTGCGCACTGCCAGCCCCGCCCCCAGCGTCACCTGCTCGGCGATGCCTGCGCACTGCCAGCCCCGCCCCCAGCGTCACCTGCCTGCGCGCCCCGCCCGCTTGCCCCGCGCACATGCGCACTGCGAGCCGCTGGCTGTGGTGTCACGTGCCGGGCGCGAGCCGCCGCCTCCTGGGCGGGTGCTTCCTGTGGGGCCGTCTCCGCCGCCGCCGCCCGGGGGCCGCGGGAAGCCTGGCGGTTCCGGGCTGTAGGAGGCCCGGTTTTGGTTCGGATCGGCCGCGAGGTATGCCACGTGCCCGCCTCCCGGCGTGTGGAGTCTGGGGGACGGCCGGGGAGATGGAGGTAGCTGGAGCCGGGGCGGGCCGGGCCTGGCCGTGGGAGGACGCGCGGGTGTTGGGGAGCCCGGCGTCGCCCCTCGACGCGGACGAGCCTCTCCTGAGCCCCGACCGAGGTTCCCCCGGCACCGGAGTGGCTGGGGAGCGCCTCACTCTCCCGAGCGCCTTCACTCCCGCAGCCCTCCCCGGCTGACACTACGCCGTTTCCCCGAGTCGAAATCTGACACTTGGGAGTGCCGAGCGCTTGGGTGCTCACACCCAGGGAAGCTCGCAGCCCTATTGACTCCAGCTGCAGGCGTGGGACCCCGTCTGTGTCTCAGTCCCCAGGCCAACCCACGCTCCTTCATAGACTTGGAAGATGCTCAAAGCCGAGGTTTCCCGCCCGATGTGATCTCCCACTTGCCCATGCACCTTTTGCAGCCCATGATGCTTCCCACTGCTGTCAGGATAACGCCCAAATTTAGAACCTTAAAGGTGTTTCTGTGTCGCCCCTGGTTCATGTCTCCATTCTAGTCTCACGGTTTGGTTTATGCCTCAGTGATCCCGGGCCTGCCTTTTCCTTGTGTAGGCCAAGCCATTTCTCACTTTAGAACTGATATCAGTTTGTTTGATTTGCTTGGGATTCTGCTCTTCCCCCGTCTCTAAACTTTTATGACTCAGCACAGGCATCATCCTTTCTAAGATGCCTTTTTTGATGTCCTAGACAAGGGGCCACCTCTGGCATCCATGGCCTTCGATGGTTGTCTGCCCATGGGTCTGTTTCCTTGGAGACTGGGATGGGAGCAGACGAGTTTCTGCACTTCCAGTGCGGGGTGGGTTTGTGCCACAGTACCCGTTGATCACTTGTGACATTTTTCAGAGGATCTGAATGCTGAGTCAGGTGCGGAGTGTCCAAGGAAACTGTGATGATAAAAACGATCTGTGTCTCTGTTGGCTAGTGGTACCCATTAGCCACATACAGCTACTGCACTTGGACCTAGTGTTGCTCCCATGCCCATCAGACAGTTCAGTAACTATTGTGTACAGACTCTCCATATCACTCTGTTGACAGTGGTACCCAGCCTTTCATCCACTGCCTTCTCTTGCCTCCGTGCTTTAATTACAAAGTGGCGTTTTACCACTGGGACCCCTGTTGGGTCATATCTCACCATCAACACCAGTCTAAGCCTTCAACTTTACACCCAATAGGTATCTAGCCCGCCAAGATGCCAGGGCCGAGACCTCGGAAGGGCCCTAAGACCAGAGGCCAGGGTGCCGAAACTGCAAAGCAGGTATGGACCTGCCTGGTCTCCCCCCACCCCCACCCCACACCTTGGAGTGGGGATCTTTCGTCACCTGTGTGGTGTCTTGTTGGTTCATAGAGGATAGGCAGTGCCTGTAGGGGTAAAGTCCTTTGAGTTCAGTGACCAGCACCTGACATCTCTTGGGTTTCAGCTCTGCCGTTGTCCTGTGGTGGCCAAACCTGAGTGTCAGGAGCCTCTAGGCGTGGATTGTTCTGAGACCTAAGTGTTCTCACGGTTTTTTTTGGGGGGTGGGGGGTGACAACTCTGCTGTCTAGCTCTAGGATGCCAGGACTTGAGGGCTGTAGTCAGCGGCAGTCAGCTACTGCCCACAGACAAAGGGACAGACTCTAGGGAGGGAGTCTGAAGAAGGCAGGTCTTCTACGTTTTCTTCCTTCGTTTCTTCTGGACCTTAGGCTATTGTTTGTGTTGTCTTCTGGAAGCATGTAGGCTGGGCTTGGTGGTCCCCATCCAAAATCCTTGTACCGTGGAGGCAGAAGTAGGAAGGTCGTGAGTTTAAGGCCAGTGTGGGATACATAGCAGTTTCCAGTCAGCATGGACTGCGTAGCGAGCATGATTCACACAGCAGGACAGATGGCTTGAGAAATGACTCAGTGGTTAAGAGTGCTGCTGCTGCTGCTGCTGCTGCTGCTGCTGCTGCTGAAGAATGGAATTGAGTTCCCTGCACCCACTTGGTGGCTTACAACCATGTGTAACTCCAGTTCTAGGGGATTTGAAACCCTCTTTTGGCTTCCATGGGCACTGCAGCCACACAGTGCACATGCATACATGTGGGCAAAATCATACATATTAAAAAAAACCTTAACAAATCAGAACAGACAAATAAAAAATCAGGTAAGGGATGAGTTGGGGTAAAGGTTATAGATGTCATTTAAACCTTATTTTAAATTATTTTAGTTTGTCGTTCAGAAAGTTTAAGCTATTACTGAACACTGGGGTAAACTAATACCTATATCTGCCTAGAATATTCAAAATAATGGACACAGAAAATAAGATGGAGAGGGGAAGATGGGTTAGTGTTTAATAGGCACAGAGTCAGTTTTGCACATGAATTCTGTGAATGGATAGTAGTGATGGTTGTATACCAATGGGAATGTATAATATCACTTAGCTTCACACTTGAAAATAGGTAAGATGGCAGATTTCATGCTATGTTTATGACAGTTGAAAAATAAATGTGGTGCACATGCATATAATCCTAGCACCTAGGAAGGCTGAAACAGGAAGATTGTGAGTTCAAGGCCAGCCTAGGTTATGCAATGAAAGCATGTCTCAAGTTACCCCCTCTCCCTAAAAAAGATTAGGGTGTGTGTGTGTGTGTGTGTGTGTGTGTGTGTGTGTGTGTGTATGTGTAATAGGATCTCTCAAGATGGTGAGAATTAACTAATAAGTCATGAATAATGCTAAGTCTCGTGACCAGCAGCTGCTGCTGTTATTGTTAATTATAATAGTGGCCCTGTTGTTTTCTTGGTTTCTTTAAAAATTCTCCATGTTTTAGACCTGTTTACCTGTCTACAAATTGGGTCTCAGAGTGAATAGGGATGAACTCAGGGTCTTGAGCAAGTGCTCTTCTATTGAGCTGTAATCCCAGCCCTGTTTTTCTTTTAATTTTGACACAAGTTCTTTCTCAAGTGGACTAGGCTGACTTTGAACTACCTTGTATCCCAGGCAGGTTTTGAACATATAGTCTTCCTGTTTCACCTCCTCCAGTGCTGGGATCATAAGCATGTGCCGCCACATGTAATTTTGTGATTTTTTTTTTTTTTAAAGAAAGGGTCTCATGTATAGCCCAGGTTATCCTTAAACCCTCGATCATCCTGTGTTCACCTCCCAAGTGCTGGAATTGCATGCGTGTGCCGCCATACCAGGCTTCGTCATGTGATTCTTTTTTGCTGTTTATTTTGTGAGATGGTCTTGAGTTCTAGCCTGGAACTCACTATGTAGTGAACTCACAAGATTGGCCTTGGACTTGGGATGTTTTCCTGTCTTAATTCTTATGTTCTGGTTCATTATGTGATTAAGAAAAATGATTTAGGTGTATGTATGTGTGAATGTATGCCACATGTGTGGGTGTCCATAGGCCAGAAGAGAGCATCAGATCCCCTGGAGCTGGAGTTACAGGCAATTTGGCTTTTCTATTAAGAGCACTTGGGTGTGGTTCCCAGCTCCCACATGGTAGTTTAAAACAGTCCATAACTTCAATTTCAGGGGATCTGGCTTCTGACCTCGAGGGTACCAGGTACACATGGTATCCATTCATACATGCAGACAAAACATTCTTATACATAAAATTATAAAATCTCTATGCCAGATGGTAGTGACCCATGCCTTTAATCCCAGCACTTGGGAGGCAGAGGCAGACAGATCTCTGAGTTTGAGGCCAGCCTGGGCTACAGAGCGAGTTCTGGGACAGTCTGCAGTAGTTCCTGGGCTACATGAGAAACTGTCTCGAAAAACCAAAATAAATAAATAAACTCTAAAAAGAATCTCTCTGTGTTCTTAGCTGGGTCTTTTCGTGGAGTTCAACACTGAGGACATGCTCCTGGGGATGGATGAGACTGAAGAGGAGGGCGACCTGGAGGCTGAGCTGTTGGCGCTCACTGGGGAAGCGGGGAGCACAAGCAGGAAGCCAGCACCCAAAGGCCGTGGTGAGTTCTCACCCCTGGGCTGGTGTAGGCCCATGGCGGAGAGAGGGTCCCTTGCCTTACAGCCTGGAGGACTCAGTCAGCCTGCTCCCCTAGTTGTTTTGATAGTTCTACCCTTCCTGTAGTTCAGCCACAAAGAGGTCAGTTATGGACAAATCTGATTGTTTGCCTTACTCAGGTGATTAGCATTAGTCATGCATGGGTAGGGTTTCATATACAGTACGGCCATCAGCACTGACAGGTTATGTGCACAGTAAATAGAAGTCATGTCAGATGAGTAAGCGAAATCTCCCTGTAGGTATCAGAATAAAGAGGCTGAATATTCCTCTTAGCAGGAACCATCAGAGGCAGCCTGTTTATCTTTGAGCTAAAATCAGTGACATGACTGGGAAGGCCTCACTACCCTAGCCCTGCTTTGGACTTAGACAAGCCTGGGCTTGAATATTGCCACTTACTAAGATTGTGAATTTGGGGAAATGGGTGTTGGTGCATCTTAGTTTATTCAGTATAGAAAATGAGGATAATATGGGCCAGTTGGTGGTGGTGCACGCCTTTAATCCCAGCACTCAGGAGGCAGAGGCAGGTGGATCTCTGTGAGTTCAAGGCCTGGTTTACAAATCGAGATCCAGGACAGAGAAATCTTGTCTCAAAAAAAAAAAAAAAAAAAAGGTGGGGGGATAAACAGTGTTACCCATCTTATAGAATTGTAAGTAGTAAGACATTGAGTAGATGTTAAAAGCATTTACAGATGTGAAAGGCAGTGTGGGGCAGTGTGTCAGTACACTAGCCTACAAGCAGAAACGCAGGCAAGGAGCGGCTTGGTACTTGTCGGGGAGCCCAGGAAGGCGTCCATAGCACGGGTCTTTTGAACTGGGTCGTGAAAAAAGCGTGGGACCTTTCTGAGTGGGGCTGTGCTGTGGAAGGGATGGGGGTTCTGCCTGGGGAGCTGCCAATAGAGTGGATTAAAGCCCCTCCTTTCCTGTCCAGCACCTTACCTGAGTCCTCTCTCCTCAGCCCCCCTGCCCATGGCCCACATTGAGAAGTTGGCAGCAGACTGTATGCGAGATGTGGAGGAGGAGGAGGAAGAGGAAGGGCTGGAGGAGGATGCAGACCTGCTGGTGTGTTTGCCAGGCTGGTGTCCAGGGGTCGAGCTCTGAAGTGTTGGAGGAGAGAGCTCTTGAGGGGCTGGGGTTTGTTCCTCTTTGTCCGACCAAGTGAGCACCTTCCCTTTCCTGGCCTTGACTTCTGGTCTGAGATCTGTCTGCAGTTTGGAATTCTCAGATTCTCTTATTTTTATCAAGGTCTCCCTTGATTAGATTAAAGAACTCTTGGTAAAGGGGACTAAGCTCAGGATTTGACATTGGCAGATGCTGCTGGGGATGCCGGTCCTTTAAACATTTTCTCCAGGCATGAGTGCAGCCACCAGGCGCCCAAAGTTCTTGGACTGTGTTTCCTCAGACAGAGCTGCAGGAGGTCCTGGGCGTGGATGAAGAAACTGGACTGCGCGATGATGGCAGTGTGGCAGCAAGCCCAGACTTGTCTGAGGAGACGACACAGGACGACACTGAACAACCTGGCGTGCAGACAGCCTCCCAACAGGCTTTACCTGCAGCGCCTCAGGTAGGTTTTGCAGAAGGGCCCTAATGTGTCTTTGATGCTCCTGTGTGTTCATGAATAGTGTGCATGAAGCATGGCTTATACAGCAGAGTTGCCAAGTAACTCGAACCCCCACACAGAGAGCAGGCATGAGAAACTTCCATAGCTGACAGACTTCAAGGGCCTTCCTGTTCCGGCCACTCCTGGACGCCTCTACTGATTGGGGCGGGGGCTCTGCTTGCCTGATATAATGTCTGGCCTCTCTTGTGGGCTTTGCCTCATACTCTGGGGGTTTAGGCACCTCTTTCTCCTGGAGTCCCAGAGATCCGTCTTCTGGGGTAGCTTCCTCACAGGGAGAGAATGGCAAGGGCCTAGCTGGCTGTGGAGTGGCCCAGCCCTGAGCTGAAGTATCTGCAGGCTGGAGGGCCTCGGGGGCTGCAGGCTTTGCTGGAGGAACGGATCCGTAACTACCAGGAGGCCGCAGCCAGTGCCAAGGAGGCTGGTGAAGCTGCCAAAGCCCGGCGCTGTGAGCGAGGCCTGAAGGTGAGTCAGGCTGCTGTGAGGCAGACTTGGAGAGCGGGGCTGTGGATAAGGTGGGGGCACAGGGAATGCCACTCACAGGTGGGGTAAACATGGTGGATCACTAGCCTGACTTCCAGCAAGGCCCAGGCCGCTACCTGGGTTACTAGTCTAATTCTTTCCTTCAGACTTTGGAGTCCCAGCTTGCCACTGTGAGGAAAGGCGGGAAGATCAGTGAGGATGAGATTCCACTTCCAGTGGCCTTGGGCAAAAGGCCCCTACCCCACCAGGAGATAGCCAATAGGAACTCTGAGACAGACTCTTCAGCTTCCTGTGCCATGGAACCAGGTATCTGAAGACATCCTTTTCTGGTTCCTCTAGCCTGCCTACCCCAGCTGCCTGCCTGTCGTTGTTCCAAGAATTCCTAGACCAGCAGGACTTGGGTTTTGGGGGGTTCTGGAACTCCCTCCTTTGACTCTGTAGCCATGTTCTCTGGGGGTTCTTTTGTTTTATGTAGACAACCTTTTCCAGCCTGAGACCAGCCTCCCAGGCAGCTCTGCCATAGCCCCCCTGCCTGATGCAGACCCAGACCCACAGGCCCTGTTGTTAGCCCGACAGAGAGAGTACAAAGTAGCTGCTCTCAATGCCAAGCGGGCTGGAGATCTAGATCGTGCCCGGGAGCTCATGAGGATTGGGAAGGTATGACACCCTGCTTTCCTACTGTAGATGGGGAAGCAGAGGCTCAGAGAGGGAGCCAGATAGCACCTAGGGGAGAGTGGCCTGGTGGAGTTGTTTCAGGCCAGGTTCTTGGGGTGCGCTGGCTAATGCCTGTAACTGCTCTTCTTCTGCAGAGATTTGGTACTGTCCTGGAGGCCCTGGAGAAGGGGCAGCCTGTGGACCTGAGTGGCATGCCCCCAGCACCTGAGGGTCAGTCAGATAATGGGGGTATCTGCTTGGGCTGGGACTAGGAGGACTGTGAGGTGTGGGGTTGGCCAGACACTCTGCCTACCTTGCTACTCTGGATCCCCAGATCTGAAGACCCTCACACAGGCTTCTAAGGCCCCCACAGCAACTGGAGCCCTGTCCCCAGCAGTGGAGCAAATGCAGCCAGTGATGGCCTCTGACCTCCCAGCCACCCCAGGTAGGACTTAACAGTGGGGCAGTGGAGTGGGGGCCTGGGAAGAGGCAGGGTGAACTGATAGTTTCTTTTTACTGCCTTTACAGTGACCCCTGCAGAGCCAAAAACAGTGCTGGATGCTTTACAGCAGAGGTTGAACAGGTACCGGGAGGCAGGCATCCAGGCCCGGGCCAATGGGGATGAGCGCAAGGCCAGGATGCATGATCGAATTGCCAAGGTGAGCCCGTTGCTGTCCAGCCCTATCCTATGCTGGCCTGTCCTGGCTGTGCCTTTCCTACCCGCTTCCCTACATGCCCTGGTCTTCTCGGGGTCATTGTCTGTTTACGGAGCTCTTGGTGCCTCGGGACCCCTTTTCTTCTAGGGCTGCAGCCTTTCCCTGTCTTCTCTCTCTGCCTCTCTGCAATGAGGGCATAGAGCCTGCAGGGTGCAGGGTGTGAGAAATCCCTTCCTTCCCATGTAGCAATATCAGGATGCTGTTCGAGCTCATCAAGCAGGGCAGAAAGTTGACTTTGCTGAGTTACCTGTTCCTCCAGGTGGGTAAGGCTTGGCCTATGGAACTTAGGAGGTTTCTGAGCAAGAAAGGAGGGAGAAAGAAGTTTCTCATATGTGTGCCTCCACCTTGTGCAAGTTACCCACCCCAGAGCCGGGCAAGACCCACAGCAGCCTCACGAGTCCTTACTGCTGCTGCCTTGTTCCCTCTCTGCTCGGTCTCTTCTCAGGATTTCCTCCCATCCCTGGCCTGGAGACCAGGAAAGGTATCCAGGAGGATTCAATGGCAGCAACTTTAGCAACTGCCCAGAAACTGGCCTCAGAAGATGCAGACCTGGTAGATGAAGATGAGGAGGTTTGGCTATGGGTCCAGGACTTCAGGGTTTAGTCAGGGGGACAGCAGATAAGGAATAAACCCAGACCCTGCTGTAGTATATTAACCTCATAAAATAGAGATCTTTTCCTCTGGTTTAGAGAAAAACTTTGTCAGAGGCAGAACTAGAATTCAGACATGGGTATTTCTGACCCCCAAACCCAAGTCTCTTTTTAGTCCTGTGATGCTTCCTGTTGGGGAAGTTAGGCTAGAAAGCTTTTGAAGTTTCCGCCTCTGAGTTCTATAGCTCTGGAGGCAAAGCCACTCCACTGAGGTCGCAGAGTGAATGGGTGCAGCATTGGGTGGGTAGCCAAAGTCTAGGCCAGGGTGGGAATGATAACTTTGATAGCCTCCTAACTGGGTGCTACCTGCAGAGGGACACCCCAACACAGGCCCCAGTGGCCAAGAAGCCAGCACAGCCTCTGGCTCCTTCATCTCGTCTTCCGACAGAGCCCAAGGCCTCGGGTTCTAAGGAACCACTGAGTCCATCCGGTGAGTCAGGGACAAACAGGACTGAGGAGTGGAGGTCCGGAGAGAGGCAGGGCCCTAACCATTGGCCCTCTTCTTTTAGCTCGGGAGCAGCTGGCGCTGCTGGAGGCTCGGAAACTACAATACCAACGAGCAGCTCTGCAAGCCAAGCGCAGGCGGGAGCTGGAGCAGGCCAAGTCCCACTTACGAGTGGCTAAAAGTCTCGAGGCCCAGATCATCCAGGTCCGAGCAGGTCAACCCATTGACCTCTCCAAGGTGAGTCCCACCTACTGAAGCAGAGGGCTGCCTCAAAAACAGAGGTGGGGCTGGTTGATGGGTTGAGGTGGCTTCAGGGCGGAGCGAGGACTTGTGTCAAGTGGTGTCACCCTTTTGTAACCCTGAGATAGACCATTGGGGAGATAGAAGGGGAAAGGAATATGGGTCACCTGTGGTCAGAGGTGACGTGCAGGGCCAGTCTAGGAGAAGCGGTGCTCTAATAGCCAGGGACAGAATGAGGCCTAAGTGTCACTGGAAGTTAATGGCAGTTGGGGAGGAAAAGTATAGCATGGATTTCTGTGTTTGTTTGGCTCAGTAGAGGTGTAATCTTACTCTTGGGCCCGAGGGGCCTTATGATCTGGGCAGGTGCCTTCACCCTTGACGGATGAAGAGGGCGACTTCATCCTCATTCACCATGAGGATCTGCGACTCTCCCAGAAGGCTGAGGAGGTGTATGTCCAGCTACAGAAAATACTTCTGGAGCAGCATGAGGTCAGCAGCCCATATATCTCTGCCTTCTCTGTGTGCTAGCATGGGTTCAGAGGCTGACTTTTCTCACTGGCCTAAGGTCGGACCCAGGACAAGCCGTTTTCCTCATTTGCAAAATGAAGCTACCCTTTTTTATTTACTTATTTATTTATTTATTTGCTTATTTATTTTTGGTTTTTCGAGACAGGGTTTCTTTGTGTAGCTTCGCGCCTTTCCTGGAACTCGCTCTGTAGACCAGGCTGGCCTCTAACTCACAAAGATCCGCCTGCCTCTGCCTCCCAAGTGCTAGGATTAAAGGTGTGCGCCACCACCGCCTGGCCTTTCCTTCCTTCCCTCCTTCCTTCCTCCCTTCCTCCCTTCCTCCCTCCCTCCCTCCCTCCCTCCCTCCCTCCCTCCCTCCCTCCCTCCCTCCCTCCTTCCCTCCTTCCTTCCTTCCTTCCTTCCTTCCTTCCTTCCTTCCTTCCTTCCTTCGAGCTGAGGATCGAACCCAGGGCCTTGCGCTTGCTAGGCAAGTGCTCTACCACTGAGCTAAATCCCCAACCCTATTTAATTTTTTTTAATATGTATGTTTTGCCTACATGTGTGTATACATATATCATATATGTGCCTTGTGCCCGTGGAGGTCCGAAGACATTGGATTCCTTGAAACTGGAGTTACAGGTGCCTGTGAGCCACTGTGTAGGTGCTGGGCACCAGATTCAGGTCCTCTGCAAGAGCAAGTGCTCTTAACCAGTGAGCCATCTCTCCAGCCCCCTTTTTTCATGTAGTTATGAAGCGGAATGGGTTTTGTGAAAGGGAATTGACCTGAAGTGCTGGCTTTTCTGGGAAGACTGTTCTGAGGTGTATGCTTGAATTTATTTTCTGATGCTGCTGATCTTTGAGACAGGATCTTGCTGTGTACCATGCATGCTGTCCTAGAACTCATCATGGACCCTAGACTGACTTCAAACTCAAAGTCCTTCTGCCTCAGCTACCCAAATGCTGGAATTAGAGACAAGTGTCACCACACACACACACATAAATTAAGTTTTGAAAGAATTGGGAAATGGCTATCCTGAGAGGAAGCACCCAAGTGTAGTAGAGCCACGCATGGTGGGTGATACATACCTGCAAGACCAGCACTTGGTAGGGTGAGGCAGGAGGACTGCCATGAGTTCCAGTGTGGGCTGTATAACTGAGTTTCTGTCTCAAATTGATAAACACGCGTTAAGCAGGAAAGTGTGTTAGGAAGAGTGCCCTAGGAATATGTTCTGTAGGAGAGGTGAACGAAAGAGGACTGTTAGAAGCTTTGAGAGGTTAGCCTTGAATGCTAGCCTTGGCAAGCCCTGCTCTGGCTGTGGAGTCACTCTGGGCTCCTGTTTCTAGAAGTGCCTGCTGTTCTCCAAGCAGTTCATGCACCAGGGCAATGTGGCTGAGACTACCCGGTAAGTGTCAGGGTGTGCTGGCTTGTTGGGTTAGGGACCAGATAACAAATCCTACCTTGCTGACTTGGTTACCCGTCCCTGGCAGGTTTGAGAAGCTTGCTCAGGACCGAAAGAAACAGCTTGAGATCCTGCAGCTAGCCCAGGCCCAGGGCCTTGACCCTCCCAGCCACCACTTTGAGTTGAAGACATTCCAGACTGTGAGGTGCCAAAGCCTGAGGGAGACTGGCTCTGTGCGGGGATAGGGCAGGTTTGGGGCAGAGCCTGAGTCTCTTCAGTACCGTGGGTATTGGAGTGTGTGGAGGGGGCGGGGTGGATGTGCTGCCTTCCGAGAGAAGCTCAGAGCTGCTGTGCCCTAGAAGTGGCTCAGAGCAGGAGTCGGGGCACGGACCCAGCCCTGATCCACCCTGGACCGCTGTGCCGGCTTGTCCCGCTGCTGTCCTTCACTCGGCACCCCTTCCTTCTCATCTGTAGGATCTTCTCAGAACTCAACAGCACAGAAATGCATCTGATCATCGTCCGGGGCATGAACCTCCCAGCCCCACCAGGTAACCCAAGGTCACCTTCCTGAAGGATGTGGTTCCCGTAGCCGGTCTGCTGCCTGGGCACCAGGCTCTGACTGCGCTTTCCAACCTGACTCCTTTTTTCTTTATAGGAGTGACTCCCGATGACTTGGATGCTTTTGTGCGCTTTGAGTTTCACTACCCTAACTCGGTGAGGTTCTGCTAGGGTTAGGGCCCTCTGAACCCCAGTGCTGTTGAGTGTCTCGCCGTCTGGGAGAGGCATGGCCATAGGGATGGGTTGACGGCACTCTGGCCCGTCTGCAGGGGTTGCTGTCCTTACTGCTGACCCAGCCAAAGCGTTGTGCCTGTAGACCTGGTTTGTTCTTTATCTGTCTTAACTTCTTCCATCTCACTGCTGTAGGACCAGGCCCAAAAAAGCAAAACAGCTGTGGTAAAGAATACAAACTCTCCAGGTGAGTTACATATAAGACCCATTTCTGCTCTCACTTCCTGTGTGACAGCCCAACTTCTCATGTTTTTAGAGCTGCTGTCTTACTTGGCCCCACCCAACTCAAAAATAAAGGCAGGTATTATTAACAGTTCTCTTACATAGTTGTGAAAACAGGCCGAGTGCTGGAGAGGGATCAGTGGTTAAGACGTACTGCTCAGCCCGGCAGTGGTAGCGCACACCTTTAATCCCAGCACTCGGCTGGGGAGGCAGAGCCAGGTGGTCTCTGTGAGTTCGAGGCTAGCCTGATCTATAGAGTGAGATCCAGGGCAGGCGCCAAAACTACACAG
Organism: Peromyscus maniculatus bairdii; assembly: GCF_049852395.1. Lineage (NCBI taxonomy): Eukaryota > Metazoa > Chordata > Mammalia > Rodentia > Cricetidae > Peromyscus > Peromyscus maniculatus. Next base: position 129,412,355 of record NC_134853.1, read on the forward strand.
AGAAACCCTGTCTCGAAAAGGGGGGAAAAAAAAAGAATGTACTGCTCTTGGGCTGGAGGGATGGCTCAGTGATTAAGAGCACTGGCTGCTTTTCCAGAGAACCACAGTTCAATTCCCAGCACCCACATGGCAGCTCAAAACTGTAACTCCAGTTCCAGGAAATCCAATATTCTCACACCCTCACACAGATGTACATAAAATTAAAAAAAAAAGAAAAAAGAATGTACTGCTCTTGTAGAAGACCTGCTTCTGCTTCCCAGCACCCACATCAAGGAGTACACACCCTCCTGTAACTAGCTCGAGAGAGATATGACGTCTCTGGCAATCTTGGTCACTTGCACACACACGTGCATACATACACACATAAAACTAATAAAGGTCTTTTTAAATTTCTATGAGACAGGATCTCAGTATGTAGCTTGTAGCTCTGCCTGGCCTGGAACTCAGAGATCCACCTACCTCTGCTTTCTGAGTGCTGGGATTAAAGGTGTGCACCACCACACCTGCAGAAAAAAATTAATGAAAATCTTAAGAAAAAGCAATACAAAAACTGAGCCTTGAGGTTAGTTGAGTAAAGGGATTTGTCTGGGAGCTCACAGCAAGGAAGTGTTAAAAATGGACTTGAAGGCTGGGGTGTGGTGGCTCACACCTGTAACCCCTGCTCTTGGGAGGCAGAGGCAGAATCACAGCAGCGTTAATGCCCTGTGGTCAATATAGTGAGTTACAGGCCAGCCAGGGCTACACAGTGAAACCCTGTCACAGGCAAGGGTCAGGGTGGGGGTGATGGTACTTGAATCCAGGAATTCTCACTCCAGATTCCAAATGCTTTCCGTTATATAATCTGTATCTCTAGGCACCAAAGTGTTTACAAGGCCAGAACCTACATGGTCTGCCTTTCTCTGGTGGCTGACACCCTGAATCGCAGGCAATGAGCTCCAGAGAGGAAGCCTGCCCTGGGCTTCCTTTTCTACTTCCCTAAGAAGTCCAATCCTCTCCTTGCAGAATTTGAACAAGTTTTCAAACTAAACATCAACCGAAATCACCGGGGCTTTAAGAGGGTGATCCAGAGCAAAGGAATCAAATTTGAGATCTTCCACAAAGGGTAAGAGTTCTGTCAGTCCCACTGGCAAAGCAGAAGGGGAGAAATGGCAGATCTGTTCCCGCTGTTCCTATACTGTGGTTTGCTTGCATTGAACGTGACCAGTTCATTCCTGCCCGCTCTGCCCAGGCCAATCCTCTGTTGCCTCTTGTCTTCCCAGATCCTTTTTTAGAAGTGACAAGCTGGTTGGCACAGCACACCTGAAATTGGAAAGGCTGGAGAATGAGTGTGAGATCAGAGAGATCATGGAGGTAGGCCCAGGATGAGCTGATATTCTTGGAACTCTATTGAGGGTTCTGTGCACATTTTCAATTTGTCTGTAGTGTGCTTTTGGAATGAGTTGTATCCCCATGTTATATATAGATGGAAGAAGTAAAGAAAGTCTGAGCAACTTTCAAAGGCAGCCAGATGGGCAGTAGCCATACTCTTTCCATAGTCTGAGACTACTTAAGTTCCTAGGAGGGACAGTTGAGAGAAGACTCTTGAGGATTCTGACCAATGCTCAGTGTGGTCTAGATTTCTGTTTGTAGGGCTGTGTTGTGCTTGGGGCAGTGGGCAAGTAGCAGGAGGCCAAGAACGAGCTCCCAACAGGAAGTGGATGTAGTATTTCTAGATCATATGCAAATTGTGATTGAAAACCGGGCAGGAAGCTCCTTAAGCTTCCATGACCTTACAGAGTTACACAAGCTGAGGAGCGTGAAGAACCGGCCTTTGACAAATGGGGAGCAAGCCAGTGAAGAAGGGACTCGTTAGTTCCTAGTTTGTGCTTGGTAGAGCCAGGTCCGGACAGATCCTTACTGATGCTTCTAGAGGCTGGAGCTTGCCTCTCCCCACCTGGAGCTGTCCTAACGTGGGGCCTAGTCTGAATTGCCTAAGGGTGGTCGAATTTCTCAAGCTTCTTGCTGTACTTTGTACTCAGTCATTCCCTTATCTGCCTTAGAAGAGGGCATGGCCTGAGTTCTACTTGTGACTGCTACCCAACCGTCCATTTTTCTGTGGCCATGTGTGAGGGGTAGGCTCTGGCTTCAGACTGCTCCTTGAAGCCAGTGCTAATTCTAGGAGTTAGGAAGATCAAGAGGAAAAACAGAATAGAGCTATAGGTTTCTCATCCTCAGCCAGAGCACTGACACCTTGATTTCTTGGTTATTTATACGATCTTCTGAGAGTAAGCAGTCCACCACTTCCCATATTGCAGAAGGCAGGCAGGGCTGTCCTGATGCATACACCCAGGATGCCTTATTTGCTTGGGACCTATCTGCCCTACCTGCCCTCAATTACTGTCCATTTCTCTGTGGTTGTCACAGGTTCTGGACGGAAGAAAGCCCACTGGGGGGAAGCTGGAGGTGAAGGTGAGGCTTCGGGAGCCTCTGAGCAGCCAGGATGTGCAGATGGTCACTGAGAACTGGCTGATCCTGGAGCCTAGGGGCTTGTGAGGTGGGTAGTTCTCTGAGCCACCAGATCTGTCTCCCTGCTAAAACAAATTGTTCAGCCATTTCTAGGGAGAAAGCCTTTGATTTTTTTCTTCTCTGAAGGAGACCAAAGGCAAAACTGTTGGGAAGTGCTTGTGGGTTGTTTCTGAAGTTCCACAATAGACTTGGGGCAAGAAGAGAGCTTCTCATTATTAACTGTTTTCAGAAACCTTTTAAAAATTGGATGGTTTTCTTTGTGCTTTTGCCTTGTGAGGTGGTCAGCCCTGGGAGATAATCGGCCAGCACTGGTACCAGCTCACTGACCCAGCTTTGCTGGCTGCAAGAGCCTCTGTACGTGAGAGATGCTGCTACCCAAGCACCAAAGACCCGAGAACTAACCGCTGCCTGGGCTTTCCTCATGCTGCTTCTCCTGGGCCTCCATGGAAGCAGATCCTAGGGGCTTCTCATACAGCCTCCCACCCCGCAGATGTGGGTGAAGACAAGGATTCCCCCATTGCTCTGTGCCATAGAGTCCTATTGCCCCTTAACCTCTGCATAGTAACAATGGACAGTTTACTCCAGCCCCCAGTCGCTCCATTTCTGGATGTGCCTTTCAAAGATGTAACTCTTAAGGGATGGGAGACTTGAGGGTGATCGGAAACCTTCCCTGCTTAGGGGAGGGGCAGAATTCCGTGACTCCAGCTGGTCAGTGGCAGCCTGTCCCGCCCAGCTGTTTTCCCCTCTGCCTGTGCCTTTGGTCCTGACACCTGCTGCACTAGCCTTCCTGCTTCTCAGGGGACTCAGGACAGGAAGTTACTTTGGTACTATTGGTGGGAAGGGGAAGGGTTTCTTGGTTTTGGTCCATGTACCTAAGATGTTAACTGGGAAGAAAAGAAAAAAAAAAAAAAAAAAAAAAAAAAGATCAGTTCTGTGTAGCCATTTTTATTTTAAAACTAGGTCTAATGCCCTGTAAGGACTTTATGTTCTAAACTGTTCACTTACTCTCAAAGTCTACAAATGCCCTGTTTCCGGTCCCTTTAAAAGCCAAAGCAGCAGTATCGTGTGTACACTGTACCTGTGCATTCCTCTTATGAGAAGGCCTGTCCTTGAGCTGATCACTGGCTACCCCCAAGTTCTATAGCTTTTGTGGTGAATGGGTGGAAATGAAGGGACAGGCAGTTGCAGCAGAGTTAATATTCACACATTATTCTAGATTCCTCAGAAATCAGCACCTCAACTCTTCCCATTTTAAAGCATTAACCTCAACAAAGTCTTCCTTCAGATTTACTTTATATTTTTATTTATTTATTTTGGTTGTATAAGGCAGGGTCTCTGTAGTTCAGGCTGGTCTTGAACTCACAGCAATCCTCCTGCCTCAGCCTCCCTAGTGCTGGGATTACAGGCACGAGCCACCATGCCCGGCTTCCTCAAGATCATTTGTGAAGGCTCTACGTGAAAGAAGTACATTCAGCTGCTGGTCACTAGTGTTGCATAAACACAGCTCAGGGGTGAGCTTTTGTGTGTCTGTTGGAGATAACAGGCTGGACCATGCTTCCCTGCCCTTAAGAACTTATCAGAATGATTAGTGGGTAACAAGGGAGAAACTGCGGACGAGTGATCTTCCCCAGAGCCCTCTGGCCAGTCACCTAGCAGATGTGAGCCCCCAATCTTTCTTATGTAAGAGATTTCACAATTATAGTCGTCACATTGTGTGCCCAGCAGTGATTTGGAATGAAAGGGTCTCTGCCTTCCTTCATGAAGGAACCCAGAGCAGAGAGGGGTGGCCTGAAGAGTGTACTTTCCTTACAGTTTGCATCTGACTCAGCGCTTGCTACGATGAAGAACCCCTGGGGTTATTCTCCAAGATCCCCATCCGCCCTTGGCATTTCTCACTTTGCCCCTCTGCTGGAACTGCTCTAGTGTTCTGAGACTTCAAGGATTCCTTTATGACTTGTTCACTTTCAGTCCGCTTTATCGCTCTGCTTAGTGAAAACAACCCCAGGCTGAGGGTGGCCTGACAGCCACCCACTGGACTTGGAGCCTGAGGTTCTTAAAAGGTCTTTGTTGGAGCCAAGGAATGCATGAGTAGGGGGAGGGGCCTGCATAAAGCCTCAGTTATGTAAGATTTGTTCAACCACAGTAACCAAACATTGTTCCTGGATATAACTGAGAACCAGCCACAACCGAAATCATTTCTAAGTATCTCACTGCGTGTCCTCTGAGTGACTTAACTGAATAAAATACGGAATTTGAGAGTCAGGAAATTTTGCTCATGAAAGGCAAAGATTTCTAGGATTTTGCCTTTGTGTGGCACCACTCTAAAACCTGTGTGGTTGCTGGCCTAGTCCTTAAGGCTCCTCACCACCAAATATGTGTGGAATTCCCTAAAAGATCTCGGTGCTACATGAGGTCAGCTGTTTTGAGTTGGAGACAACAGGACGGGCTGGTAGTCCCAGGAAGCGTGTACCTGCGCCATTCCTAATGTGTTAAGGATCACATAGATGATTGTCCCCTTCTCCGGGCCTTAGGTGCCTGGCCCCTAAAATGGGCATCAGCAGTCCTGCTTTATTCCTAGGTCCTATGTATATGACTCTTAAAAATCCCATTACCATTATTTAATTTTAGCATTAGTAAAATAGAAGCTACTGTTAGAAATACACTAAACGCATAATTATCTTTCAGATGGTCAGAGAAGTCTGATTGGAGTTTGGAGGCCACCAGCAGGGCCCAGTGTAGATGGAGAAGAGACCTTAGACAGTCCTATCATTCTGTCACCGGAGTGCAGGAGGTATTGAGAGCGCTGAAAAAATGCAGAGTACCAGGTATATATTACAGGCATTTCCTGTAATCCCAGCACTTGGGAGGAGGAGCAGGAACATCAGGAATTAAATAGTATCTCTGACTAGATTGTGAGTTTGAGGCCAGCCTGGGCTACAAGATCATCTCAAAAAAAACCAGTAAATATATTATACAATATATGCTTACAAATACACTTGGTAAGCATACAACAATTTTTTAAAAACAATGTTACCAGGATGCAATTCTGTTCTTCTATGTAGAAGCTCTGTATTTATCTTTTAGGTTTAAACCTAGAAATCCTCGCCTAGTTAGGAATGTGATGCTTCAGCATTTCACTCTATAATATAAATTACAGTACACATTATATAAAACCAAAGTTAAAAGGAGAAAAAAGTATCCTTGATGGCTTAGCCCAATTTTCCAAGATGATTTTACTACACGTGAAGGATATTTTATGAATTGAGAACGGACCTGTATTTATGGCTCCAGAATTTGTTCTTTGTGGGATGGTTAGAAACCTTGTATGTTCTAGAAGATCCAAGTCCAACAACAGTAAGGTGCAGTTAGCTGGGCAGGGGGATGAAGCAGCTGCTGTGGAAGCTCCCGTCTTTTGAGGTATATTCAGACTAAGCTCATATTAACACCTAATATGCCTCTCTTGTTAAGAGCTTCCTGTCATTGTAGATGGCTCAAAGGCTCTTTTCTTACAAATTAGTGCTGTTTGGGGCCAAAAGGCACCTCTGAGGCTTTGTATCTCAATCTTAGAGAAAGGTCGTGATCCTATTTCTGTAGCTTCTATCAGCAAAACCTTTGGAGAATCGGGTGTAGAGTGTGATCTTCACCCAGCAAAGAGATAGTCACAGTCAGGCACATTGGCCAGGCCAGGCCTTTGGGCCTTTAGAAAACAGCTACTTACCCAAACAGGTCTACAGCCAAGGGCCAGGCTCGGCCTTAACCACAGGAGAAGGGTGGCAGCAGGCTCCCGCTGTCCCAGAGGCCTGCATTTGAACCCAGGGCATGTGAGAACTCTGCTTTTGCTTAATGGAACTAGATCCTGGGTGGTCCGGGCTTTAGAAGATGCCGTGGACACTAGCATCAGTTGCCCTAGAGTATATTTCAAACTAAGCAATGCATTTGGCCTTGGGTGAACCAGACCTTGGTTTCCTGTACTATTCCAGTTAAAGGGCTGCTTAGAGATCAAGCCTGGCAGGTAAGTGCAAGATTAGCCTGGGACATCTTGTTAGGCTAGACAGAAAGGAGTAAAAAGAAATGTGTCACGAAAGGATGCAGGACCCAGCTTGGAGGTGTTGTACTTAGCCAAAGATGAACTCACCTGAGTACCAAACTAAGAAAGTGGAACTCCACAAGACTAACATGAGAACTGAATAACGGATGAAGGGAGGTTTTACTTGTTTGAGATGATTAAGTCCAGCTGGTAAAGAAAGGGCATGCTGGAACTACAGTAAAAGATCAGTGCAGGCCAGAAACGTCAGTGGTGCTAAAGCTAAGGGAAAATCTGAGGAGCAAGACATCTGCACAGTCTGAAAAGTGCTCTACACATACTGGTTACTGTTTAAAGGGAAATACACAGTAGGGAAACTAGACGTGCTGAGCAAGTGATGATGAAATCGGCTACCATCTCTGAGAGGTAGAAGGACATCGAGTGCTTCCGGCTGAGAATGTAATAAACTGATGATCACCGTCCGACAGCAGACTCAAATGACATGTGTTCTGCTAAAACAAAACCAGATCCGGGATGTGAGGGCCTATACTCAAAAACACCCATGCCACAGAGAAACAAAGCCCGGCTAAGAGCTATGTGCGGTGTCTGATCCTCAGCTGGAAAATGTTCACCATTGAGCAAAGGTTCCCAAAGGACATCACTGGGCGGCAGGTGGGAGGGTAAAGCCATCAGTCACAGTGACCTTGACTGAAGTCCTATTTGGGCAGGGAGCAAACATTTACTGTATGCACCTTAATCTGAAATACTTCAATTTTATAGAGGAAGGAGAGAGAGAACACTGACAGATCATGTGGGGAGTGGATAGTGTGAACAGGAGTAAGTGAGGCTGTATAAAATTGTATGATTTCTTAGTAAAATGTTCTTCAAACTATTTCTAGTAGACAGGAAATGAAAATGCCTTGGGTGTCCCTTGCCCATTGTCACACAAGGCCCATCTCACTCCCTGCCATTCACTGCGGCAGACTGAATGACCCAGCACTCAACTCTGCCATCCAAATGGCCTGCTCTATGCCGAGTTATCCTTCCATGGCTAACAGACGAGAAGCCCCTTTGGTTTGATTCAGTCGGTAGTCTGAACAAATAAACACAAATCTAAACGTGACTCCCTGGCAAGCAGCCGGAGTGTAACAGGGTGGTAAGTGTAGCAGTGAAGCATTCTTTTTATGCCAGTTCTGTACAGGAAGTGCAAAAGTGACGCTTCATTGTTTATTTCCTTTCTGCCCCCCACCCTGACCTTGGTGATGGTTGTACCCATATGATCATTTCTGAGCACATGACCATAAGAGGAGCAGAATTCGTGTCTAGACGGTAACAGAAGGGGGTTAGCTGCGAAGATAGCATAACTGTGGTGCAGTAAGAAGCTGCCCGGGTCTTCTTGGAGAATGCATAGAAGACTTCAAATGATGGAACATCTGTTCCCCACCACCCTCCCCACCCCTTTTCCCCTAAACCCTACTCCCACCCTGAACCCTCCCTACCAATAGTGTTAACAAAAGCTTAATCTTCCAGTTTTAAAGTGCAAATGATTTGGATATGACTGCTGTTGCAACAGGTCTGAACAGAAAAACGAAGTCCTCATCTATGCGATGTTTTCCAGAATATAAAAGATGAGTTCCATGACGACAGGGCCCTCACTGAGCTGGCAGGCTCCTCCATGGATAACAGGCACCAAGGCGCTGTCCAGATCGTTCATGTACTGCGAGGGAAGGGGCTGGCCATTGCTCCCTGCTTGATAGCCAACCTACCACAGAGAGAAGGGGATGACAGGTTACTGGACAGGAAAGATCTCTCCACAGGGCTGAGCCGAAGAGGCCAAGCAAGAAATACCATGTCCTTTGCCATGAGCTAGACACATGACAGTGCATACAAATTCCTCCCCTTTTAACTGTGGTTTATCATTCTGACATCTACTATTCACCTTGGCCACCTGATAGCTATGAGACCTTAATCTGCTAATGTCTATTTCCTGGGAAGAGAAAACTGACTCAGATAACACTCTAGTCTCTGGTTGTAAAATCTAAAGTGAGGAATGTAACATGGCATTTGCTCTGCAGCCCATGCAGTGACCAACACACCATTTTTCTAAGCAACTGAAAACAGAAATTCAAAGATAAAGGGCCTTTCCCTCAAGAAAGCCACAAACTCAGCAGAAAAATGCTTGCTATCCAATTGTTCCATGTGAGGGAGCCTCTAGATCTGTATCAGGACACGTGAGATGGAAGCATGATGCTTCTTCACTAGGATTACACAGATAAACTTTTCTAAATTGCATTTAATTTATATGTACGGGTATATGCATGCACCATGGAGCATGTGCCATGATATGCAGGCAGAGATCAGAAGACAACTTGTAGGAGTCAGATCTCTCCTTCTTCTGAATACATGGGTTACGGGGATTGAACTCAGGCTGTCAAGCTTGGTAGATGTTGAGCTTGTTTTTTGTTATTGCTGTTTTATTTGGTTTTGTTGTTGTTGTTGTTTTGAGATGGGGTCTTATATAACTCAGACTGGTCTTAAGCTTGCTATGTAGCCAAGGATGTCCTTAAGTCTTTGATTCTCTAAGTCTCCACCTCAGATACGCTAAGATACAAGTGTACATCACTATGCTCAGCTTATTTGGTGCTGAGGATCGACTCCAGGGCTTTATGCATGTTAGGTAGACACTCTAAGCTACATCTTCTTCCCAGATGTGCTTTTTTTTTTCTTCACCATAAGTGAAAATAAACACTGGCTGATGATGCCCACTGAAGAAATGAAGCCAGACACAGAACTTTTCACCCTGCCCTGATAATCTATTTGATTAAATTCTGCACTGAAAAGTCAGATTTCTCCCATGTAAGCACCAAGATAGAAGCAGCTTTGGGGCGGAATTAATTGCTGGCTCAGGGGGAATATCAGCCTGAGAGCCCACACTCATTTTTTCTTTAAAAATAAACTTTTCTTTCAATGTGTGTGACTGTTTTGCCTGTATGTATGGATGTGAAACGTGTGTGCCTGGTGCCCAAGAAGGTCAGAAGAGGTCCAGTCAGATCCCCTAGAACTATAGTTAAGGATGGTTATAAACCACTACGTGGGTGCTGGGAACTGAACCATGGTCCTCTGCAAGAGCAGTAAGTACTCTTTATCCATGAGCCATCTCTCCAGTCCCTACCCCACTCATTTTTAATAACTCAATGCTAAGGACTGAGGGTGAAAATGATAGATAGCAAATTACAGGCATTCAATGCAGGACCAATGAGACCTGCTATGGAGAGAGGTACAAGGCACTGGGGGTTGGGAGGTGAGGACTGGATTGATCATACAATGAGAACATAAAAACATCAAGCCAGGCATGGTGGTGCACAGCTCTAATGTCAGTACTCAGGAGGCAGACAGGCAAGCAGATGGATCTCTGGAATTTCAAGGCCAACCAGGGCAACATAGTCTCAAAAAACAAACCAAAAAGTAAACAAAAATAAAAAACAGGGCTGGAGAGATTGCTCAGCGATTAGGAGCACTGGCTGCCCTTCCAAAGGTCCTGAGTTCAATTCCCAGCACCCACATGGTGGCTCACAACCATCTGTAATGGGATCTGGTGCCCTCTTCTGGCATTCAACCATATATGCAGGCAGAACACTGTATACACAATAAATAAATAAATCTTTTCAAAAATAATAAAAATTAAAAAAATAAAATAAAAAACAAGCAAACACCTATCGAGTAAGTCCCAGTGACAAGAGAGCTGTTGCGGAGACGGTACAAACCTAGCCGCTGACCACGTGCAGATATTGGCTGCAAGAAAACCTTCCTAGGCCGTGGTAACTGCAGATGCCAGTCAGGGGAGCTCGGTCCCGCTGAGTGAGAAAGGTGACAGTGCTCATCACAGGTGGCAGGGCCTCCCTGTGTCTTCCATACCCTATGGGCCTCGGGGTGCATGCAGGGGAGAAGGCAGGCCGCTGTGCAAATGATTCTGACCAGGAAGCACAGCCTTGTGTTCTTGGGGGATGTGAGATCATTTATGCGCTGGGGTGACTCAGAAAAAAGAAAACAAACAGACACTTCTCAAGGCAGCTCCAAAAGCTGCCCCAGGCGCGGCTTACCTGGTCTGAGTCCAGTGTCACACGGAGGCCCAGCTTGGTCATTCCATCCTCCTTCAGAAGCTTCAGGTGGGGGCAAAGGGCAAGGCAGAAGGCCTTGGCAACATGCTCAGTCAGTCTGCTGTGGTCCGCAGGGTCACTCAGGCAGCTGTGCTGGTCGTCGCTTTCCAGGAAAAACACCTGTCCCCAAACAAAAGAGGCTTTTCACCGTGTGCCCAGGATGTGGAACAAGCAGACTAACCCACTGCGTTTGAGCATCCAGTTCTCTAAGACCTGACAGGAAGAGCACACAATAGAGTCCTTGGGGCCAGAAAGAGTTCTGCACCAGCCCTGGAGGACGCCTTAGTAGAGGCACACGCTGCACAAGTCTGAGTTCAAGCCCGGAAAGAACCCATTCTGTAAAGCGGTCACCTGACCTTCACATGTGTGATCAGCATGTGTGCCTGCCACATCGTGTACACACAGACACAATCCAATCTTTAAAAAGAAAAGGGTAGCTCCCAAGACAATCTGTTTGCCAGTCTCTGCCTCCACACACTGGCAGTAGCAGCAGCCTGCCTGCTCTATGCAAACATATGCCATGATCTAATAGCACTTTCTACATAGAATCTAAAAGGCTCTCATTTTGCACTGTATACTTTTTTTTTTGAGACAGGGCTTCATGTAGTCCAGGCTGGCCTCCAACTTATCATGTAGTCAAGGCTAACCCCTGATCTTCTGATCTTCGCACCATGCACCACCATGTGCAGATGAACCGTGTATTTCTAAAAGGCAATATAGCATGGACAGTTTTATTAGGAAGTGATATGAAGTCTAAAAGAACAGTCATTGTAGACTGGAGGATCCAGCTCTTCACAGATTATTCCAAGTGTGTAAAGACAGAGGCCAGGGGCTGGTGTAGTGGCACATGCCTTTAATCCCAGCACTGGAGAGGCCTTGGGTGGGAGATCTCTGTGAGTTCCAGGCCAGCCAGCACTACATAGTTAAGACTGTGTCAAAAGGGAAAAAAACACGAGTTGGGCATAGTGGCGTGGAGCATGCTTTAGGAGACAGAAGTGGGTGGGTATCTCTGAGTTCAAGGCCAGTCTGGTCTACATAGTGAGTTCCAGAACAGTCAGAGCTATGTATAGAGATCCCCCATTCCCCAGTTAAAAAAAAAAAAAACCAAAACAAAAAAACAAGACAATGATGATGACAGAGGCCAAGATCCAAGTCTTCTGGAGGCCGGAGCTCTGCCTCCCCCTCATCCTAACATTGGACTCCTACTGTGTTGACCAGGCTAATTTCTTGTTGGCTCAAGCAATCCTCCTGCCTCAGTTTTCCAAGTCATTGTGTACAGGGTCATACTACCATGCCAGCTTTCAAGGACTTAGCATTTCCTGGGTTTGGGAGATGGCTCAGTTGGTGACGTTCTTACCTCATATGATGAAGGACTGAGTTTGTCCCCAGAACCCCATATGATAAAAATGCTGCATATGTGGTGGCTCTTGCAGTACCAGTCCTGGGGGGTGGGGACTGGGGGTCCCTGGGCTCACAGTCTAGCCTAATCGGGGAGCTCTAGACCAAAGGGGAGAGAGGATATTCCTGACGGTGACACCTGAGGCTGTACGTGTATGCACGTGACCCGGTGTGCCTGTGGAGGCAGAGGACAACTCTGGAGTCAGTTCTCTCCTTCCATCTTTTCATGCATCCTGGATATCACGCAGACTGTCAGACACTGTGGCAAGGGCTTTCAACCACTGAGCCATCCCACCCGCTGACAGATGAGTTCTGATTCTCAAAGAACCTCTCCCCCTCCCTCCCTCCCTCCCTCCCTCCCTCCCTCCCTCCCTCCCTCCCTCCCTTCTCTCCTCTGTCTACGTAGCCCAGGCTGGCCTGGAACACACTGTGTGGGTTAGGCTGGCCTTGGACTGGCAGCAATCCTCCTTCTCTGTCTCCTGAGGACTGGGATGACAAGCATGCCCCACTACACTTGACTTTCAAAAGATTCCATAAAGCCTACTCTGCCTCTGTGCACACAGAAAGCAACCGCCTGTCTTCTCTATATGGTAATAAAGCATAAATAACATAAAGACAAAAATACATATAAATATACAACGTTTACATGTTGTTATATACACCTCCTGCATTCTGGTCAAAGGGACATAAGCCGGGCATGTAGCTCAGTGGAAAAGCACTTGCTTAGCACATATGAGGGTCACCCTTCAGGACCCCCACCCCCCCATACACACACCCTGCTGAGTCCATTTGGACTCATATGTGTATGTGTTTAGGGCTGACCACTTGAGATTGGACTGATTCTCCCTCACTCAGCATCCATTAACTGCCCATCTAAAGTGCAGCCTCGTGAAGTTTCCCAGTCCACTTTGTCATGTCAACTGATGTCATCATGAGGGTCCTGCTTAGGGGGCCATATTGTTGAGCTTTCCTGTCACACACAGAAGACGCTACCTGGCAATGGACGTGCTGGTTGTCTGACTCTTACAATCCTGCCACTCTTCTGAGATTTTCCCAAGCCTTGTGGATAGGGGTTGTGTTGTAGGACTTCAAAAAAAATTAATTGATGCAGGATATTGGTAGCCCAGGCTGGCCTCAAATTTGTGATCTCCCTGCGTGAGCCTCCCAAGTACTGGGATTGCAGATGTGTGGGCACATCTGGCTAGCCACTTAAGATCTGGCTAGATCTGGCTTTGAGCCTGAACCAGGAACTTACCATTACTTGTTTGCTTTGTAATTAATTAATCAATTAATTAATTAATTAACTTTGGTTTTTCGAGACAGGGTTTCTCTGTGTAGCTTTGCACTTGTCCTGGATCTCGATCTGTAGACCAGGCTGGCCTTGAACTCACAGAGATCTGCCTGCCTCTGCCTCCTGAGTGCTGGGATTAAAGGGGTGAGCCACCACTGCCCGGCTTGTAATTTTGACAAATCTTACTGTGAATCGTCCGTCTTTTGAAGACCATGTTATTCAGTGGTCTTTGAATGCAGCATGGCACACTCAACTTTCTGAAGAACATAGCACAGAAGGAGTGTCCCACTCAGAGACGCAGCCTTCTTGCCTTCCAAAGCAAATACATCTGAAAGGGAGTTCATCAGAAGATACACCAGAGTACATAAGCTGCACTTTCGGACTTTCTTTCCCAGTAAGCTAAGACAGATCAGAGGGAATGAAATACAGTAGATAAATGAAAAGATTTTTTTCCTCAGAGAAACTTTGTGTATTTGTCCACAAGTGTCATGGAGAGTGTGAGGAAGTCAGAGGTCAGTTTGTGGGAGCTGGTTCTTTCCTCCCACCGTATGGGTCCCGAGGACTGAATTCAGACCTTCAGGATTAGTGACAAACCCACTGACCCATCTCGCTGGCTCAACTTCCCTTCCAAATCAGCCCAGAATGGGGCTTTTGGCTTAGCAAATGGCTGTTGAAAGTAGGACAAGCGCACCAATGTTCATTTCTCACCTCTGTCCATCTGATGACTTTTCCATTTGCTTTATGCTCGGACCCGTGGAATATCTTCACATTTGTTATGGATTCCATGGACTTCCCGTCTATAGGGCTCACCACACTACAAGGGAGGAAAGGGAAGGAGATATCCCGTCACATTTTACTACCAAATACCAACCATGCCCTGCTGAAGACATCTGCAGCATATCATGGCAAGATGCAGAGTGCTCATGGGAAGGCTTATGCCCAGAAACTAACCAAGCACACATCCCGAGAGGTGGACAATTTGCAAGGAGCCATTTTCCAAAGTCGCCGTCCTATCAACAGGCTGTTCACTCCCCCCCTGCTCTTCCCCAGCATTTCCCTTTAATAAATACCCGGCTGCTTACCCGGCCTGGTTCCCACTCTACTCCTGCTCCGTAACAACACTCACCGTGCTCTCTTTGCTCACCTGCCTTCGAAAGGCAGTTCTGAAGGGGAAGAGCCTGACATGTCAGCCCTGGGTGCCGATTTCAGGTGCCAACCACCGCCTGGAGCGTTTGCTAAGAACTATGTAAAGCTGGGGACTTGGCTCAGTGCTAAGGGATCTTGTTCACAGGGCAGAAGCCCCGAGTTCTTAATAACAGAAAACAAACAACAAACGGCTCCGGTGCTGGCGTGAAGCCACAGCCGTGCCTAACGCCACAGGCTCCCCTCAGCGCTGTTCTCACTCAGACTCCGCCACAGAAGCTACGTCCAACAGTTCTGTCTCCCTTAAAATACAGTAAGGAAATGAAATACACAGAGATCCACAGTTCCTCTGCAAAGAACACACGATGATCGACACAAAGATTCTAGTCTCTTTTAAACAATGTTTAAACTGATTCATGTTCTTGGGTCTTTTTAGTTTGTTTGAGACAACGTCTTATTACATAGGCTGGCCTCGAACTCACAGAGATCCACCTGCCTCTGCCTCCTGAGTGCTGGGATGAAAGGCCTGCGCCACCGTGCCTGGCCCTGTTCTGAGTTCTCTATACATCAAAAGGTAAATCAGGGGCTAGAAGACGGCTCAGCAGGGAAAGGAACTGTGTCCCTAGAACCTATGTAAGGTGAAGGAAAGACCCAACCGCACAGCCGTCACGTGTGCCGTGGCACGCCTCTCACCCCCCAATAAAGAAGTGCAATCAAACTCTAAAAGAGAATACTGGAGGGTAATGGGAAATACTGGGAGCTTTGCTGTATATGAAGAGAGACATGTACAACAGGGTTAGAACACAGACAGTGGCCAGAGAAGACCTCTGGAGACAGTGGCATAGGGAACCACGTGAGGACGGGGATGGAGCTGTTCACAGGGCGTCCTGAGGAGGAGGGCAGGCTAAGAGCATGTGTGCATAGGTCAGGGCAGAGGCACAGCTGTGCTCAAATAAGGAGGCCAGTGTCATGCTGAGCACCTGGGAGGCTAAGGAAGGAAGGCTGCCTTGAGTCTGAGTTCAGCCAGAACTACATAGTGAACTCCAGGCCAGCCTGGGCTACAGAGTGAGACCCTGTCTCAAAACAGCAAGAAATGTAGGCCCTTAAGAGGGAACAAGTGTGGCGCACGCCTTTAATCCCAGCACTCGGGAGGCAGAGCCAGGTGGATCTCTGTGAGTTCAAGGCCAGCCTGGGCTACCAAGTGAGCTCCAGGAAAGGCGCAAAGCTACGCAGAGAAACCCTGTCTCGAAAAACCAAAAAAAAAAAAAAAAAAAAAAAAAAGAGGGAACAAGTGGGCCGGGCAGCAGTGGCGCACGCCTTTAATCCCAGCACTCAGGAGGCAGAGTCAGGCGAATCTCTGTGAGTTCGAGGCCAGCCTGGTCTACAGAGTGAGATCCAGGAAAGGCGCAAAGCTACACAGAGAAACCCTGTCTCGAAAAACAAAACAAAATAAACAAACAAACAAAAAAAAGGGAACAAGTGACTTCCAACTTTATCTTGGAAGCCACTAGAAGCCACTGGTGGTTTGAACAGGAAGGTGGCATGACGCTGGCAGCTGTGTTAGAACGGGACTCATTCAGATCAGAGAGAGAGAGGAACATCAGTGTGCGACACCTCGGCTGCTGCGACTGTCCTACGGTGGTTTGAACTGGCTGGGCCGCTTTTAAACTAGGAGGTGGCATGGAGGTGATAAGAGCCACGAGACGGGCCATATTCTGAAGCACAGCAAACCGGATTTACCGCTGGAGTGATTGTGGGGTAGGAGAGAAAAAGAACCATCGAGAATGAATCCGAGGTGTGAATTTGGTGTGAAGCATTAGCACAGTTGCCATAAGCCAGGGAGAGTCTGGATCTGAAGCCCAGGAAGATGGTTTTAAATCAGTCTTGCCATGTCTTAGCTTTATGGTGCTGAGGAGTCATCAGCCTTAGGTACCCGCTTATCCAAATGAAGGTGCCCGTTGTATCAGATGGAATTTATCAGTAGAGGTGCTGATACCCAAAAGGTGTGGGTCTTTCTATTCAAGCAACTTTTGTTTACTGACTCATCTTTCCCTAAAAATGTATACACAAACCCTTCAGAAATCAAGTCCAGAGGGCTGAGGAGGTTGCTCAGTGGTTAGGAGCATGCACTGCCTGCTGAGGAACGGGGTTTGGTTCTCACTAGCCAGGACAGATGGCTCCCAACCACCTGTCGTTCCAGATGCAGGGGAGTTTGAGGCCTGTGTCCATGGGCACCCACAGTCATGTGCACAGGCACACACACAGACACAGAACTTCAAAAAAGGCTAAACATAAATCCTTTTTTTTTTTAAGAAATTAAGATTAAAAACATAGAAATTAAAAATTCTGTTATACATTCCTTTGTTTGTTTGTCTGTAGACAGGCCTTTAGTGAAACTCTAAAGCACCAGTGCACACAGCAGACAAAGCCTGGAGCTATTCCCTGACTGGCTCCGAGGGGATCCACTTACCCTTTGTTAACTTTCTTGTCATCGTCCACCCACTGAATGTGGATCTGCTCCTGGGGGTCCTCTGCATCCGCCTTCCCACAAGTGATGGTAAAGTCCTTCATCTCTCGAAGTGCCTGCCTCAAGGAGTCCATGTTCTCTGCAGTGATCTGGACCATAACGCCATCTGAGAACATCAGCATGAAGATAATACAGATGGAGGCAGGTGCAAAGCTAGGGAGGGAGGCGGCTGAGACACAGTGCCTCGGTCCAGCAGATCCTCCGATACCAAATATAGGCTTAGCAAAGCCGACAGACACAAAGAGGTGTTCTCTCTGAGCTAAAACACTACTGAAGAGCTGTGAGCGAACGCACAGGCTCACCCGGCTTTACCACTGTTCCCTTCCTTTCAGAACCACTGAATGGTTCTTCTGAGACCGCTCAGAGGAAATCTTACACGTGACCACACTGCTCCTCTTCAGGCTCCGGCAGCATTTTAATCCATTTACCCTCTTGCAATCACCACACCTTACAGTGTGTATTGGCTTCTCTCTCTTAACTTCTTACTAGGATTGCCTGGCATATGAATGCCCGCCATATAAATGTTTGTTTTAAAATTACTAAACAACAACAACAATAAAACAAAACCAAATTTGACTAGGTGTGGTGGTACAGACCTTTCATACCAGAACTTGGGCAGTAGAGACAGGAGGATCTAGTTTGAAGCTAGCCTGGTCTACATACATAGAAAGTTCCAGGTTAGCCATGGTTACATAATGAGACCCTGCCTCAAAACAAAATGAAAGAAAACAAAAAACAAAAACAAAACAATCAAACAAAAATTACTGTGGTAGATTGAATAAGAATGGCCCCATCTGCTGAGTGGTGGTGGTGCATGCCTATCCCCACATTTGAGAGGCAGAGGCAGGCAGATCTCTGAGTTCAAGGCTAGCCTGATCTTCAGATCAAGTTCTAGGACAGCCAGGGCTACACAGAGAAACCCTGTCTCAAAAACAAAAACAAACACAAAACCATTAAAAAAAATGGCCCCATTGGCTCTTTTTTTTTTTTTTTTTTGGTTTTTCGAGACAGGGTTTCTCTGTGTAGATTTGTGCCTTTCCTGGAACTCACTTGGTAGCCCAGGCTGGCCTCGAACTCACAGACAGAGATCCGCCTGCCTCTGCCTCCCGAGTGGGATTAAAGGAGTGCACCACCACTGCCGGACCCCATTGGCTCTTATATTTGTATGCTCAGCCCCCAATGATGAGCTATTTAGAAGAATTAGGAGGTATGTCCTCGTTGAGGAAGTGCGTCACACAGAGTGGACTTTGAGGTTCCAAAAGCCCATGTCAGGCCCAGGCCCAGGCCCAGGCCCAGGCCCAGGCCCAGGCCCCGATCCCGTTCTGCTGCCCTCAAATCAGCATGTAAGCTCTCTGCTCCATGCTTCTCACCATGATGGAAATGGGCTAACTGTGGTGGCTGAGTAAGAATGGATCACAGGTCAGACACCTGAATGCTTAGTCATAGGGAGTGGCACTGCTGGAGAAGGATCAGGAGGTGTGGCTTTGCTGGGGTGGGCATGGCCTTGCTAGAAGTGTGTCATAGGGGTGGGCTCTGAGGTCTCAAAAACCCAAGCCAGGTCCACTGTCTGTCTGTCTATCTCTCTGCTTGAAGATCAGGATGCAGCTCTCAGCAACTGTTCCAGCACCTGTCTGCATGCTGCCATGTTCCACACCATGATGAGAACGGACCAAATCTCTGAAACTGTAAGCAAGGCCCCAGTTAAAGGCTCTATTTGGTAAGAGTTGCCTTGGACTTGGTGTCTCTTCACAGCAATAGAACACTGACTAAGACAGAAGATGGTACCAGGGAGCAGGGTACTGCTGTGATAGGCCAGACCATGCTGCTTGTGGCAGAATAACGGGCCATGCTAGTAGGGGCGTGGCAGACAGTGGTGCTGAGAGCGATGTATTATAGACTATGGGGACTTTTGAAGGTGGACTGAATGCATTTTGCATTATGATGTGGCTACAAGCCTATGGGGTCAGGGAGTGGAAGAGGAGAATTTGGAGCGGAATGGCCCCCACGGCTCACAAATTTGAATGCTCTGTCACCAGAGAGTGGCACTATTAGAAGTTGTCCTCTGACCTCATGTGCACTGTGCCATTTACACACACCCTCAAATAAACAATGTGATTAATAGCATTCTTTTTAAGTATTTTAAAAACATACTGGTTAATAATTCCATACACATATACAGTGCATTTTGAATATATCCATTTCCAGCTCTCCCCAGACCCCTCCCCCAACTTCAGTCTTTTGGGACAGGGTCTCAGGTAGCTTAGGCTGGTCTTGAGCTCAATTTGTAACTGAGAATATCCTTGAACTCCCAATCTTTCTTTGTCTAAGTAAAATAATTCCTTTTGAAATATGGATTTCCAATAGACATCCATAGATAATCTTACATATATCTCTACATACTAGCTTTGATCTTTTTCGATGAGTAGAACAGTGAGTGAAGTGCAGCATATCTTACAACCAAGTCTCACACTTCCAACTATAAAGAAAAATGATATTTAGAAATTGTTGGGGCAGGGCTGGAAAACTCGTAACTGAAGATCCTGGGGATCCAGTACCTCTGGCCACTGTGGGCACCTGGACTCATAGTCACATGCACAGTACCCACCCAATACACACACATACACATACCCAACACACCCATACACACAGACACACACACACACACACACACACACACACACACGATAGAAATAAATTAAGTTTTTAAAAAGGAAATTGCTGGAGAGATGTCTCAGCAGTTTAGAGCCCTGGCTTTTCTTGCAGAGGACCAAGGATCACTTCCCAGCACCTGTATGGCGACTCACGATCATCCTTAACTCCAGTCTGGAGTTGGGGGATCTGATGAGCTGTTCTAGCTCTATGGACACCAGACACATCTATGATGCCCAGACTCACCATGTAGACCAGAGGTTTCTGTTTGTTTGCTTTGTTTTTCGAGATAGGGTTTCTTGTATGGCCCTGGCTGTTCTGTAACTAGCCTGTAGACCAGCGGGTGTTAATTAGCTGCTGTCAGGGTGTGTGCCATGTCTAATTACAGCCACCACAGCAAGCACACTTCATTCTGCATTTCGGCAACAGGGCAAGGTTTCTGGGGTAGGAGGGAGTGGCATCACCTGTACTCTTGCCCATCTGCAATATGGTGTCTGACTCTGTATTATAACCGCTCGCTCGCTCACTCGCTCGGCACCCTATGTCAAAAACGGGAATAGCCACCTCTGACATTTCACCAGTGCCTGTGGTACCTGCACTTATCCCTTCTTTGGAGAACTAGGCACTCCACGATAGGTTTTGTTTGCTCGACTGTCTATTGCTATGTTAGTTAGACTGGTCTGGAACTCCTGGGTTCCAGTGAGTTCCAGTTACTTCCTGCCTCGGCCTCCTGAGTAGCTGGCAGTAAAAAAAAATACAGGTCATACACTGTGGTCTGAATGAAAATGGCCCCCACAGATTCATAGGAAGTGGCACTATTGGAGGTGTGGCCTTGTTGGAGGAAGTGTGTGACTGGGGGTGGGCTTTGAGGTTTTAGAAACTTAAGCAAGGCCTAGTGCCTCACTGTCTCTTCTTGTTGCTTACAGATTCAGATATAGACCTCTCAGCTACCTCTCCAGCACCATGTCTGCCTGCATGCCACCATGACTTCCCACCATGACGATAATGGACTAAACTCTGAACTAGTCCAATTCAACGTTTTCCTTCATAAGAGTTGCTGTGGTCATGGTGTTTCTTCACAACAGTAACACCCTAAGACAGACATCTACAGAAGTGTCAGGCCCCACCCCCACCGTGTCATGTGGTCCAGGCCGGTCTTGAACTCTCTAGGATGAGCTTGTACTCCTGTCTCCACCTCTCCAGTACTGGGGTCACAGACCTGTCCTACCACATCTGGTTTGTGCAGCAAGTTTAGAGGCAAATTTACTCCAACACCTGAGTCGCATCCGCAGCCCTCGGTGCACTCAATATCGCTTACTTTTCAGCTGTATAATCAGGACCGAACTGAGGCTCAAAGAATAAATAATTCATCCTTTACCTTCCACAATACTGGACTTGGCAAGGTATCCTGAAGAGGACTTCAGAGCGCCACTGAACACAAAGAAACTGGCACCAGTCACTGTAACAGACACAGAAACAGATTAGTGAAGACAGATCACTGAGATGGGCATTGGGAACAATAGTGAGGTATAAGTTGGGAATTCCAGAAATCATCACACAGACAACAAAACACTACCATGTGCAACTAACCAATTAGTTCAAATGCTTACCATATGTTTGTGAAAAAAGTTTTAAGATACAACCAATCCTACATTCTGTTGTACTCTTCCTCAATCAAGAATCGAAGAATTTTGCAAATACACAAAACCTTAATGGCCAGGTTCTAGGGTTAGCTTGGCTTGTAGCATATTTCTGAAATAAATGTTTACTGGAACATGTCAGTTTCATTCATTTACATATTCTCGAAGGCAGTCCAGTGCTAGAACTCTAAATGGAGCAGCTAGTGATGAACACTGTCAAGTCTAAACTAGGAATCATTTGGCTCTTCACAGAAAAGATTTATACTCTTTATCTACTGATTTCTAGAATTTTTTTTTTCTTTCATTTTTCAAGACAGGCTTTCTCTGTGTAGTCCTGGCTGTCCTGGAACTCACTCTGTAGACCAGGCTGACCTAGAACTCACAGAGATTCGCCTGCCTCTACCTGAGTGCTGGGATTAAAGGTGTGCACCAACACTGCCCATCTACTAGAGTTATTTTTAAAGGCCTATTTAGGATGAATATTTAGGGCTGGGAGATACCTTAGCCAGTACGCTACCTGCTATATAACCATGAGGACCAGAGTCTGGCTCTTCGGCACCCATGAAAACTGGAGGTGTAACAGTGTCCATCTGTAATTCCAGCTAGGGGTGGGGACAAGTGGCTCCCAGGAGCTCACTGACCAGTGAGCTCCAGATTCAGTGAGAGATCCTATTTCAAACAATAAGTTGGGGGTCACGGGTTGGGGTGGGGGAGGGGGCTGGCTAGATGATTCAGTAAGTAAAGGCACCTGCCACCAAACTGGTGACTTGATTTCTATCCCTGGAACCCATATGTTGGGAGGAGAAAAACCTATTCTCTCAAATTGTTCTCTGACCTACACACAAACACAATAAATAAATGTTAGAAAAATACACAACAAGAAAGCAAAACAACACAGTGAGCAAGTAACTAAAGAGGATACCTAATGCTGACTTCTGGTTTCCATATGGAAATGTGCCAAGTGAGTGCATATACATCTGCATGCATGTATACATGCATATATATGAACGCACGTGTGTACATGCATGCATATGCATACCACACTACCACTATTTCTCAGGAAAGGAAAGGATACGCAATCAAAACTTACACTGCTCTTATTTCCTACACCTGTTTTTGTTTGCTTGCTTTTTGAGACAGGGTTTCTCTGTGTAGCCCTGGCTGTCCTGGAACTCACTCTGTAGACCAGGCTGGCCTTGAACTTGGAGATCCACCTACCTCTGCCTCCTGAGTGCTGGGATTAAAGGTGTGTGCCACTACCGCCTAGCTATTTTCCTACATCTTAAACTGGACCCAACTAATCCAATTTCCCACTGATTGTTCTTATAATACATCTAACAGACAGCAATCCAGTCTTTGTCAGGCACTTCTGGTGACAGGGAGGCCAAGGCAGGCAAGCATCCTACCTCTGGACAACTCAGAATTACAGAGCATGCTTCAAAAAAAACAGAATGAATGAATGAATGAATGAATGAATGAATGGAAGGAAGGAAATAAGTAAATAAATAAATGAATGAATGAATAAATAGGGGTGAAAGAGATGACTCAATGGTGAAGAGCACTAGCTGCTCTTCTAGAGGACCCACATGGTGGCTTACCACTGCCTGTAACTCTAGGCCCAGGGGAGCCAATGCCCTCTTCTGGACTTTGCTAGATGTAGTCAAAACACCCATACGTGTATAAATAATAATAAAACAAATAAATAAAACTCCCCCAGCGGTCGAGCTGCTTGCCTTTCCTGGGCTGATTGTGAATACTGATGGCCTGGGTCTGGTAGTTTCCATCATCGTTCTGCACACACACGAGATGAGAATCTGCCTTTTCATTGAAGCAGGCACCTCCTGCCAGGACATGCTCATTGGACTTGTTCATGGCTTTCATCATCTGCAATCAAAGAACAGGGTTAGCCTTATTCTGCAAGAATGAGCCAGTTTTCCCTCCAACACGGTAAACATCACTTCTCAATGACAGCAAGTCAGTCACAGGTAGTTTAGGAACACGAAAGTTCCCTGTGCCTTAGCCATATGACCCACGCACATTCTGCACTCATTTGCTTTGTCTTTTCTTCGTTGTCGTTATTGTTTGAGACAGGGTCACACTATGCAGAAGGCCGAGAACTCCTGTAGACCAGGTTGGCCTTGACTTCATAGACTTCCACTGCCTCTGCCTCCGGACTGCTGGGATTAAAGGCTGCGCCACCATGCCCAACTTTTTCGTCTTTTTCTAGTTGCCCTGAATTCAATTAACACAAAGTAGTTAAGTGTAGTAGTTCTGCTACTCACTGCATTCTCTGGGGACACACACCCGGAAATTCTAACACTAAAAGAATGTCAGGCCAGCCAGCGGTGGTGGCCCACACCTTTAACCTCAGCACTTGAGAGGCAGAGGCAGGAGGATCTCTGTGAGCTCAAGGCCAGTCTGGTCTACAGAGTGAGTTTCAGGACAGCCAGAAACTTTCTCTTGGGAAACAAAAACAAACAAACAAAAGAATGTCCTAATTTAAGTGCCTTTTTCCTCAATATTAAACATGAGGCTTTTCTCTAGAAAGTTATGAAATTTGTTGTTAATTTTACTAATTTACCTGTGAGTTCTTTAATGAGTATTAATGTTCTGCTGTGTTCTTTCCAAAACAGTAAAGACGGTGGTTATATATGTATTTTTTTCAAGACACGGTTTCTCTGTGTACCTGGCTGTCCTGGAACTCATTCTGTTTATTAATAAGTTCTAATTTAAACTATAAATTTAACATGGAAAAGCACATGGGGAGCTAGAGAGGTACTTCAATGGTAAGAGCACTCACGGGGGAAAACAGGAATAGACCCCAGCACTCACATAAAAAGGCAAGTATGGCCATGACTGCCTGTAACTCCAGTGTAGGAGGGGCAGAGGCAGGAGGATTGCTGGGACTTGGTGGCCACTAGGTTCAGTGAAAGACCCCATTTCAAAGGAAAAAGGTGGAGAGTGACAGAGGACAGCAGACCTGTTCTGGTGTCTGCATGGACACAGGCACGTGTAGACACGAGAAAAAGGAAGTTCACGGGCCATTTATAAACAAACCAGAACCTCCCTTGATGTCAAACTCCACTGGATCAAGTTAAAGATAATGTGCCTCTCTAGTCCCCATTTTTCCTTTAGGTTTCGCATCTGTTTAACGTACTGGTCTCTTGTTTTAAACGCCCATCTTCCGGACAGTTCATCTGAAACAGCAGCAACACCAGTTCCTTCCTGTACTCACCCATCTGCTTTCTGTTTCCACATACTCGTCTATCCCGAGTGTTTCATGTAAATGGAACCACACCATACACTAGAACCATCAGATCTAGCTATGCTCACTGAGCCTAAAGGGTTCTGTTGTTGTTTGCTTAGATTTATTTTATTTTTATGTATATGGGTGCTTTGTCTGTGTGTATGTATGTGCATCATGTGTGTGCTTTTCTCAGAAGAGAAAGCCAGACCCTCTGGAACTGGAGTTATGGACAGTTGTGAGTTGCTATGTGGGTGCTGAGAACTGACCTTGGTCCTTTGCAAAGCAGCAAGTACTCATAACCACTGAGCCACCTCTCCAGCTGCCAACAGTGGAACTCTTTGGAAGAATTAAAGGATTAAGTGTTGTGGCTTTTTTTGCAGGAAGTGTGTTCTGGAGCTTTGAGGTTTCAAATGCCCATTCCAAACCCAGAGTGAGTGAGTGAGTGAGTGAGTGAGTGAGTGAGTGAGTGAGTGAGTGTGTGTGCGTGCGCGCGCACGCGCATGCCTGTGGATATAATGTAGCTTCTGTTCCAGGGCCTGCCTGCATGCTACCATGCTACCCACCATGATGAAAATGGACTGAACCTCTGAAACTCTAAGTAAGCCCTCAATTAAATGCTTCCTTTTATTAGAGTTGCCTTGGTCATGGTGTCCCCTCACAGCAATAGACAGCGACCAGGACAAAGTCCTTCGCTTGTTTTGTAACTGTATTGTTTCTTCTGTTGTTGAGTTATATGCCTGTTTTCCTTTCCTTTTTTTTTCTTTTCTTTTTCTTTTGGTATGGGCAGGGGTTATGAGACATGGCCTCATACAGTTCAGGCTGGCTTCGAACTCACCACGTAACCACATAGTGGAGAACTGTTTTGCTCTCCCAGCCCTCTTGT
The DNA here is from genome assembly GCF_049852395.1 of Peromyscus maniculatus bairdii. NCBI lineage: Eukaryota > Metazoa > Chordata > Mammalia > Rodentia > Cricetidae > Peromyscus > Peromyscus maniculatus. Next base: position 129,437,819 of record NC_134853.1, read on the forward strand.
CCCTGTCTCCCAGTGCTGGGATTACAGTGGGTAACTTTATGGCTTTGTTGCTTTTATTCAGCTTGCTGGTCCATCTTGTCCTGTCTCCAATTAAGCAAAACTCCCTTGCTTTTCACATCCTTGCTTGAGACATCTTTAGCAAATACACCTTGGCTTTATTCGATGTACTGAAGTTCCTTCACTCCCAGTCTCGAGGAGAGGGAAACTACATCTCAGGGGCTTCTTCCCTTCCCATATCCTTTCTACCCTATGTCAGTAAGGTGAGTCAGCAGGAGAGGCATAAGATATACAAGATGTACAAACGAGTGAGCGTGAGAGTCAGGTAACAGACAGAAGAGAAGGATGAAGATATAAGGGGTGACAAAGTTCCAGCATTTGACATTGCGAATCACAACTCTTCGCCACCTTTTCACCTTCATTTTTATGATTCTCACTGGTGTTATGGGAGTCTCTTTATGCCTCTTCCTTTGGGTATTTTGTGTGGGCTTTGGTGAGGAATGACAATGTATACAATGGCAGTCTCTTTAAACAAAATAATTCTTTGGAAAAAATTCCCGCCACCGTGGGACTATATAGCATAACTCTGCCTACTCCCCACACAGGACTCCCCATTGTATTCCCAACCCATTACACCAAGAATAGAGAAGTTAAGATTTATTAACTAGGCATACCTGGTCCCACGGATGAACAACACACAATTGAGAGATATAATGGGCCCAGAGCCAGAGCAGAGTCTGAGGCCATTTAGGGCAAGAGTTCAGTTAATAAGTATGGAATGGTGCCTAGGATTAGTGGCTTACAGATAAAATGCAAGATCCGGTCTGCCCAATGGGGAGCAGATTCTGTTAAGAAGTTAGACTGGTTTGATCCCCCTCTGCTACATACAGAAGCATACACTGAAGGAATCAGAATGGTATGGCATAATGGAAAAAGATTAAGACATCGGCACCTTCCCTTTGGGGAGCTTAGGAGGGGAGCAAGCCCACATTCTAAGACAAAGGCACAAAAGGATGCAGCCAGGAAAGAGCTCAGTTTGTTGTGCTAACGGGTACAAACATTGCTTCACGCCCCTTGAAGAAAGAAAATCGCTCTCAGGGGTCTGTTTCTCAGGACTCAGACCTGACACCTCCTAACCATAAAGGCGGAGACCACGCAGGTGGGGTTACTGAACCTTAGAGGACAATAGGCACTTAGATTGTTGCTAAACTTACTGTTTTTTGCTTCAAGAAAAATGCTGTAATGGAGCTGATGGCTGCTTTCACGCCAGGATCCCTAAGACTGCTTTCACTATTGCCTGTGGTTAAACTAGAATGCAATCACAGAGTATATAAGGTGGGGCCTATTTCTAACAAACGGGCGGGGGGGGGCGCTCTGATTCCCCCTCAGATGACGGCAGTCTCCTTTTCTCCCCAACTCCCCTCCACACCTCCTCTTTGAGACCTGAAGCCCCTGGAACTGGACTCGGGCAGTTTACAAAAAATGCTGTGATTATTTTGCAAAACCAAAAGACCATTTATTCTTGGAGTGTTCAAAGCTTCCAGGTTTCATCAACAACTCAACAAGTGTGGGAATTGAAAACTTATTTTCCTGATGCTCTTAGCTTGAGGTGAAACGAGACTTATATAATAACTATTACCTCCAGTGTGGAGAGAGGTTTCAAACCAGTGCTTGCCCGTCCATTTGAGTTGGTTTTTTACAGAGTTTGAGAGAGGCTGGGTACAAACTCATTTTTTTTTTTTGTTTCTGTTTTTGTTTTTTTTTTGAGACAGGGTTTCTCTGTTTAACAATCCTGACTGTCCTAGAACTCACTCTGTAGCTCAGGCTGGCCTCGAACTCACAGAGATCCACCTGCCTCTGCCTCCCAAGTGCTGGGATTAAAGGTGTTGCCACCACCACCCGGTTATAATCTCATTCTTTTATGTGTGGAAATTCAGCTCTTCTAGTGCCATTTGTTGAAATATTTCTCTTGCCATTTAGTGCCCACAACACCCCTGTTTAAACCAATTGGCCACAAATGTAAGCATTTGTTTCTCAATCCTAAATTCTATTCTATGCCAGCACAACATTGTACTGTAGCCTTGTAATATGTTTTAAAGCTTTATTCCAACTTTATTCTCCTTTTCTAAAATTATTTCTGAGTTGCTATTTAAGACTCTAATGGTCACTGAATGTCAAGTATTGGCTTTTTCATTTCTCACAGAAAGGCTGTGAGAATTTGAGGGTTCTACGAAATCTGGAGAGTACGCTGAGTTGTGATGACCTTGTCAGTATTGAGGTTCTGGATCCAGGCACACGGAGGTCATGCCACATATCTAGGGATTCTTCCGTTTCTTTCATAGTTTTCACAGTATAAATCTCTACCTCCCCAATCAAGTTTATTGTAGGGATAATACAACTTTAACTCACCATTATCTCACAGCTTTGTTTGTAACTTTTGAAAAGTGGGTATTTGCTGGCTTCAAATTGGTATGCAGCCAGATGATCTTAAACTTTTTTTTATTTTAATTTTTTTAAACATTTACTTATGTATACAGTGTTCTATATGCCTGCATGCCAGAAGAGGGCACCAGATCTCATTACAGGTGGTTGTGAGCCACCATGTGGTTGCTGGGAATTGAACTCAGGACCTCTGGAAGAGCAGCCAATGCTCTTAACCTCTGGGCCATCTCTCCAGCCTGATCTTAAATTTCTAATCTTCCTGCTTCACCTTCTGAGCACTGGGATTACAGATGTATACTACCATGCCTGCTTTACGTGCTGCTGGGGACTGAACTCTGATCTCATATGCTAGGAAAACATTTTAGGAAGCCCTCAAAGGTTAATTTTATATTCTAATTTTAAAATTTTAATTATGTGTAGGTGTGTGTCTGCATTGTCTGTGTGTCTGTCTGTGTGAGAGGGAAGGTGCTTTTAGAGGCCAACTTATGGGTGGCTGGGAATTGAACTCGGGTCCTCTGCAAAAGCAGCAAGTGTTCTTAATTGCTAAGTCATCTCTCCAGCCCTTTCAAAGGCTTATTTTTTCTATTATTTTTTTCATGTGTATAAGCATATTACCTGCATGTATGTATGCACACTTTCTGCATGCCTGGTGGATGAAGAGGTCAGAGGAGGGCATCAGGAACTTGAATTACAGATGGTTTTGAGTCACCATGTAGGTGCTGGGAACCAAACCCAGGTCCTCTATGAGAGCAGCAAGTGTTCTTAACTGCTAAGTCTGTGGGAAATGGAGGAAGCCCTGAGTATGTGAGGTCCTGAGTGAATGCGTGCTTTTCATACAGGCAGGGCCACATCAAGGATTCCAAAGCCTCAGACTAATGGAAAAATGGCAAAGTCTTCCCCAGGCTAGCCTCAGGGAAATAGCAGACTACCCTTCTGGCCCAAGTGTGAATGGTGAGTGTGCAGAAAATGTCCACAAAGCTGTGCCTACTGAGATCCAGCTTGATCCTGCTGGATACCATAAACCCTGCATCTGTTTCTCTGGATGCAGTAACCCCACCTCCCAGTCTGACTGTAGACAATGAACAGTCTCAGCTTCCAGGGTGGTGAAGTTTCTTATCCAAGAGCCCGGACGGCCTGATCCAGCTTTTGTGTGTTTCCGTTCTTCATTCCCCTGCCACCCCAGTCAGGTCCATCCCTGGGGGCTGTGAAGGGTGCAGCATGAGCCATCTCTCTAGCCCCTAATTATCTTTAAAAATTTAAATTAAGTTTATTTATTTAGTGAGTGTGTGTGCGCGCGCGCGTGCGTGCGTGCGTGCGTGCGTGCGTGTGTGTGTGTGTGTGTGTGTGTGTGTGTGTGTGTATGTATGTCTCTGTGTGTGAATGTGTGTGCCAGTCAGAGGACAACTTGGTGGACTTGGTTCTCTCCTTTTACCCTGTGGGTCCCAGGGGATCGAATGCAGCTGCTTAGTCTTGGCAGCAAAGGCCTTTGCTGGACCAGAGGCTCCACTTTTCATTTTGTTGAGGTTCTACATTTGAAGGCAAGCAATGTGAATCAGTAGGCTTATGCTTAGCCAGAGTCAACTGAGAGACTAATTTGTCATTTGCAATTTACATTTCTATCACGTGAAAGGGAGATGATTGCATGTAGCAATTTAAAGAATGTCACATCCATCATTTCCTCCAAAGCATTAAGCTAAAGTGGTTTCTAATTGTGTCTACACTACGCAAACTAAGAAACATGTCCAATTCAAACACTGAATAAATTA